>NC_063057.1:32226256-32537249 GCF_018812025.1 Megalobrama amblycephala | reverse complement strand
AAAATTTGTACTCAAGTACAAGTACTGTTACATTGCTGAAATAATACTCAATTACAAGTAAAAGTACTGGTGTCAAAAAAGTACTCGAGTAAAAGTACAAATTACTCTTCTCAAAAACTACTCAAAGTACTAAAATTACTAATTACTTTTTAGCCGGCAATATTTAATGAATTGCCAAACAATATTCAATCAATCAGTAGAAAATAGTTACTTTCAACAAAGCACTTTCACCTTATTCATTAAGTGCGTGAATTAGTGGTCACAATACTGGAATTTCTAACTTCACAATACAAATGATCAATGTTAAATATCATTTTATAAACCAATAACATTGATCAATTACCATTACAATAATCTCACTTAAATATTTTCTCACTCTGTGTATTTGTGTCTTTACAGTAGGGTAACTTTGTTGCAATAGCTCACATGCAGCACAAGAAAACTTGATTTCAAACTGAATTGAATTTACAAAAAAGATAAGTAAAGTCAGTAATAAAATAAGAACAAAAAAAAATTACCTCAATTCAGTTGAGGTATATGAAATATAACAACACTGAATTTTTATATGCCCTGTATCTTAAAGGGTTAGTTTCACCCAAAAATGAAAATTCTGTCATAAATTACTCAGTCTCATGTTGTTTCAAACTCATAAGACCTTCGTTCATCTTCAGAACACAAATTCAGATCTTTTTGATGAAATCTGAGAGCTTTTTGACCCTCCATAGACTGCAACGTTATTACCACTTTTTATGGCCCAAAAAGGTATTAAAGACATCGTTAAAACATGAATCGTGTGACAACAGTGGCTCAACCCTAATGTTATGAAGCGACCAGAATACTTTTTGTGCACAAAATAAACAAACAAAAAAAAACCTTTATTCAACAGTTTCTTCTCTTCCATGTCAGTCTCTGACACTGTTGACGTAGTAAACACAGTCGGCTCATTATTGGCCGGATTCTGCATCAGCATCACATGCATGCGCTGTGGTGATCACATGAACACCGTCAGAGAGTGACACAGAGAGAGGAAATTGTTTAATAAAAGTCGTTATTTTTGTTTTTTGCACACAAAAAGTATTCTGGTCGCTCTATAACATTAAGGTTGAACTACTGTAGTCACTTGGGCTATTTTAACAATGTCTTTACTATCTTTCTGGGCCTGCAAAAGTTGCAATTACGTTGCAGTCTGGGGTCAGAAAGCTTTCAGATTTCATCAAGAATATCTTCATTTGTGTTCTGAAGATAAATGATGGTCTTACGGGTTTGGAACAACATGAGGATGAGTAATTAATGACAGAAATTTCTTTTTTATTTTTTATTTTGAGTGAACTAACCCTTTAAGAGCCATATAATATGTTGTTTATTTAGATAAAAAGAACATCAGAATGGTTTGACCTGTAATGTCTGTATGTAGTGATGCAGTTAGACAGGTTATTTATATGTACAAATCATACAAATGCCCCATTCTGAAACATACATCTACACTGTAAAGAAATTAAAGATCCACCTTTGTTTGTCGAGACTTTCTGGTGCATTTCACTTATAGCCAATTAAGATTTCCTGTAGCATTTCATCGGCCAGGCATGGAAGTCTATTCTGATTGTTTTGATAACTTTTGACAACGTTTAATTTAAGAGCACGGAGAGATTCGCTATTGCACACTGCACAGAGCGCGCACTCATGAGAGGAGAGACAGTTTACTTGTATATTTGAGAGCTCGCGTCGTTTTCTGCCATTACATGAATGGGCTCTCGCGTTACAATAATGCACTCTCCACAAACCTGCGGGTATGATTAAAATTATGCGCAATACCTGCAATCCTGCGCTTCACTGGGACGAGTGACCGGAGGAGAGGAGGAGCGGGTGTGTGTCAAACTCACTCAGGTGTCACAGGGCAATATTAATAATGTACATACAATCTTGCATTAATTCTTATTTTACTCTGGGGAGCAAACCAATTTCTTCAATCATGCCACAGAGCCACACTTAATCACATTTCTCTTTATTTCACAACGAACTATGGAAGACAAGGTTGAAAATTGATCAAAGATATTTCTTAAGAGTTTGTCTAGAGCAAATAAATAAATAAATAAAAATAAAAATACCTTGGCTACATTTAACCATCAGCCTGGACAAAAGCTTCTGAGGAGGAAGTAAAAGTACTCAAACCCACACACACAAAAAACAAAACAAAAAAAAAATACAGGCACCCAAAAAGTCAGATAATCACTGCAAGTGCAACCGTGAATCAATCTAATACACTCGACACTAAGTACTCATAATTCCCCGCCTCTTGATGTAAATAAGCTCTACTCCGGTCTCTATCAGGCTTCAAAATGAATGTAGCACAACTAGAAAAATAATAGTAAGAATAAAAATAATAAGAAGAAAAATACACAATAACAAATACAATAACCACAACCTGTCATGGAATGCACAGAGACAAACAGGTAAGATCCAAATGCAGCTTTAATGGGGTAATCCAAAACGTAATCCACAACAGGCAAGGGTCAAAATCCACAGAGCAGTCCAAACAGAAAACAAAGAAACAAACAGAAGCCGGTGACATAAAGTGAAACCACAATAACAAAAGCAGAAACACACTCAGTATACTGTAAATAGACAGACACTTATGAATATAACACAAAACAGCTGGGTGCAATGAAGAGGTAATGAGTCTGGGAAGTGAGTTCTGGAAAATGAAGTCCAAGTGAAGAAAACAAGAGTCCGGGTTGAAGTGCCCTCTAGTGGCTGATTAGGGCACTCCCACTAGTGATCATGACACAACCTGACTAACTCCTTGATAATATAAAAACTCACTTCAGAAGGATTTAAAACATTGGGCTCAGTTCACACAGTTCAAAATGCAGTCCTTGACTTAAAACATCAGGGTGGCCTTCCGCAGTTGCGACGTATAAGTGTCAGTCCTTTACTCTCCTCGCCTTCGGGGATTCCTCTAGAGACAGCCGGCTCATTCAACAAATACCGCAGTCAATTTCTTATCACCACTCGTGGCTCCAACAAAAGAGAGAGAGAGAGAGAGAGAGAGAGAGATCACTTAACTGGCCGGGGAGCGAGTAACTCGCCCCTCTGTGTAAACAATAATGGCGTTCGCTGTTTCTCTGTATCCGATCTAGTCGAGGCGTTTACCACACGAGGCCCTCGTCTCTCACGCTCACTTCCGCGGTGTCTCTCCGGCTTGGGGGGGGGGTTCCCCTTCCTTCTAAAACCTCCACCTTAAAAAGACATAAACAAACAACCCACCCCGTCCCCAACTTCCCAGAGCCAATGGCATTTACCTTCTTAATATTCTACATTCCCCATTCAATCTACTAATCATTACTACTAATTTAGTCCCCCCGTGACACCACGCCCAAACATCAGATAAGAAGGGGCATACCCAGTCGAACTGTGAACAGAGTTATTATATGCATGGGTCAGAAAACCAAGTCGACTCACCCACTGGTCCTGTCCTTCAGGGTCTACCGTAACCAACAAGTTCAAAAGAGTCTGGTTAAAATGTTCACTTTAGCGCCCCACAGGTAATCTTTAAATTTTTCGGTGACAGCCCACTACATTGCTAAAAGTTCTAATTTGAAGGAGCTATAATTTGCATCGTTCCTTTCAGCTGGATGAAGGCTTCTACTCGCATAAGCAACCACATGCTCTAACCCTTCTTGCTGTTGTGCCAATACGGCTCCCAACCCTTGATTACCAGCATCGGTGTACACAAAAAAAGGCAGTGCAAAATCAGCATACGCTAAAGTAGGTGCTTGTACAACTGCTGAAAAGCAGCTTCACACTCAGATGTCCATTCAATACTCTGCAAATTACGACGCTTGCTTCGACCTCTGCCTACCAACAGTCCATTCAACGGCTTAGCAATCTGAGAAAAGCACTTAATGAACCATCTATAATACCCTGCAAACCCCAAAAAAGATCGTACCTGCTTAATAGTCTCCGGGGTGGGCCATTCTCTTACGACTGCTATCTAATCTGGGTCGGGGGCAACACCCTCTCCACTGACACAATGTCCCAAGAATTTGACCTGCCTACGGAATAACTGGCACTTCTCGAGTCGCAGTTTCAGCCCGTACTGCTCCAAAGCCTGAAATACTGCACCTAGGTGTTCCAGATAGGTTCCAAAATCCTGCGAAAACACAATAACATCGTCCAAATACACCAAAGTGGACTCTGCAATTGGGCCACTTAAACACCGCTGCATTAACCTTTGGAAAGTAGCCGGCGCATTGCAGAGCTCCATAGGCATACGATCCCATTCAAATAGCCCAAAAGGTGTAGTAAATGCAGTTTTCTCCCTATCCCGTTCATCTACCTGTACTTGCCAATACCCACTAGCAAGATCTAGAGTGGAATACCACTCTGCCCGAGTCAAGCTGGTGAGAGAATCTTCTATTCTTGGGAGGGGGAATGCATCCTTCTTAGTCACACTATTCAATTTATGATAATCTACACAGAATCACCAATCCCAGTTCTTCTTTTGCACTAACACTATAGGTGCGGCACAAGGGCTACAACTCTCCCTAACAATCCCTCCTTCCAACATACTCTGCAATAACCCCCGAATCTCTTTATACAGGGATGGGGGAACCAACCTACACCGCTCATGAATGGGTTCTGCATCTGCTGTGGGAATCTGATGTTTTACCACCGATGTACACCCATAGTCTTCATCATGGGTAGCGAACACATGCTGCCATCTACACAAAAAGTGCCCCAACTTTTCTCGCTGCACCCCATCTAACCCTTCCCCTTCTAACGATGGGGCCTTCAAGTGCTCTGGAAATCCCTCCGTTAACTCATTTAGGCTATGTGCAGTCTGTACGAGTCTCACCTCCACCCCCTGTCTCTACCAAAGTAAGATCCCGTTGCCCTCTAACCTGCTGCGAGTCTATAATAAGCACTTCAGCCAGCTTTTGATTCCGGTATAAAGTTGCTGGGGTGGATTTCAAGTTTCGTACTCACACTGGGAGTCGCCCATGTTGAACTACTGAAAGAGATCAAGCAACTTCTATACCCAATTGTTCAGTGTGTGGCTCAACTAACACTTCTTCCTTTTGATACATGGGTCGATTTGGAATTTTAGCCCATACCAGTGCTTCACTCTGGGCTGGAACAGTCACTGCATAACGACAAGCTACTCGCGCTACATCACTGTGTTGTTTTTGGGCTTCAGCAGATTTAATTCGATGACAATGTGCAAACACATTCCCCCAGTCTTGCTGTTGGGGCTTAGCTTGTGACACAGTTTGTTGATGGTTTTGATACACTTCTTCCCAGCAGGCAGAGATCACGTTCATGCCCAGTAAAACTTGGTTAGTCCCCAGGCACCCATCCCTAATGATGACAACTTGCTTACTCTGAAATAATTCTCGACAAAGGCTCTCAGTAAAAATCGTGACTTGTGAACCAGTGTCTACCAGACACTGAATAGGTATGTCATCGACTTTTATCTCTAATAAGGGGCATGCTCCTGCGATAGTCTCTCTAAGGGGTTTACTAGGGCCACGAAAAGGAAGTCCAGCTACTTGGCCCACAGTAGCAGGTTCAATTAAAAATCCCACTGAGAATTTTGACGGGCAGGACATTGTCGCCAAATATGACCCACTTCTCCACATCCATTACACACTGGTCTACCTTGTGCATCCCACTTAAATCTATCACTCGAAGGGCGACCAGGGGGCCTCTGATTTCTATTCACTTGAGCTGGATAAGACTCATCACGAGTATAATTAGTTAATGATGATCGATTTTGACGTAGCTCTTCAAAAAAAAGTCTTTGACATTTCATTAAATTGTTCTTTTACCTCTTGCATCAGCTCATGACGAAATGTCTGTTTCCAATCAGCTGTAGGCTCCACTGCAACATTCTGAGTGAACACTGGCGTCGCAGGAGCCCACAAGTCTTGCCTCTCACTCTCCAGTACCAGTGCCTCTTTCCTCACCTCCTCGAATGTCAGCTGCCGATTCCTCCGAACCTGGGCCCGCAACTCTTGCTGAATAGGTCCTTCTCGTAACCCCATCACAAACTGGTCTCTCAGCAACATATCTCCGCCCTCCAAGCCGGAGTTATCACGTCGCTCCAACCTGGGAAACAACTCGCGCATTCGGAGAGAAAAAGCCCTAATAGACTGCCTAACTTCCTGTCTATAATTTAAAAAACTGTGCCCTCAATGCAGCAACTGGAGTATTATCCCCATACAAGTCCATCAGTAATGTAAACACTTTCTCAGGAATGTCCCGTTCTTCTGCAGTCACAGCTAAAACCTCGCTTTTTGCCTCTCCCTCCAAAACTCCCAAAATAAAGTGTAATTGTTGTCCAACACTTAGTCCTTGGAGAGTCAACATACTCTGTATTTGTTCTTTCCAAGCACCAAAAGTCACTTCTGAGTCAGCCCCACTAAACTTCTGAACCCATGGTCCTCCCATAAAAAATGGCATCATCATAACTGGAGCCCTTGGGGCTTGTGGGTCATCCCCAGGCATAATTGAAGTCTTGGTTGCTCAACCCAAAAATCAAAGTACCCTGCCGAACTACGCCAAAAGTTGTCACAGGGCAATATTAATAATGTACATACAATCTTGCATTAATTCTTATTTTACTCTGGGGAGCAAACCAATTTCTTCAATCATGCCACAGAGCCACACTTAATCACAATTCTCTTTATTTCACAACGAACTATGGAAGACAAGGTTGAAAATTGATCAAAGATATTTCTTAAGAGTTTGTCTAGAGCAAAAAAAAAAAAAATAAATAAAAAAAATAAAATACCTTGGCTACATTTAACCATCAGCCTGGACAAAAGCTTCTGAGGAGGAAATAAAAGTACTCAAACCCACACACACAAAAAAAAAAAAAATACAGGCACCACAAAAGTCAGATAATTACTGCAAGTGCAACCATGAATCAATCTAATACACTCGACACTAAGTACTCATAATTCCCCACCTCTTGATGTAAATAAGCTCTACTCCGGTCTCTATCAGGCATCAAAATGAATGTAGCACAACCAGAAAAATAACAATAATAAGAATAAAAATAATAATAAAAAAATACACAATAACAAATACAATAACCACAACCTGACTAACTCCTTGATAATATAAAAACTCACTTCAGAAGGATTTAAAACATTGGGCTCAGTTCACACAGTTCAAAATGCTGTCCTTGACTTAAAACATCAGGTTGGCCTTCCGCAGTTGCAACGTATAAGTGTCAGTCCTTTACTCTCCTCACCTTCGGGGATTCCTCTAGAGACAGCCGGCTCATCCACTATGGTTACAACAAATAACGGTCAATTCCTTATCACCACTCGTGGCTCCAACAAAAGAAAGAAAGAGAGAGAGAGAGAGAGAGAGAGAGAGAGAGAGAGAGAGAGAGAGAGAATTTGAATTTCAAAGATCCTTTATTACAAATTCTAAAACATTATCCAGCCATTTAACACACTAATAAACAAAAAACAAAATGAAAAAACAAAATTAGCTTAAGAGAGGTGCAAAGTACAGATTATCTTCAATAACCTCACACAAAGCTTCTTTGAAACACCAAATCAAAGGAAACAAGATCATTCATGGCTTTGAAATAATGAAAATCAATTAGACTTCACAGAATTGAAAAACACAGCTTTTAAATCATAATTCAAGTTTTGTTCAATCTTAAGTTCCCATTCAGTCGGTCACGTTCGACGTACGTCGGACAGACCGACGAATAGGAATCTCGCTAGAGAGGCCAATCTACTTCGAGTGTAACTAAAACGAGCCAATGCACATTGGCATGCAATCATATGCATCAGCTGCTCGCCTCGCAGCGTGGGTATATAATGAGCAGCAGGTGCGTTGCATCTTCAGTTTTTCGCTTCGGAGCCGAACGGTGTTTGTTCCTGTTCTCTGCAAGCGTGTGTCTGCTAGAAGACGAGTCAAGCTTTTTGGTTGAACTTCTCTTTTTTTCCGAGTGCAGGCGAACAGCACAGCAGCGGGGTTGAAGTCCTCTCTTTTTCTGTTTTTGTTTCGTTTGCCGTTTTTGAGCAAATAGCTGTTTTGACAGCGTCGGAAGGCTGTTCTCACGGCCGGTACGGTGCGCTTTTGAGCGCTGAAAACCGTTTTTACGGCTGGTAAGAGTGAGCGCCTTCAAAGAGAGAGAGAGAGCACACGACAGGCTGCACACAATCCCTGTCTGTGTTGCGGCGGCCGTTCCCCTGCGTGCTTCAGCACTTTTAAAAGAGTAAAGTCCCTGAAAGAGCTTACACAAGTAGATTCGCGTCTTTTTAAAGATGACATCCTACTTGTGTTTCTGGATGCGGTCGTTCCTGTCCTCACTGACGGCAACGATCACTGTTTCACATGTCTAGGCGCGTGTTGAAATGATGTTCGTGGGTGTTTCATGTTTTCATATGAGAACATGATCACGTCGACACGCCGGTCGTGACTCTTCTTTCTCCGGGAAGCTTGAGTCCCCTCTGTTGTTGGCCAGCTGCCGCTTGTGTGTAAAAGCACAGCCGCGGGTCTGCCCGACACTCTGGGAAGACCGTGGAGATCAGCGAGAGCAAACCTCTCGCTCCTCTGCGTGTCGTGTGCCGTCGAGCTGCCGGGCTGCAGCGCGGGTTGTCACGGCAACCCAGCGCTCGCTCGGTGCTCTAGATGCGCGGTTCCCTTGCATAATCTCCATTGTAGCGCCCTCTCTGGTGCACCAGAAGAGGTCTACTTTGCTGATATGGCTTGGGTGACATGAGGTTGAGGGGTTCCTTCGGGGAACCAACCCCCTAGGGCCCCTCCCTCTCTAGCGCATTGCAAGCTGTGCAGTTTCTGTATTGGATTGCTGGTCCTTCTCATAGGGGAACCTAGCATTTAATTCAGAGCTCCAGCTGAGGGACAGACATCAATTGCAGCATCGGAGAGAGTGCTGTTATGCTCTGGAAATGAGGGTGATGCTGCCCACTGTAATGGTGTGTGCTTATGGAGTTTACAGCCATGCTTTCCTGGGTCTTCCAGATGTGCATGGAAAACTTGGCAGTATGGGGGTATGTTGGTGCCATAAATATGGAATGCCAAAAGTGCCAAAATCTGCATAAGTTTTTCCTCTCTCACTACCCTCTTGGTTGGGGTGGCTGTACACAGACCACACCCACCCTGCATGTGAGGCCAAGGCACTCTTTTTGCATGAGGGTAGTTCTGTGCTGGGGTTGAGCTGCGCTTGTTGACTAACCGTGATCAAGGTCACGGCGCAGGCCCTCAGCCAGACGATGTCCACCTCAGTGGTCCAGAAGTGCCCCCTGGCTTACCTTGTGAGGTGCGAGAGGTTGTCAAGCTAAATGCTTTCTCAATGCTCCCATCTTACGAGGTGGCCTTTTCGGTGACACTGTCGAGGACTGAGCCCAGCGGTTCTCAGTTAGTAGCGGATCGGGGAGATTCCCATGACAAACCATTGAGTTCCTCTTGGGCCGCCCCTCGGTCTGCTCGTCGCCAAGGGTGTCATCCCCTGCAAGAAACTCTGGCCCAGCAGGCTCTGCTGTGTCCATTGCGGGGAGATGACGCCTCCCGTCTCTGCAGCTGTTTAAGTGGTTGGTGAGAATCACCCCTGAGACGGGCGACCCAGAGATGGGTGGGGCTGCTCTTCCACCCCTGGAGGAGGGCCGGGTGGTAAATCCTTTTATTGGGTTTGTTTCTGTTCCGCCACTGACCCAAGAGGCAGCGGTACCAAAAATAAAAAGAGCAGTTCCTCCATTTACAGGTCTGAAGAGGGTTGGAGAGCAGTGGGAGGAGAAAAACCTCACCACTCTCATCCCCCTCTTCTGTCGCCAGCGGACAGCAGCGAGCAGCGGGCAGCCAAAGCCTCGACTGCTCCCTCTGTCCATCCGTGGAACCGGGTAAGTGTTGCCTAGCACACTGTGACGCCGCTTCGGGCCGCCTCACAAAGAGAGCCCCCCGAGCCGCGTCCCTGTGTTCCACCTCGCTGCCCCGCTGCGGGTACGCCAGTGGTCCCTTTGGTCCCGCTTGTACGGTCTCTGCGAGCCTGGTTAGCGCTCCCCAGTCCGTCTCGCTGGCTCATTCGGACCATCAGGCTCGGCTATGCGATTCAGTTCGCCCGGCATCCCCCCAAGTTCAGGGACGTCCTCTTCACTACAGTGAAAGATGTCGTTGCCCCTGTCTTGCGTGCGGAGATCGCAGTCCTACTGGCGGAGGACGCGATAGAGCCAGCCCCTCCAGCCGATATGAGGTCAGGGTTCTACAGTCCTTACTTCATTGTACCCAAAAAGAGCGGTGGGTTACGACCGATCTTGGACCTGCGAGTTTTGAATCGGAGCCTGTACAAGCTACCGTTCAAAATGCTGACGCAGAAGCGCATTTTTGAGTGCATCCGTCCCCGAGATTGGTTTGCAGCGATCGACCTGAAGGACGTGTACTTCCATGTCTCGTTTCTTCCGCAACACAGGCCATTCCTGCGCTTTGCGTTCGAAGGTCGAGCATATCAGTACAGAGTCCTACCCTTCGGGCTGGCCCTGTCTCCCCGCGTCTTTACGAAAGTCGTAGGGGGAGCCCTTGTTCCCATGAGAGAACAGGGTGTTCGCATTCTCAACTACCTCGACGACTGGCTCTTTCTAGCACAGTCCCGGGGTTAGTTGTGTGAACACAAGGATTTGGTGCTCAGACACCTCAGCCAGTTGGGTCTTCAGGTCAACTGGGAAAAGAGCAAACTCTCCCCTGTGCAGAGGATCTCTTTTCTCGGTATGGAGCTGGATTCGGTCAAACAGATAGCACGCCTCACAGAGGAACGTGCTCAGTCAGTGTTGAACTGCCTGAATATGTTCAATGGCAGGACAGCGGTCCCACTGAAATTCTTTCAGAGGCTCCTGGGGCATATGGCGGCCGCGGCGGCAGTAACCCCGCTTGGTCTGCTTCATATGAGACTGCTTCAACACTGGCTTCACGGCCGAGTCCTGAGATGGGCGTGGCAACGCGGCACGTTCCGGGTGCTAATCACTCAGGAGTGCCGCCAAGCCTTCAGTCCGTGGTCGGACCCTTTGTTTCTCCGGGCAGGAGTACCCCTAGAACAAGTGTCCCGGCATGCTGTGGTATTCACAGATGCTCCTGCCACCGGCTGGGGTGCCACGTACAACGGGCATGCAGTGTCAGGGGTTTGGACGGGACCCCATCTGCATTGGCACATCAATTGCCTCGAGTTGCTAGCAGTACGTCTTGCTCTGAGCTGCCTCAAAGGGCCGCTACGGGGCAAGCATGTACTGGTCCGTACGGACAACACTGCGACCGTTGCGTACATCAACCATCAAGGTGGTCTACGCTCCCGTCGCATGTCGCAACTCGCCCGCCATCTCCTCCTCTGGAGTCAGAAGCGTCTGAGGTCGCTTCATGCCATTCTTGTCCCTGGTGTGCTCAGCCATGTGGCCTACGAGCTATCATGAGCTGAGCTGCCAGGAGAGTGGCGACTCCACCCCCAGGTGGTCCAGCTGATCTGGAGAGAGTTTGGAGAGGCTCAGGTAGACCTGTTTGCCTCACTGGAAACCTCCCACTGCCAGTTGTTTTTCCCCCTGTCCGAGGGAACACTCGGGACAGACGCACTGGCACTCAGCTGGCCCCGGGGCCTTCGCAAATATGCGTTTCCCCCAGTGAGCCTACTTGCACAGACCCTGTGCAAAGTCAGGGAGGACGAGGAGCAGGTCCTCTTAGTTGCGCCCTATTGGCCCGACCAGACCTGGTTCCCAGAGCTTTCACTCCTTGCGACAGCCCTCCCTGGCCCATTCCTCTGAGGAAGGACCTTCTTCTCAGAGACGGGGCACTCTTTGGCACCCGCGTCCAGACCTCTGGAAACTCCATGTCTGGTCCCTGGACGGGACGCGGAGGTTCTAGGTGACTTACCCCCTGAGGTACTTAACACCATCACTTCGGCACTTGCACTGTCTACGAGACGTGCTTACGCCTCGAAGTGGAACCTGTTCGTCGAGTGGTGCTCTTCTCGCCGAGAAGACCCCCGAGGATGCTCGATCGGAGTCGTGCTTTCCTTCTTGCAGCAAGGGTTGGAGCGTAGGCTGTCCCCCTCCACCCTCAAAGTCCATACTGCTGCTATCTCCGCTTACCACGACCACATAGATGGCAAATCTGTTGGTCAGCACGACCTGGTCGTCAGGTTCCTTAGGGGGGCGAGACGGTTAAATCCTCCTCGTCCCCCCTCCATACCCTCTTGGGACCTCACTCTGGTGCTAAGAGCACTTCAGATTGCTCCCTTTGAGCCTTTGCAATCGGCAGACTTAAAGATTCTGTCTATGAAGACTTCGCTGCTGGTTGCATTGGCCTCCATCAAGAGGGTAGGGGACCTGCAGTCATTTTCGGTCGACGTGTCGTGCCTGGAGTTCGGGCCGGGTGATAGCCACGTGGTACTAAGACCCCGGCCTGGCTATGTGCCCAAGGTTCCTACCACTCCCTTCAGGGACCAAGTGGTGAGCCTGCAAGCGCTGCCCTCGGAGGAGGCAGACCCAGCCCTGGCTTTGCTCTGTCCAGTTCTCGCTTTGCGACAGTACATAGAAGCCTCAGGACCTCAGACCAGCTCTTTGTCTGTTATGGAGGCCAGCAGAAGGGAAAGGCTGTCTCCAAGCAGAGGATGGCCCACTGGATAGTGGATGCCATCGCCCTGGCTTAGGTTGTATGCCCGCTCCACGAGAGGTGTCGCATCCTCCTGGGCGCTGGCTCGTGGCGCCTCGCTGACAGACATTTGTAGAGCTGCGGGCTGGGCGACACCTAACACGTTCGCTAGATATTATAGCCTTCGTGTCGAGCCGGTCTCCTCCCGTGTTCTCGCCACAGGTCAGAGGCACGGAGAGGCCCCGGCTTAGTGTCGGCTTGCTGCGCTACATGCACTTCTTTTCTCCAGAGAGTCCCTACAAGGCAGACCCTGTCGAGTCCTTGTCACGGAAAAGAAGACTGGATACAATTGCAAGTTAATATCTCTTTAATAGAGCTTCACGCCAGGTAAGTAGACAACAAAACACACAGCAGCAACACAGACAGCAGGAGAGGGGTAACACAGGGACTTCAATGGGCGATGAAGTGTCCGTGGTGAATGATGGTCCTGAATGGTGAGTCCGTGTGTCCGTGTGAGTATCCGTGAATGAAATCCAGAACGAGTAATCCAACGAGACAGACAGGTAACAGGGAACAGCGACGAGAATCCAATCCAGGAACAAGAAACACGAGAAACAACGGGACAACACCAGGACTTCAACAAACGATCTGACAAACATGAGACGAAAGACAAGGCGTTATATAGGCAGGTGTAATGATCCACAGCTGCCGCTGATCAGCAATCAGCGGCGACGCCCACACAGAACAATCAAGTGACACATCCCAAAACCTACACACAGACAACAGTATGAGACAGCGGATTAGTGAACCGTGACAGTTAGCAGTTTAATTGAAGGTAGAAGCAATGAGCTCCTGGAAAAATTAATTACATATTAACAATAATTAGGATATGTAGGAATTTGGGAATGTGCATGTTGATCAAGATGTTGCATCTTCTGAAGTCCTCGCAGGAGTTGGCACCGTCTCCTCAAAGGTTTTGTTCATCTGAGGTCTTCTTAAGAGGCTGGATCCAAATTGAAGCTGATGTACTCTCTAGTCAAAACAGAAAAGCAAATGGAGAATAATTAGCGTAGCTGCTGTTCATAACATTAAGCAAAGATAGTCACATAGTCATTCAACTGATCTGATATGAGATGCATTATATGAATGCTTGGCTAAAGAGATGCGTCTTTAATCTAGATTTAAACTGGGTGAGCGAGTCCGAGCCCCAAACATTGTCAGGAAGGCTATTCCAGAGTTTAGGAGCCAAATGTGAAAACGCTCTCCCTCCTTTAGTGGGCTTAGATATCCTAGGTACAACCAGAAGTCCAGAGTTTTGTGATCGTAAAGAGCATGAAGGATTGTAGGGTGATAGAAGTTCGGTTAAATACACAGGAGCTAAACCATTTAGAGCCTTATAGGTCATTAGCAATACTTTATAATCAATACGGAACTTAATAGGTAACCAGTGTAGAGATGATAAAATTGGTGTTATATGATCATATTTTCTTGACCTGGTAAGAACTCTAGCAGCTGCATTTTGGACTAATTGAAGCTTGTTTATTGAGGATGCAGGACAACCAGCTAATAATGCATTACAGTAATCTAGCCGAGACGTCATGAAAGCATGAACTAATTTTTCTGCATCAGAAATAGATAACATATTCCGTATCTTAGCAATGTTTCTGAGGTGGAAGAAGGCTGTTTTAGTAACATGAAATATGATTTTCAAAGGACAAGTTGCTGTCTAATATAACACCCAGGTCTTTAACTGTTGTGGATGGAGTCACAGTACATCCTTCTAAATGCAGATTCTAGTCTGAGAGATTCTGTGTAATACTTCAGTCTTATCTGAATTTAATAGAAGAAAATTACTAGTCATCCAATGTTTTACTTCTTTAACACAATCTGTCAGATTGGATAATTTAGAGATTTCATCTGGTTGTGTTGAAATATATAACTGAGTATCATCAGCATAGCAGTGGAAACTAATTCCATGTTTCCTTATAATATTGCCGAGTGGCAGCATGTATATTGAAAATAGCAGAGGGCCTAACACAGATCCTTGCGGCACTCCATAGTTTACTATCGTTATCTTAGATTTTTCCCCGTTTAAATAAACAAAATTGTGACGGTCTGATAGATATGACCTAAACCACCGTAATGCCTGTTCCTGAATACCAGTGTAATTTTGTAGTCGATCTAGGAGTATTTTATGATCTATAGTGTCGAACGCAGCACTGAGATCAAGTAACACTAGTATTGAGATACAGCCTTGGTCAGAAGCTAGAAGTAAGTCATTTGTAATGTTAACAAGCGCAGTTTCTCTGCTATGATGAGACCTAAAACCTGACTGAAACTTTTCATAGATAGCGAATTTTTTGCAAAAAGGAGCACAATTGGACCGACACCACTTTTTCTAGTTTTTTAGATATAAATGGAAGTTTTGAAATGGGTCTGTAATTTGCCAATACATTTGGATCTAATTGTGGTTTCTTAATGAGAGGCTTAATAACTGCTAGCTTGAACGGTCGTAGGACATGACCTAGAGATAAAGACGAGTTAATAATATTGAGGCTCTTCTTGAAGAGCTGCTGTGCAGCAAAAATTATGCACCAGTTATCAATGTAAAGCTGCTTTGATAAAATCTGCATTGTAAAAAGCGCTATATAAATAAAGGTGACTTGACTTGACTCTTCTGCTACAGGTAACAATTCTTTCAGTAGTTTAGTGGGTATTGGATCTAATAAACAAGTTGTGATAAGTTTATTTAGCTCTTCCTGTCCTATAGTTGTAAAGTACTGCAACTGTTCTTGAGGGGTGATAATTGAGGCTGAATCATAAAACTCTGTCAAAGGTTGTACATTTACAATTGTATTTCTGATGCTTTCGATTTTCTCAGTAAAGAAATTCATAAAGTCATCACTACTAAACTGTAATGAAATGTTTTGTTCTGGTGATGTCTGTTTATTTGTTAATCTAGCCACTGTACTAAACAAGAACCGTGGATTGTTTTGGTTATTTTCTATGAGTTCTTTAAAATTGAAACCAAAACAAAACATTGATCTGAAGAACCTAATGAAACTGTCATGATTGAACACAGGAAGCAGATGCAAGTAACGCCGTTTATTAAACAACAAGCAGAGAAATAGTCACAGTCAATTAAATGTGCAGGCTTCGGTTGGCGCAGGGACTGGATGATCGGTTGGTGAAGCGAGGTGGTGACGTGAAGAGTGGCGGTGAGATGATTCCAGGATCCAGACATGAGACGAGACACGATGACAATCAACCTGGGACTGACGACGAACAAAAGGGACTCCGGTCAGGAACAGACGAGACAACCACGAACAGGACACCAGACAACGATCTGACAATGGAGATGAGAATGAGGTAAGTATTTAAAGGGGTGAGGGAATGAGCAGCAGGTGGGGACGGTGATGAGTGGCAGCTGGATCCACTGATGATCCACGTGGCCTGGACCAGAGGTGTCAAGTAACGAAGTACAAATACTTCGTTACCTTACTTAAGTAGAAATTTCGGGTATCTATACTTTACTGGAGTAATTATTTTTCAGATGACTTTTTACTTCTACTCCTTACATTTTCATGCAATTATCTGTACTTTCTACTCCTTACATTTTAAAAATAGCCTCGTTACTCCTATTTCATTTCGGCTTGTTTTCATTCCGGCTTGAAAAAAAACAACTGGATGAGAATAAACATAGCCTACCATTCTGACACACTATTGGTTTGTACGCGATCCATCGCACCTGCACGTCACAAATCACGTCACACTCTAGCAAGGACGACAGTGTTGGGGGTCGTTACTCAAAAAAGATTATTTCTTAAAAGTTATTATTTCTCTACTACTGGCTCATTTAGGCTATCAAACGGGTGCTTTCTCTTCGTCCTCTGCAAATTAAGCTAGGTAAGTTAGTTCGGTAGAGAGACGTTTGAATAAATTGCTATACACCGGTTTTTAAACTTTTTTTAGCGCGACCCTTTTCATTTATGTGACCCATAGTCATATACAACCATGTAGCTAAACAAGACAAAACAAATTCATTTAAAACGAAACTGAAGGTAAACCTGCGTTGCTCATACCTCTCTCTTTCGGTTAAGTGGAGCAGTGCTCTTGCTGAATGACACGGATTGCACTACGGACTATTGTACCTTTTTTTTTTTTTTAACTGTATTTTATTTTTTATAACGAACAAGCTGCGATGTCACGTTTCCAGTGCTTTGTTGTGTGCGCGGGCGCGATCAAACAGCTGTCTTTGCCGGGGACTTGCCTCATCGTCATGGCAACGGTTCGCGGCCAGGTTAGATTACGTCAGGCCCTGCGATCCATTCGGAAGGGCTCATCCCTATGCCCAATCCCTTCAAAGGGTTTACCCTCCGGAGTGAGAGCTTCGAAGGGTGTAGGGGTCAAATTACTCCTTTTTTGGAACGCACTTCTGCGTCATCTTAACGAGACAGTCAAGGAGGATAGATTGCTCAAGCTGCGCCCTTTGTTTAACGTTAGTTTATTTATTTATTTTTGGTTTATTGCACCATAATGTAAATTGTGTCTATGTATTTGAAACATTTGAATGAACTGATAAAAGGAGCTGTAAAGTATTTTTGTTGAAGTACAATGTCATTTTGACCATATTAATGTACTAAATCTAACTTGTATAAATATTACAGTAGTATAGAAAATAATACACTTATAGGTAAAATCGAACTCCTAACCTCCTGTACCCATTCTGTGATGACAAAGAACTTCCCTGTGCAAAGGATCATGGGGGCCCGAAGTGTCCATCAGTTGTACCCTTCGAAATTGTCAATGTCAATTTTGATGTCAATGTCAATTTTATTTATATAGCACCATTTCCACAACACATGGTTGACCAATGTGCTTTACATAAAACACACACCACATTTGCACAATAAAGATAAAAGTAAAAGTAAAAGGTAAAAAAAAAAAAAAAAAAAAAAAACTTATAAAAAGTACCACAGCCATTTGAAATAATTTAAAAGAAAATAAAAAACTATAAATAAAATCATGGTAAAACACAGTGCTTCAACCAGAAATAAAAGCTTTGTCAAACAGATAGGTTTTTAATCTTGACTTAAAAATGAACACAGAGGGAGCTAATCGAATAGAAGAGGGCAACTCATTCCAAAGTCTTGGGGCGATAGATGAAAACGCACGATCGCCCCTGGACTTCAGCCTCGTCTTTGGTGTAAACAATAGTCTCTGGTTTGATGACCGGAGAGATCTTGTTTCGCTTCGTTCAATGAAAAGTTCAGATATATACGAAGGGGCCATACCATGTAGTGACTTAAACACGATTAATACAATTTTAAAATCAACTCTATAGCGTACAGGCAGCCAGTGTAAAGACTGTAAAACTGGAGTAATATGATCCCGCTTACGAGACCTGGTCAGAAATCTTGCTGCTGCGTTCTGGACCAGCTGTAAACGAGAAAGAGCTGTTTGACTAATCCCAGTGTACAGTGAGTTACAGTAATCTAATCTGGAGGTAATGAAAGCATGTATCACTTTTTCAAGGTTTTTAAAAGATAGGAAAGGTTTTACTTTAGCAAGAAGCCGCAGTTGGAAAAAGGAAGATTTAACCACAGTATTAATCTGTCTATCAAATTTTATTTGTTCATCAAATACAACACCCAAATTTTTTACATGTTGCTTAACATACGGTGATAACTCACCCAAATTTGGAATTGTAGAAGTCACAGACACAGAGGGTTTAAAAACAATCAATTCTGTTTTGCTCTCATTAAAATTTAAAAAGTTTAGAGACAACCATTTCTTTACATCACTCAAACAAAGCAATAGTGCATTCAGTCCATCCGGTGCATTCCGTTTTAGAGGCAGATAAACTTGTGTATCGTCCGCATAGCAATGGAACGATAGCCCATACTTTCTGAAAATAGAGCCAAGAGGGAGCATATAGAGAGAGAAAAGAAAGGGAGCTAAAATTGATCCTTGAGGAACTCCACTGGTTATCGCAGCTTTACTTGAGGTATGATCTCCTAACTTCACTGAAAAGGTCCTATTTGTCAGATAGGATCTAAACCACTGCAGGGCACTGCCAGTAATACCGGCGCTATATTCCAGTCGATCGAGAAGTACAGCGTGATCGACAGTATCAAATGCAGCGGTGAGATCTAAAAGGAGTAAAACCGCATAGTTACCTGAGTCACATGTTAACAGTATATCATTTGAAACTTTCAGCAGTGCAGTCTCAGTAGAGTGATGTTTTCTAAACCCAGAATGGAAAACCTCAAAGATCAAATTTTCAGCCATAAAAGATTGTATTTGATCAAGAACTGATTTCTCAATAATTTTTGAAATGAAAGACAAATTGGAGATGGGCCTAAAATTTGTCAGAATAGTAGGATCCATACCCTGTTTTTTAAGCAGAGGGCGAACAGTTGCATGTTTAAGCGACTCTGGAAAAGTACCTGTTTGTAAACAGCGATTTATCAAAGACAGAAGATTTTGAACAACCACATCTATAACTTGCTTAAAGAAGAGAGGGGGCATTACATCAGTTGGGGAACCAGATGCTTTCAGGTGATCCACTATTTCTATTAGCTGGTTATCTGTAACAGGAGTAAAACAACTAAAAACAGCAGTACATCTAGAGAGAGTTGAAGGGTCAGATGAAACTGGGTTTAGCCCCATTCTTAAGTCATGTGTCTTCTGTACAAAGAAACAAAGAAAGTCTTCACAGGAAACTAATGACACTTCTATATCAAGACCAGTGAAGGGGTTGATGGTGGAATTTATAACATTAAACAGAGTTTTCGGTTTATGACAGTTCTTGTTTATAATGTCAGTGAAATAAATTGATCTTGCCGTTTTCACTGCTTTCTGATATTGAGTTAGTGAGTCTCTGAACATTTGCATTGAAACCTGAAGTCTGTCCTTCCTCCATTTTCGTTCAAATCTTCTGCAAATACGCCTAAGAGTGCGAGTTGTGTCATTAAGCCAAGGCTCAGATTTCGGTTTATGGAGATGAGTCTTTAAAGGTGCCACTTGGTCTAGAGCCTGAACACAGGTGGAATTAAAACTGCGAAGTAGTTCTTCAGCACTTGAATCGGTGTTTAGAATGTCACTTTGTAGCAAACCTTCACTAAAGGCTGAGCGAAAAGCTTCTCTGGTAGCTGATGTAATAAGCCGAGACTGGCGAGCCGAATACATCGACGTAACAGTTTTGTTAAAAGATGGAAACGTAAACATAATAGTCTTGTGGTCAGAGAAACCATTTTCACACACCTCTAGTTTATTCAGAGAGCAGCCGTAAGTTAGCACTAAATCCAGTGTATGGCCATGCTGATGAGTGGGTACATTGATCTGAAGCGTCAGATCAAATGCGTTTAGCAGATTGATAAATTCCTTTGCTAAGGAATCTGCTGCACAACAGACATGAACATTAAAGTCCCCAACAATCATTAGTTTGTCATATTTTGCAATGAAATCTCCCAAAAAGTCAGCAAAATCCTTCAGAAAATTCGAATTAGGTTTTGGGGGACGATAAATCAGAGCAAACAGAACAGGGTCGCATAGCTCCAAAGTAAACAACTGTAGCTCAAAGCTTTGGTATTCCTTTGAAACTACGGGACGGCAGGAAAAAATGTCTTTATAAATAGAGGCCAGACCACCACCTCGTCCCGTTGTACGCGGTGAATTTAAAAACAAAGAATTTGACGGAACCATTTCAGAAAAGGCGCTGATATCCCCCGGAGTAATCCATGTTTCAGTCAAAAAGAGAAGGTCTAGGTGGCGAGCAGAGAAAAAGTCATTTATAATGAAAGTCTTGTTTACTACCGACCTGGCGTTAATCAAAGCCATTCTGAGCAGCGCTGGAAGTTCAGGAGAGGCCGCAGGTTGTTTCGCCCGAGGCAGCGGCCGAAGATTCCCCGGACACACTCCTCCCCGCGCAGGGCGAGGCGCGCGAAAAACCGGGAGCGGCTCCAGCGAGGTGGGAAACACGGGAACAATCCAACCATGCACTGGCTCCAGGGAACGCCAGCGCGGGTAGCATTTCCCGAAGTCCTTCATAAAGCTCCCCGGGGAAGAACGCGACTCCCGATGGAATCGCAGGTAGCATTTTAGCTTAACAGCTAAGCCACCCCGTCGTCCACGTCGTCTCTTTCGCTTTCTGCCCGGCAGGGAGCAAGGCCAACGGCGTATACAGTCCGGAATTGACTTCAGAAAGGGAGGTGGAACACCATGAAAACTGACGAGTTGTTTATATGAAATTTCTTCCAACTTTAAAAGAGTACATCGGTCATATGTTAAAACTGGTGAAGCACACTGTGTTAAACACTTCATAAATGAGCTTAAAACAAACAAACTCAGGACTATGCCGAGCGATAGACGGCATGCCAGCCACAACGGCGCCATCTGAATGTCTCATTTCAAATTCTTCATTCCGAAGGGCCCTTTAAAGTGGCCAGTTTTGAACACTTCGGTTTGGAACAAACCTTTAATATGGCGGCCATGATTGTTTTCACTCCAAAGTGCTCTTCAGAGGGTGATATATCCCGTTTGGAATGCACCGAGAGTTTGTTGCCGTTTGTTGGATGCTCAGACGACCAAACAAATGCCGATTAAACATGTTCAGTCTGGTAAAAACAGACTCCGACCAACGCCAACAGGGTTATCACACCTATCCAACAAACTCCAACAGACGAGTGCGGTGTGAACTGAAACAGCTGAAAACTACCCGCATTTGGCAGGTTGGCGGGTGTTAATGTCAAGCCCTGATTGTTACTAAGCCTGCCCTGGGTACACCAAAACTACCCGCATTTTTCTTGTCCGCTGCCCTCACAGATTCCTGCAGTTAAGTTTGGATGTACATTTACATTCCAATAAAGGTTATTGATGACATTTTGAGGAGGTGGAGTGCTCAATAGACCCCTGTGGCGCGGCCTAAGCTTTTGTCCTTAATGGCATTTTTTTCCTTACATTACTTTTACTTTTATACTTTAAGTAGTTTTGAAACCAGTACTTTTACACTTTTACTTGAGTAAAAAGCTTGAGTTGATACTTCAACTTCTACAGAAGTATTTTTAAACCCTAGTATCTATACTTCTACTTGAGTATTGAATGTGACTACTTTTGACACCAGTGGCCTGGACACACCCACAAACACACTCGCACGCATACATACACAAACACACCCACTGCTGTCACAACACAGAGCACGCGACAAGAAGGAAACAATGCATCTGCGAACCGTGACAGAAACATCAGGAACTTTTTGAATCACCAAAAAAACTATTAGTCAAGTCAAGAACCATATACGGGCAAAGAATGACCTAAGAACCATTTAAGAAACCTAAGAACAACTGAAGAAACTTTTTATTTCATTGTACAGATGTTTGCTCAAGCATTTCTACATGCATGGCTCAGTGGATTTGGGGCAGGAAATATAACTTTCTCCACAACATGACAGGTGAGAAGAGACTTGCTGATAACTGGCAATTCCATGTGAATAATAAACTCATTTCACACTGTGATCTCTCACTCAAATACTGTCAGATGAACGCGTGCCCGCCACTCTACTGGAAAGTGAGAAGAGAGACTATATAGATGCTGGACTGTTGCTCAACTCACCCTACATCTCTGTGCTGAGAAAAGAGAGAAACATTCGCCTCATTATTTCCCTGGATTTCAGTGATGGTGATCCTTTCATGGTATAATTCTCTCAAATATAAAAATGCACACACTCTCTCATATAAGCTCATTTAAAGGAATTGTTCCCATAGAAATGTAAATTCAATCATAATTCACTCACCCTTCTGTTGTTCCAAACCTGTATGACTTTCTTTCTTCACAAAAGGAGATTTTATGAAGAATCTTGCTTTTTCTTCATAACACAGTGACCATCCAGAGGTCACACTAACCTAAAATGTACAGAATTTAAAAATCACTGACAGATAATTATAAATACTTTGTATTATTTTAACAGAAAAACAAGAAAGAAAACCATTTAAATATGTTTTAATTAAATCAAAAACAAATATTTACATGGTTTATAGAAAGAAAATCTAATACCTGCAGAGAGCTATGCGTTAGCATTCCCATTCATCTCAGTGGCAGATTTCTCAGCTGACACATCAGTACTTCCACTTTTAATAGAGTGACACTGCAATACTTTTCCACTGCAGACGGTGAGGGAAACTGCCGAGATGTGCAAGAAACTAAACATCCCTTTCCCTGAGGTCAACACACCCTGTGAGGATTTAGAGAAACTAAAAGACTTCTATGTGTTCAAATGCCCAAATTTTCCAACTGTGATACACATCCCGCTCTTTAATGTGGTCAACTGTGGAGGCAAGTTAAAATCTGTTTGCAAAAAATACATCATGTGATCTCTTTAAAAATGATCTTCATCTTCTGCAACAACATTTTAGTGACATATTTTTGTAGGCCAAATTGGACGTCACCCTGGTTTCCTTAACAAAAACTCAACTAGATTTTTCTACTGACTATTGGATTATTGCAGAAAATAATCTCTGTGATCAACAAAAGTTTATGATTTGTATAATCTTCACAAATACACTTTTTATGAATTTTGAAGCCTAAATATAATCGCCAGAAGCTAAGCGTAGACTATAACAAACTACACCAAGTCGCATGATTTCAATCTCACTATCACTAAGCTTCATTAAAAAAATATTTTCCCTAAAAGTTTGAGTTATAATAGTTTGCAAGAGTGTGATTATAAACACGAATGAGTAGATGTCATGATCACTAGTGGGAGTGCCCTAATCAGCCACTAGAGGGCACTCCAACCTGGACTCTTGTTTTCTACACTTGGACTTAATTTCCCAGAACTCACTTCCTGGACTCATTACCTCTTCATTGCACCCAGCTTCTTGTGTTATGTTCATTAGTGTCTGTCATTTATATCTGGTTTGTTTCTGCTTTTGTTATCGTGGTTTCATTTATGGTCACCGGTTTCTCTGTTTGTTTTCTGTTTGGACTGCTCTGTGGATTTTGACCCTTGCCTGTTTGTGGATTACGTGTTGGATTACCCCATTAAAGCTGCATTTGGATCTTACCTTCTTGTCTCTGTGCCATACGTGACAGAAACCACGATCACTAATAGATCCAGCAGCCTGAGTTTCTGGATTCTTCCTCCAGCCACCATGAGGGAGCGGATGGCTCGACTTTGGGTGTTGATGGCTCTATGACAGGAGAGATGGGAGGTTTGGGGCTCTGCCCAGAGGTTTTGGATGATGGCGGTGGGGCTAAATTATAATGATGATGCTCTAAAGGAGATTTTTAATGAGTGTCTCAAGGACCCTCTGCCTCAATGGGAGATGGAGGGGCTGCAGGGTCCATTGGGCAACACCTGCTCAGCCAGAGCCCGCTCCAGCCCGTGAGTCCGTTCCAGAGCCCGCTCCAGTCCGTGAGTCCACTCCAGAGACCGCTCCAGCCAGTGAGCCTGCTCCAGCCAGTGAGTCCACTCCAGAGACCGCTCCAGTCCGTGAGTTCGCTCCAGAGCCCACAGAGGAGGTGGGTACAGAGTCACCGCCTCACTCACGTAAAAGGAGGAGGAGGAGGAGAAGGAAGGCTTCCTCCATTACTCAAGGCCCAGAGGCCTTGTCAGAGTCTGCTCCAGCCCCGCATGCGCTTCCTGTCAGTCCCGTCATGGCCAAGAGGGTTGTCTTCGCCTTTTATGTTTTGGCTGTTCTGCGTGCCTGGAGAGTGCACTTAAGTTCCCTTGACCACGGACCAGTCTGCCAGCCCGAGCCCGCTGCCGTCCCGGAGCAGCCCGAGCCCGCTGCGTCCCAGAGTTGTCAGCTCTCCCTGATACGGCCACGGAGGCCCCTTGGTCTGCCCTGCCGGCGTCGCCCAAGCTTTCTGCACTGCCGCCCAAACCCAAGCCTTCTGCCCTGCCACCGCCGCCCAGGCCTTCTGACCCGCTGAAGCCCTCCTGGTCAGTTCCTCCAGCACTGCCTTATAGGTCAGTAGCAATACTTTATAATTGATACGGAACTTAATAGGTAACCAGTGTAGAGATGATAAAATTGGTGTTATATGATCATATTTTCTTGACCTGGTAAGAACTCTAGCAGCTGCATTTTGGACTAATTGAAGCTTGTTTATTGAGGAAGCAGGAAAACCAGCTAGTAATGCATTACAGTAATCTAGTCGAGACATCGTGAATGCATGAACTAACTTTTCTGCATCAGAAATAGATAACATATTCCGTATCTTAGCAATGTTTCTGAGGTGGAAGAAGGCTGTTTTTGTAACATGAAATATGATTTTCAAAAGACAAGTTGCTGTCTAATATAACACCCAGGACTTTAACTGTTGTGGATGGAGTCACAGTACATCCTTCTAAATGCAAATTGTAGTCTGAGAGATTCTGTGTACAGGTTTTTGGCCCAATAAGTAATACTTCCGTCTTATCTGAATTTAATAGAAGAAAATTACTAGTCATCCAATGTTTTACTTCTTTAACACACTCTGTCAGATTGGATAATTTAGGGATTTCATCTGGTTGTGTTGAAATATATAACTGAGTATCATCAGCATAGCAGTGGAAACTAATTCCATGTTTTCTTATAATATTGCCGAGTGCCAGCATGTATATTGAAAATAGCAGAGGGCCTAACACTGATCCTTGCGGCACTCCATAGTTTACTATCGTGATCTTA
The DNA here is from genome assembly GCF_018812025.1 of Megalobrama amblycephala. Classification (NCBI taxonomy): domain Eukaryota; kingdom Metazoa; phylum Chordata; class Actinopteri; order Cypriniformes; family Xenocyprididae; genus Megalobrama; species Megalobrama amblycephala. The sequence continues at coordinate 32,511,966 of NC_063057.1, read as the reverse complement.
GATTTTTCCCCATTTAAATAGACAAAATTGTGACGTCTGATAGGTACGACCTAAACCACCGTAATGCCTGTCGCTGAATACCAGTATAATTTTGTAGTCGATCTAGAAGTATTTTATGATCTATAGTGTCGAACACAGCACTGAGATCAAGTAACACTAGTATTAAGATACAGCCTTGGTCAGAAGCTAGAAGTAAGTCGTTTGTAATTTTAACGAGCGCAGTTTCTGTGCTATGATGAGGCCTGAATCCTGACTGAAATTTTTCATAGATAGTGTTTTTTTGCAAGAAGGAGCACAATTGGGCCGACACCACTTTTTCTAGTATTTTAGACATAAATGGAAGATTTGAAATGGGTCTGTAATTTGCCAATACATTTGGATCCAATTGTGGTTTCTTAATGAGGGGCTTAATAACTGCTAGCTTGAACGGTCTTGGGACGTGACCTATAGATAAAGACGAGTTGATAATATTGAGAAGAGGCTCTTCTGCTACAGGTAACAATTCTTTCAGTAGTTTAGTGGGTATTGGATCTAATAAATATGTTGTTGGTTAGAAGCAATGATAAGTTTATTTTACTCTTCCTGTCCTATAGTTGTAAAGTACTGCAACTGTTCTTGAGGGGCGATAATTGAGGCTGAATCACAAAATTCTGTCAAAGGTTGTACATTTACAATTGTATTTCTGATGCTTTCGATTTTCTCAGTAAAGAAATTCAAGTCATCATTACTAAACTGTAATGAAATGTTTTGTTCTGGTGATGTCTGTCTATTTGTTAATCTAGCCACTGTACTAAACAAGAACCGTGGATTGTTTCGGTTATTTTCTATGAGTTTGCGGAGATGCTCAGCTCTGGCTGCTTTTAGAGTCTTTCTATAATGGGACAAGCTGTCTTTCCACGCGATTCCGAAGACCTCTAAATGAGTTTGTCTCCATTTGCGTTCTAGATTACGAGTTTCTCTTTTGATAGTGTGAGTAATACTGTTGTACCATGGTGCATTATTTTTCTCTCTAACCTTTTTTTAATCTCATGGATGCAACAGTATCTAATGTACTAGAGAAAATGGTGCCCATACTGCTAGTCATGTCGTGAAGTTATCTATAGTTGTCGGGAGAATTGTTCTACCTATTTGATATCGTGGTGCATTTTGACAAATATCAGCAGTATGCAGTACGCATGTTACAAGTTAGTGATCAGTGACATCACTTTGCGGTAGAATTTCTATATCGGTAGGATTGATTCCATGTGGTATAATTAGATCTAGTGTATGATTAAAATGATGAGTGGGTCCAGTGACAATTTGTTTGACCCCAAAGGAATTTAGTAAATCTGTAAACGCAGCCCCTAACGCATCATTTGTATTGTCAACATGAATGTTAAAATCTCCAACAATCAGCGCTTTATCGACGTTGACCAATAGGTCTGAGAGAAAGTCTGCAAACCCTTTTAGGAAATCAACATAAGGCCCTGGAGGTCTATAAACGGTAGCCAAAGCAAGAGATATTAGTGACTTTTTGCTTGTATATGAGAGTGTAACATTTAACACAAGAATTTCAAATGAATTAAACCTGTATTTTATTTTATGAGTAACATTAAGAATATCTCTTTAGATTGTTGCAACACCACCACCACGGCCAATCAGACGGCATTTGTTTTTATAACAGTAGCCCGGTGGACAAAACTCATTAAGACCGAAATAATCAGTTGGTTTAAGCCATGTTTCAGTAAGGCAAATTACAGGACTAAAGACTATTATCTGTGATCATTTCATTTTTAATAACCGCCTTAGGTGTCAGCAATCTAATGTTTAGTAGCCCTAGATTTAGAAATTGTTTTTGTTCAGTAATTTTGTGAATTTCTGGTTTGATCACGATCAGATTTTTTTCTAGATCCTTTATTTTTATTGTTAAACCTCACTATTCGGGGAGTAGACACAGTTTCTATGGACTGTACTACACTCACATCTCTATCAATTAAGTGGGCAGAACACAGATTGTGATTTGAGGTTTGACTTACTAGTCATATGGTGCGAAGCGTCTTGGAGATGTTCTCTGACAGAAGATCAGCTCTGATTCTGCTGGGGTGCAGGCCATCAGCACGGAAGAGCCTAGGTCGCTCCCAGAAAAGATTCCAATTATTTATAAAGAGCAGCTTCTGTTCATTACACCAATACATTAACCATTCATTTAAAGCAAATAATCTACTAAACACATTTCATGTCCACGTCGGTATGTTGGAAGCGGTTGGATACGATGATCCTCCAAATGGCTTATTTTCAAAATCACCAAAAAATAAATCTTTAAACTAATGCTGGTTGAGCTCATCCACACACCGAATAGAATCAGCATATTTTAAGCCACTACATCAACCTCTCTCATCATATTGGTGGGGAAACAAATTTCGACAGCTGGATTTTTGCCATCGGATTCTTTTCCCCCCATGGATCTTACACAATGAGGTTCTAATATTTATCAAACTGAACATGGCTGGTCAATACCAATAGCCTAGTGGGCAGCACGCAGACATATAGCACTCTTGTGCTTTTGGCAACCCAAATTCAAATCCCAGCTTGTGGACTTTTTCTGATCTCGTCACCTTCTCTCTTCCACTTTGCTTCCTGTCTACATACTGTCCTATCACAATAAAAAGGCAAAATCACCAAAAATCCCACCCTGTTTCTTACACAATGAGGTTCTGATATTTATCAAACTGATGCTGGTTAAACTCCATGCACTCACAGAATAGAATCAGCATCTTTTAAGTCACTACATCAGCATCTCTCATCACATTGTTAGGGGAACGGATTCTGACAGCTGGATTGATTGCTGTCACATTTTTTTCCCCCAGCATGTTTCTTACACAATGAGGTTCTGATATTTATCAAACTGATGCTGGTTAAACTCCATGCACTCACAGAATAGAATCAGCATCTTTTTAGCCACTACATCAGCATCTCTCATCATGGGAGTGGGGAACGGATTCTCACAGCTGGATTGTTTGCTGGCAGATTTTGCCTGGATTGTAAATGGAGCTTTGGAGAGAGAGAACATCCAAATTTACAAAACACAGGATGGCCTTAATAATAAAATTGTGAACAACTGATTGCCAAATTAAGCGTCTTAAAAATGGTATGATCGTAAGACAGGAAGATCTACCTTTGTTGATGATAGCGACCGTGGCTTCGTTATCGCAAAACCTCATGATACGTTTCCTTGACCACGCCGGACCCCAGAGAACACTAGCAACCGCTAAAGGATAGATTTCGTGGAGAGCAGACGAAACTGAACCTGATTCTGGCTTGGGAAAATCGATTGGCCATTTCTCGGCGAACCATTGCCCTTGAAAGAATCCCCCAAAGCCGATAGAAGGGGCAGCATCGGTAAATAATTGCAATTCGTCAGACGATTCAAGATCATCATTGTAAAAGAAAGAGATGCCATTCCAATTGTTTAACAAGTTAGACCAGAATCTGAAGATCAGACAGACATCCTTCATCTAGCTGAATTTGGTCGCATAAATTTGGCACGGAGTGAGCAAGTGTTAATAAACGAGATATAAAAGCCCTGCCTTGAGGAATAATACTCATTGCGAAGTTGAGGTGACCTAGCAGAGAGAGCATATCGCGCTTAGAAACGAAACGTAACGAGAAGAAAGATTCCAAAAAAGCCCTAATCCGGAGAAGCTTCTCATTAGGAAGGGAAGCTTGCATTTTGTCGGTATCGAGTAAGATCCTTAAGAATTCTAACGAAGTAGAGGGACCCATAGTTTTCTCTTCTGAGAGGGGAACACCTACATCGCTAAAAACCTGCTTAAGAGTATCGAGAATTGGGGTTTTGGATGAAGGAAAATCGATCAGCAAAAAATCGTCGAGCAAATGTAGAACGAAAGGGAGCTTTCAGACATTCAGCAGGATCCAACACAGAGCTTCTGAAAGGGTATTGAAAATATGAGGACTGCTTCTGCACCCGAACGTGAGTCTCACGGCGAAATAAAATTTAGAGTTCCATTTAACGCCGAATAAAGGCCAATCGGAGGGGTGAATTGGCATAGACTTGAATTCATCCATGATGTCAGCTTTAGCTAACCAAGCGCCTTGACCGGCTAATTTGATCAAATGAATGGCGTTATCGACCGAAGCATAATGCAGAGAAAAGGGTGCCAATGGAATGCATTCGTTAACGCTCGCTGTGTGATTAGAATGAGAAGACATGTCGAAGATGAGACGTTTTTTACCGGAGTATTTACGGGTTGCAAACACCGATAGAATTAATGCGGAAAGGAGAGAAAGGAGGAGAGGCAAAGGGGCCAATGACATATCCTTTATTAACCTCTTTCTCTAAAAGAGCTGAAACCACGTCGGGTTCTAACAGGGCGGATTGCAAATTTTTAGCTATATAAGAGGTGGTAAGATGAGAAAGGACGCCCACCCGAAACCCTTGAGACAGACCGGTGATTAAATAATCAACAAAAGTCGGATCAGGATGAGAAGAGAGAAAGCCAGAAAGAACTGGAACATTAATTGGAGTGGATGGATGACTGATCAGAATTTTTTCTGAATTGGGGCCTTCCCTCGGGTAGCAGGCTTGACCCGGCGAGGGCACACGGATTTCGGGTGTGGATCCTTGCATAAGCTACAGATGTGAGCAAATTTACATTGAGCATATGAAAGACAGATTCATTAAAATTATTACACAAAGAAACACCATTAAATTCAACAATGGGACGACCTCTGCCATCGAAAAGATTTCTTACGTTTTCAGCACCTTGGACAGCGGGTGGGGCTTGGCTCGCAAATGTTTTAGGGCAAAATGGAGCTGAATGTCCGTGGGAACTACAAACGGCACAAGCCAGGATCTTCGGTGTCCGTAATAGACCAGTGTAGCCTTGTATTGAACAAGGAGATGAAGGAGGCCGATTTTGCTGAGAAGTATTTATGATATTCGTAGAATAACGTACCCCCGTATCGTTGGTTAAAGTCTGCCATCATGGTTAGGTAGAGATCTAACTCTTCCCAGCGATCGGGAAAGACTTGACATAGAATGTCTCTGTAGATACTAAAAGCAATCACAAATTCGGCGAATGAAAGGTTTCTCTGCAATCTGGGGTCAGATGTTTTTAAGAAAACTGCCACGTCACCACAGTCAACTGATTGTCTATCGACTGCGGGCGAAGGAAGCAGTAATGAAGCCAGATTGATGTCCTTACCTTGGATTATGTTAGATCTAAGTTGAGGAGACACCGTAACTGCAGCAGGAGAAACGAAACGCCTACCGAACTCTTGAGCTGGTACGGCCGTAGAGAGGGTGAAGTTTGACGTGGCAGATGGAGCAGAAGCATCTTGAAATGGTGTCTGGATCGAGCGATGAGAAGCTGGCAGGTCCGAAGAAGTCGACGGCACACATGAAGGAAAACTTGATCTGACGGGAAGACAGAAATTCGGTGTAAGAGAGCTCGTAGAGAAGTTAGAATTTGCGACGGCATTTTCGAATTTCGACACCTTCGAATCTAACTTTTTAACAGTCTCAGAAAGGCTTTGGTCGACCTGGATGAGCTGATTATTAACATCCGCAGGTACAGTGAAAGTCGGTGGAGATGACGTGGGTGCAGACAGCATAGGTTTTTTCGCTGGATGAGGAGATGATGACTTGGCAGATCTCTTCCTGCCGGCTTGTTTAGTCTGGCCAGACGGAGCAGAAGTAGATGGAGCAGAATCATTGGTAGAAGGACTACCCAAGGCGTTATGGGCCAGGAGAAGCAGGTCCTCTCTGGATAATCCTTGGGAGATAGGAATGCCAGCAGCCTGGAGAGTACTGATGATTTTTTCCGAAGACCACTGAGCCCATGACGAGTCGCGACACTGAATGCGCGTGCTACAACGCACAGGAAGCGGAGATGGAGGGACAAAGTCTTCATCGGAGTCGGAGTAGTCACAAACAAAATGTTTGAACGATGACATTTTGGTTTGCCACTGATGCTACATGGAGATTGGCGTCAGCATCTACGAACTCAGATAAGTGTAAGTGCCGATGCTTTATACCAAGTGTTCAATAATGATTGGTTAGATCTGATCTAATGAATGACGTAACATTAGAGTCTTCCCAGCAGAACTTACACTAAAGCTTACATTTAGGGGCTGGTATGTAAGAGCCAATTTAACATGTCAATAATTTGTATATTATTATTGTTTGCTTAGAGTGTTGATTTGCAAGTAATAACTTTAAGTATCATTTTTGTAACTTTCTTTGAGATACAATTCTGATATTTCCTTTATATATTTCAGTATTATTTCCTATGTTTTCTGATGTATAATTTCTGTACTTTTTATGTAACGACCACGTCTACTTGTTATGCAAGATTGAAAAGGTTCAGGCAGGGAAATAAGGGAGAAACTGTTTTCTTACCGTTTTGCTGTCATTTATGGATACGAACTTGTTTTTAAACATTTAAGGAAAGACAAGATAAAGGTTTAACAAGTGTAATATAATTGGATACAAGAACCAACAGGATTTTTTGTATATTTTTGTGTTTTGATTAAACTCGTACTTGTTTACAATTTTTTTGGCTGACTTCTGTGAGGAGTTCAGTGAAGTTAATCTAGGACTTTGTATCTACAGCTAGGATATGTTGAATAATATTTATTTGTTTAATTGATTTCTTTCCCAAATTGCACTGACTGTTCCAAAATATGAGACACCAATGTTTCAGGAGTTTAGGACACAGAACAGGACATGTGTATTCAATAACAGATTTATTTCCTATTTGAGTTTATATATATGCTTTATTTTTTAAGATGAAATGTTTATCCAAGGCATTGTTAGATTCCAGTGTTTCTTGTCATAGCTATGCAAAGATTTGATTTCAAAAACAGTATCATAGATATTAAACAATTTCTTGTTATGATTTTAAATCTGTATTTAACCTCAGAACGATCTCCAAGTAAAAAGAGGTGATACAGTCTAATTTTGTGGTGGCTGTGCTTTAAAATTAAATTATTATAAGTGATGAAGGATTTTGAAAGTCTGACAGTAATCAGTGTTGAGTAATTAAAATGGTAATGATACTATTTTAAATAGGGTAACTTGTAATCTGTAACCTATTACATTTTCAAAGTAACCATCCCAACACTGTCTAAGTATTATGTTGAAGTGTGTTCTGGTTTGTTTATGTGTGGTTGTGGGAGTGTGTGCATGTGTAAGGGGCGTGTGTTTATGTAACAGGGGGCTGTGCTATATAAGAGTGCGTCGTGAGACTCCGCTCAGAATTCCCAGATTCCCACACACACTGAGCTCTGCAGTAGCCATGCCAACCACCGTGCTGGGATTGCTGGGAGTTTTGCTCTGTGCCCTTGCCGTTAGTTCTGGTGTCACGCCACAGCCCGACTTCAACATCAAGAGGGTAAGACTGCAAGATGCTGATCGAGAGGAGGAATATATATATATATATATATATATATATATATATATATATATATATATATATATATATATATATATATAATTTGTAATGATGCAGGGACATGAACTATATTTAGAGACCAGAATATCCTTTGGAAAATGTTGATGTGTGTGTCCTTCATATAGATGGCTGGGAAATGGTACCTGATTGGTATTGCCACCAGTGATGAGTGGTTTGTCACCTGTAAGGCAGACATGAAGATGGGAGTCGCCATGCTGACTCCGACTGATGAAGGAGATCTGGAGATGGCATATTCTAGTCTCAAGTAAGATAAACTGATTACTAAAAATAAGAAACTTGAATTAAACTTTTCCATGTTGGATAATGCAAAGATTTTACCCATTTGTCCTCTGTTTTTTCCAGTCCTGATGGCACATGCTGGAGGATGAACCAATTTGTTAATAAGCTGATTTTCCTGGAATATTCAGCCTCCACAGGAACGTAAGGAAGATATGATCACCTAGACATGAAATGCAGTTAGTGGCTTATAGAGGACTAAATAAAAATGTTTGTTCCACAGGCTGGGAGACTTACAACATAACTTTTGTTGATTGAAGTATGATGACTATGCTTTGATTCAACTGTCAAGACCAAGAACGGCTCCACTACAGTGCTCAGCAAACTTGCGGTAACAGCTCCAGCATCAACACACCTTAAATTAACTTGAATTTGAGCAGGCTGTAATTTAATGTTTGATGGGTTTGGTTCAGCTTTGTTTTGCATGACTTCTCACGCTGCACTTAACCCTGTGCTGGGTGGGGCATTTTTCAGATATAGTACATGTGTATTTGAAACACAAAATTATTTTGTATTTTAAATGTGCCTATCCTGTAATAAAACAATAAAACTCTCCAATCTCAAGTGAGGATCTGCGAGAAAGAGCTCAGGACAACACCTGGCTCGACCTCCTCTCTTCCCCCCCATGCTGAGTTCCTGACTCCTCACACCGCTCCTTCTCCTCAGGCCATGCTAACCTCACAAATCTACTATCTTAGTTGTTTTAAGTGACATCAATATAAATACCTCCGGTGCGACTGGTAAGGTGGTTTCACTCCCACATCAATAGAACAGACAAGAATAAAGAAAACAAAACTTGTTCTCCTGGTGTGGGAGATGCCCCAATAAAGAGCTTTATTAGCCATTTGTTTGTTCCCCAAAACCAGGCGTATGACCCTCTGGGGCACGAGAAAGGGTCCAACAGAAGTTGCATAAATATTTGGGTGCTAAATGTTTACTGTCCTTTTGTTAGGATTTGGGTATTTAAAGGGATTTGGCAAACCACTCAAGGAAGAATCTGTAGCCAGAGCTTCCCGCACAACTGCTGTGTGTATCTCTCTATTTGCCAGGTATGCTGACTCTTTGAAATTCTTTTTAATATCTTGTTTCGAATTGTATTTTGTATTTTATGCTGATCCGTTGTGTGATGTATTCTTTTAATTAATTTTATTGATGTTTTATCCTGCCTGGCAAATTAATAAATGTGAATCTTGATTTATCTTGGATTCCTCTAAAATCATTATGACTAGTAGATTATTAGAGTCCATATTTCCACAAATCTGCGTCAGGATAGATTGAGACTAAAAGCTCAATGAAAGGAGCATGTGGGCACATCATTTGTCTTTTTGATTTTTGTCTATCATCTGACTTTGCAAGTTGCAGTACCGTGACTAAGAAAACTGTGTTTTTGTATGAACAAGCATGTGGCGGTTCGACTCAAATGCATTAGTAAACTCTGCACCCTCTGACTAAGACCAGAACTGGCGAATTTGTGATCGTGAAAAGAACTAAACTGGCCGAAGTGACTTTTCTAAGCGATATGGGTCTGTAATGAACGGGTAATTGAAATTATGAGATCCAGATTAATCAAAGATCTAAATTAAAGCACAACTAACCTTATGATCAGCTGATACATCAGAGAATTGTGAAACTTAGAGTCATTAATAAATTGGAGTCAGATCAAATTAATCACGAAGTCAAACTGAATTAGAAATCAACGGTGTATTAAATTACGATGATTTTTACAGACGTGCCAGAGGACTTACACGCGAAATTCCTTCGACCAGACCACTAGGTACCGTCGTTGGGCTAGTGGGTGGAACTTTACAGAGCCATCGAACGTTTTTTTTACAAGATGTAATATAAGTCTAAGGTGTCCCCTGAATGTGCCTATTTTGAGGCATAATTAGAAATGTGCTGATTCATGCTGTGGCCCCTTTAAATCGCGCGCTCTCCACCCCCTCCCGAGCTCTCAACTCTATCACTGCATAAACAAAGTTCACACAGCTAATATAACCCACAAAAATGGATCTTTACAAAGAGTTCATCGTGCAGCATGTCTAATCGCGTAAGTATGGTATTTATTTGGATGTTTACATTTGATTCTGAATGAGTTTGATTGTGCTCCGTGGCTAAAGCTAACATTAAACACTGTTAGAGAGATTTATAAAGAATGAAGTTTTGTTTATGAATTATACAGACAGCAAGTGTTTAATAATGAAAATAGCGACGGCTCTTGTCTCCGTGAATACAGTAAGAAACAATGGTAACTTTAACCACATTTAACAGTACATTAGCAACATGCTAACGAAACATTTAGAAAAACAATTTACAAATGTCACTAAAAATATCAAGTAATCATGGATCACGTCAGTTATTATTGCTCCATCTGCCATTTTTCGCTATTGTTCTTGCTTGCTTACCTAGTCTGATGATTCAGCTGTGCACAGATCCAGACGTTAATATTGGCTGCCCTTGTGTAATGCCTTGAACATGAGCTGGCATATGCAAATATTGGGGGCGTACATATTAATGATCCCGACTGTTACATAACAGTCGGTGTTATGTTGAGATTCGCCTGTCTTTTAAACAAATGAGATTTATATAAGAAGGAGGAAACAATGGAGTTTGCCCAGAGGAAAATTTTACTGCTCAAAGTATGCTTTTCTATAGCTCAGGAGACAAATGTGAGATTCTCATCTAAGCCTTATTTTAATCTCTATTTTGTCTAAAATGTTTCTCATATATTTCTCCTAAAATTCACTAGGAGCAATAGGTGAGACAGAATAATCAGAGGGAGTCATACCTGAGACTAAAAGGAGATGCCTTGCTAATCTCAATTCTGTGTTTTTAATGACTCCTTTATTTCTCCTTTGAAAAAGAAAATGAGCAATACTGGAGCAATATCCGAGTCTCTCGCTCACTCTCCCTCTCATTCACACAAACACACACGCACGCACATGAATTACTAATTCAATCATATGACCTTTTCCTCCTACCAGACTAGATTCACCATTCTAAACAACACAGATCATCCACTTCAGAACACCTTGATGGACCAAAGAAACAACGGACGGGAATGCTACTCTCTCTTCACTGCAGGACAGACAGAAGATCTATCCACAACCATCAGGCTTTAAAAATCTATAGCAAATGGCAGATTAGCTGATGTAATAAAGAAATAAAGAAATCTGAATCTGAATCTTTATTTAAATCAAAATAACATTAACAAATTTAAAGACATTTTAAAGACAGCAAAAACTGTTTAAACATGGTCATTACAAAATATGAACTAAAGTGCTTTTTTTTTGTAAAATTAACAAATTTAAAGACATTTTAAAGACAGCAAAAACTGTTTAAACATGGTCATTACAAAATATGAACTAAAGTGCTTTTTTTTGTAAAATTCTGTTTTTAAAACAGTAACAATTTTAACAATGTTATGAGCAGTGGCAGGCCAGGTTTACAACAATTCACAACAATAAACTTGAGTCTCTGACGCCAACATACATAATTTGAAAACAAGGACTTTTTGTGAACATTGTCATTTCAACAAATGTCCCATATTTACAGTGTTGTGGCCCTGATGCGGCATTTGTTTATGAAGGCTTTTTTGACCTTACTTTTTTCAACCGGTGTCCAACCATCCAGTGTACTACAGCGCATGATGTAAGCTGCAAGCATAAAAGAAAAGAAAGCACAAATTACAGATTGCATTGAGTAACCGCAGTTACCACAACAGTATTGACAACTTTTTTCATCCTGATACGACAAAATTCGCATTGTAATATCTCTATGGATCACACATTAGGAAATGCAGCAAAACTGTGAGGACAGTGAAACAATCATAACACACAACGTAGCTATGTGATATATGGGTATCCAACACCTCTTATTGGGTTCCCACACATTTTTTACCTATGAATTTTCACAACTTTTTCCACAAATTGTTAACAACCACATGAGCAACAAACTTACTTATAATTGCATTGACTTTGAACTTATCCAGGACTCTCTTCCCATCTGGCACCTTTCCGTGTTTCCCAAATGCCACAGCATTCTGGCACTCCTCTGCAGTAAAGAATTCATCAAAAAGAAGATGGAACAAGCGAAGGCAGTCCTTCTTTGCGGATGCATGGATTGCAGCCAGGTGAGTCGAGGACAAGAAGAGGCCACTTCCTGGATATAGCTCCTGCTGCCGAGATCTGCCTTTTGGAGCCCAAACACCAGCCTGAGGTTGGATCTGTTCCACTTTGTCCAGAAAACTTCTGAATGCATCGAGGTGCTCACCACCTGTGACACAAAAGATGTATATTACCTTACAGGGACACAGCAGCATTCATTAAGTAAAAAAAACAAAACAAAAGACAAGTTTTTAAAAAGTCCAAAATATTTCATGATTGGATAAGAGTTTTACCAAATTGTTAAAAGCTTTTAAGATTTAGCTTAAGCATCAAATAACTCCCAATGTCCAAAGTAAGACAATGTAGTAGAACTTTAAACATATACCAATATAAAAACATAATTACAATTTTATGTTGCACAATTTAATACACTAGATTATTACCCACGTTTTTTTTTTTACACAACTCTTCTGAATAGATATTAGGTGTGTTAGAAAAACTTTGAGAGAAAAAAAGAAGTGTTAAAAGAACAAGTAATTGCAACAGAGAAACAGAACATACTTACTTATGCCACACAGCACATCATGCAGTTTGGCCTTTTCCTCCACTAATTTTTCCACCTCTGTCTTGCATGCTTCGCATGGCTTCCACGATCTGTCTTCTGCTGACTCAGGCGAAATGAAACATGGTTCTCTTTCTGGAATTGGATCATGTTCGATGATTAAAGCATCTGCAGATGAGCTTGAAGTCTCATGTTCAGAGGTGCTTGTCTGGCTCTGGTCCCCAAGAACAGCAGGTTTTTGATGTGTATTAGGACTGTGCAACATTTTGAGGAAGCTTTCTTTGGCTGTAGGAGCTGGTGGCTGTCTCCGCTGATCCAAATCTGCCAAAACAGGCTGCTGTTGTGTTTGGTCTGAAGGTGTGGGTAGTGCTGTGTGAGGCTGGTGATGCTTTGAATACTGCGAAAGCCTGGAATTGTGTGGAATTGGAGACAGAGTAGTTCGATACTGGTTGAGCGACTGGAATGGTGAATGCTGGTAATGTTGTGGCGTATTTGGTGATGACTGGGAAACTGGAAGTTGGTACTGTGGCCAGGCAGTTGCATGCTGGAGCTGTGGCTGGACAGGTAGAAATGACTCTGTGGGTGGAGGCTGGTACACTGGCCAGGTTGTTGGAGGCTGAATGACATTTTGGTCCAAAGTATTTAGGTGATCCTGTGCAGAGGTGGACTGGCCTGCTTGAGGTAGGAATGGAAGGTTGTAGAATCTTTGTGCAGCTGCATCTCTTTTTTTCATGTCCTTCTTAGTCGCCTTCTTGGTATCCACCGTTTTGTCAGCTGTTCCAGTGAAGTCTACTGTAGCTTTGTAGAACTTATTGTCAGACCATCTTGCAAGTACTTCTTCTCCTGGTGTCAGATCTCTAAAGCAAGCGATGGGTTTATCATCTTTGTTAAGTATATCACAGAGATTAAAAATCTTTGCTGTGTATCCATCTTCAAAGGTCAAAAATACAAAAAGTCCTGAAAATGAACACAAAGTAAACAAAAAGGAGATTGTGAGTAAATCAGTGCAGGCTAAAAATCAATCTTATTTAAACATGCTACTATATCTTTATTGTCTTATTTCTAACCCTCTTAGCAAAGCAACAAAATGACCTCTTCACTTTAGCCTTCGACTAGGATTAACTTTATTCTTTTAGCACTTTCAAATTTATTTGCTCCTGCAACTCTTTGATTTATGCACTCTCTATTCTATTTTTTCAATGTTTTTAATCCCTTTCATTATTTAATTATCACACATTTTATTTGTTTATTTATTTATTTATTTTACACATTGTCTATGAAGAGTATGGTGCAGGAATACTTTTTTGTAAAGAACTTTGAGCTGCAATTCCTATACAAATTATTTTATCCCTTAAATTTTGAGATGACTCGCAAAATTCAGTCACTAAAATGTACAAATAAGTTTCACTCCTTTTTCATGACATTCCTTTAAAAATTCCTGTAGGCTATAATCAATATGTGTGCCTCAAGCTACCAATATACAGTATTTATAAAAATTCCAGTAATAAGAGACCAAATACTGACGAATATTTTGGTTAGTAAAGTGTCCAAAGTACGTTAAAAATAACCACTTAAACCAGTTTTAATACTTAACAAAATTAGCTAAGCCGTAGTATAGTAAAATAACTAAATTACCATCTTGGTTATCTCTGGGGGAGCTGGGGTCTGGTTCATACAAACTCATCTTTTTCGGAGGGTTTCGCGCTCTTCTGGGCAGTTTTGTATTAGTTCCTTCTGCACTCATTCTGTAAAATAAACAAAAGTACAACACATTTAATTATTGGGGTCTCACTGCACGAGATCAAATTTTTCCAATCACACACAATTTATGTAACTTCAAGAATGTATAGCTACAAAATACGACCAGTTTTTTCAGAGAGTATCAGAACCCGCATACACTCGCCATTTAAAATGCCTAAATTATGTTTTAAAAAAACATGTTGCTCATGGGATGATATTAGACTCAAAAAGATTAATGAATGCACACACAATTATCCATGTACTAGATAAATGTTATGAATGTATCTTACTAGCCACAAACAAATGCCATTCGATTTGTAGGCAATACCAGCTCGGTAATTCAGCGACTGCCATCTAGTGGTAGCTGCCTGCCTTGCCTTTCAGTTGCGTGTGGATCATACAAGCTAAAAACTGCGGAAAGGAAGTCTCAAAATCCAAATGAACCGAACGCGATCCACTTGAACAACACGTCAATAAATGCATGCGTGTCACCTGATTCACAAATGCACAATTACTTATTGAATGAGCAATTTATGATTTATGAATGTAGAACAGAACAGTTTTATTCGCAAACATGTACAAATCGCTGCACAATCATTCAAACCCGAATTCCACAGATTCAAATTTGTTTGTGGCTAGTAGGATACATTCATAACATTTATCTAGTACATGGATAATTGTGTGTGCATTCATTAATCGTTTTGAGTCTAATATCATCCCATAGTTGCTTACCTTCTTTTGAGTCTTGCAACTGTTTTTTCCTCCATTCCGACTGCCCGCCGCAACTCCATACGTTAACTAACGCGCGCCTTAACCTCGTTGATTCAGCAGCGCCCCTCCACTGTGAATTAACCAATGAGGATGCAGCATTTGTGACTGATGGCGCTCTCTTCTAATGCTGACGTCGGGGCTGCATCATCTACAAGGTTCAAGGTTCACAGTGTTTTTGCGCCAACTGAAGCTAAAAAAAAAAAAAACAAAGGTGGCGGTTCAGCATCTATAAGCGGTGAGTGACTTTTTAATAATAGAATAAACTTACTTGTGTTTTCTTTGTAATTTAAGGTTTTTGTGAGCTTTGTAAATGTACAACACATTATCTTTTAGTACTTGATTTTTTGTTTTTACATAAAAAAAATCTAGTTTTATTTTTATTTCAGTTAACTGAAATAGTTCTTACACGCCCATTATTTCAGTGTCATATAATTTTGTTTTAATTTACTACAATAATGAAACCCTTATAATGAAATGGTTAGTAAAATAAGTGATTGTCACATGCCAAGAGTTTTCACTTGTGCATTCTGTACCAGCTAATGAATGTTACAACTGCGATCATTTTCATTATGATCATAATTTAGTCAACTTTATGTTAATCAATTTCTATTTAATAGGAAAGGTTGCACGTGTGTATAATTATTCATTTAATGTAACCCTTTTCAGTCTGAAAAAATTTAATATATTTTGTGCCCTTTTATGAACATTCTGTACCTTTTTTTTCTGTCAACCACAGGTTATTTTCCCTGCAGCCTCCGACTCCAGTCAATATTGCTCTTCCATAGAGGTTACTGATACATTTAATAGTAGGGGGGGTAAGTGTAACACTATTTAACACTGTGTATTAGACTGCACTGTCTATACCACCATCATCAAAGAAGAGCATCTTCTATATTTGTGTGTGTGTGTGTGTGTGTGTGTGTGTGTGCGTGTGTGTGTGTGTGTGTGTCTACAGTTGGAGCTACATATATTTTTAAAAAAATAGAATGGCGCAGAAGTACAACTCACGCTGGAGGAGAAAGGTGAAGAGCCAGCAAAATACTTGCAAAAGATACAGAAGAAAGGTTGGGAAATTTACATTTTATTGTTTTTATATTGTCATCTGCAGTGATTGATTATAAGCACATTCACCCAAGTTCTGTATTTACGTACCATTTGAGGTGTTGGTACTTAACTTGCCACTTGATATTTCCACTCCACTACATTTTAGGGAAAAATAATATGGTTGCACTTTATTTTACAGTACGTGTACTTACATGTACTTATAGTGTACTTACAGTGTATTTATCTAAGAAAGTTCTGGTAATACAAGGTAACTACATGGGGTAGGGTTAGGTTTATGGGTAGGTTCAGGGTTAGTACCTAATTATTACATAGTTATTGTAATTACTATAATAAGTACATAGTATGTACATGGAGAACAGGACTGTAAAATAAAGTGCTACCAATAATATTTTAATGTTTACTACACTACATTTATCTGATAACTACCGGTATAGTTTCCATTTGCTTTACAGATTACATTAAACTTCAGAGTCAAAACAGCACATTTTCCGATTAATTTACATGAATGACTTAACTGATTCAGGTCAATAACAAATCTGATAATTGGCCAGGACATAATCAACCAACGCATACATGTAAATATTATGTAATTTACTTACACTTTTGAAACTGAAGTACATTTACTGTGATATCATATACTTTCATCTTCTACTAAAGTCTTTTTCATGTGGGTAACTAGCTTTTACCAAAGTCATATTTTAACAACTTCCCTTTTACTGAAGTGTGTCTTTCAGGTAATTTATAAAAATAAAAAAATAAAAAATATATATATATATTTAGCTGCTATGTTCTTTACTCAGCTACATTTCATCAGCTCCATTGGTTCTGACAATGTTCCTCAATAATTTTATATAACAATAAAATATTTGTTTGAAATGACAAGTCTGTTAAGATCACCTTTATATGTGGAATTAGCAAAATATTAAGAACATGTCTGACCTATGTAGTAGTGTTCTACAGCACTACAAAGTACAGTTTAAAAAATGGCCATCCAAGTAAATAATCACCTCTTTTAAACAGTTCCAATAAAATGTTAATATTTTAATCCCCATGAGGGGAGAATTTATAGCAGGATTTCCTACAGTATATACTGCATTGTTGTAACCTAGGTATGTCTTATAAATTTGCATGTGAGTGTTAAATATGCTTAATGTATTATCATTCTCGGTTTTCTGCAGGACACACAAGGACAGGAAAATAGAGGTAAAACATGTGCAAAAATGTAAAACAACTAACTCCATTTCCTTCAGTCTCCAAGATGGCATGTAGTTTATTTATTCTGTGGAAATCGCATGTTGCAAAGCTTTAAATTTTGATCGACTGGAGCGTTAATTCAAATAAAAGTTAATGTGTCCAATAAAACACTGTTACTGAAGTGAGACCTTCAAACCTCACTTGGGTTGTCAAGGGTTTACTGACAGCTCAGGTGATTATTATAACACTTTAATAGTCTAGTAATTAGTAATGTGTTTAGCATAAGTATAATGAAAAATAAACATGTTGAGACTAGTAAGCCATAAATTCACCAATCAAGTAAAAGCAAATTAATCAATTGTTTTTTTTTTCTAGAAGCAACAAACTGGAGGTCAGATGATTGCAGCACCGAGCAAGTGACCAGATCTGCTAATTTGGAAGATTCTTCAAACACAAATGTGTGTAACATCCATTATGCCAACCATTCATCCCAATGCTATGGACACACAAGTGAGATGCATCACTCTGGTCTTAATGTTGAATCAGAGCCTGAACAGCCTATTTACATGCAAACATTTCCTGAGCACCTACCTGAATTTGTTGAAGAAGGGACTTTAGATGACAATGCGTTATTTGATGAAGACTTTTCAATTGATGATGACCTCTCATTTGAAGACAGTTTTGAGCTTAACCTAGAGGAGGGAACAGAACTCGAAAGCTCTACAAACACTGTAGATCATCCACTGTACAGAAATGCACCAATTTC
The DNA here is from genome assembly GCF_018812025.1 of Megalobrama amblycephala. NCBI lineage: Eukaryota > Metazoa > Chordata > Actinopteri > Cypriniformes > Xenocyprididae > Megalobrama > Megalobrama amblycephala. Next base: position 32,494,014 of record NC_063057.1, on the reverse strand, counting down.
TGTTGCAGAGAGTCTTCTCCTCATAATGACTTTTGCAAACAGACACAAAATAACAGGAAAAGCTCTCAGTGATTTGCTTACATTAATATCTCTGCACTGCCCCTCTGATACACAGACTGAGTGTCTTAAAAATTTACACAAATTTAAACAGTTATTTGATGATCCCTCCTCTCTGCTTTTGCACACATATTGTAGCTCATGCTTCATGATTGTTGAGAGTATAGACACCCAGTGTAAAACCTGTGAAGCCAATGTGTCGATGGAGGGGTCAACCTCCTATTTTATTGAGGTTCCCATTGAAGCACAACTGAAGAGATTGTTTGCTCAGGAAGGTTTTGAAGAAAAACTTAAGTTCAGGTTTAATAGACATAAAAAATGTCATGACAGTATTGAAGAAATATATGACGGAAAAACCTATCAGAAATTAACTACTTGCAATGGGCCTCTCAGTGATTCCAGAAACATTTCGTTAATGTGGAACACAGACGGTATACCTATTTTTAAGTCTTCAAAGTTTTCTGTTTGGCCTTTTTATTGTGTCATAAACGAGTTAAATTTTGTTGAACGCACGAAACGAGAAAACATGATATTTGCAGGTGTTTGGTTTGGGGATTCAAAGCCGTCAATGTTGACATTCCTTGAACCACTGTGTGGCACTCTGAACAAAATTGAAAGAGAAGGAATTTCTCTTCAGTTTGCAGGAGCTCAAGAACCTTTCATATGCAAAGCCTTTACAATTGCAGGAACCTGCGATTTGCCTGCAAAAGCTTTGGTACTTAATACTGTTCAATTCAATGGACATTTTGGGTGTCTAAAGTGTGAACAGCCAGGTCAAACAGTGAAGACTGGAGAGAGAGGTCATGTCCATGCCTTTCCTTTCCAGAAGACAGATCCAAAAGGCCCGCCTCGTACTCACAAGGGGTTTGTAGATTATGCTAAGATGGCCTATGATTCCAACAGCGTTGTTCGTGGGGTGAAGGGACCTACGTTTCTCAGCAGACTAACAAGCTATGATTTGGTCTTGGGCACAGGTATAGACTACATGCATTGTGTACTACTGGGAGTAATGCGTCTATTGATGTTTTTGTGGTTTTCCACAGAGTTCTCTCGATGTGCATTCAGTATGGTCAGATCAATCAAAGAAGTTGACAAACGTCTGGAAGAAATAAGGCCACCATTTATGATTCGATTCCCTCGTTCTGTGTCTTCTCACAGGATGTTCTTTAAAGCATCTGAGTATCGGTCCATTTTGCTGTTTTTCGGGCCAGTTGTATTCCGGGGCATTCTTGCAGGACTGTACTACAACCATTTCCTGCTCCTTAGTGAAGCAATCTTTATTCTTCTGATGGAGTCAATAACCCCTGCTCAAATAGATCATGCTGAGAAACTACTCTGGAATTTCTGTTCTCAAATGAGTGGACTCTATGGTGAGCGATACATGACAGCCAATTTGCACTTACTTGTCCATTTAGCTGATAGTGTAAGAGCTCTTGGACCTCTGTGGACACACTCTTGCTTTCACTTTGAAGACAAAAATGGGTACTTGCTCCGTCTTATACATGGAACCCAGAATATACCTGCCCAAATGGTAAATGCTGTAAAGACTATACAATATCTCCCTAGCATCACACAAAACATAAAGCTGAACATAGTAACTACTGAGTTTTTGGCCAGAATGACAAATAGCAATAGTTATCAACCAAGTAATGTTGTCAATATTGTGGCCATGTTAGGGGCATCATTCAATAGATGTCTTGAAACTGATGATATTTTTCTTCTGGAACAGTTTCTTGGTCAGGCTTTACATAGTAATGTGGTCAAGGCATATAACAGAGCTCAAATAGGGAAAATAATTTACACTTCCCAGCAGTATGTCAAAGCCAAAAGACGAAACAATTACACAGTGTTATTTTGTGATGGTGCGCAGATCAAATATGGACAGATTAAATTATTGTGTTCCTACAAAGAACCCAATGAAGGTCAGAATGAGATAAAACTTGCGTTTTTGAATGAATTTGCAGTTGCAAGCATAAATCTTCTACAAGATACTTTGACAGGTGGAACGTGTTTCCATATTGTTAGCCTCCTGGAAGTTCCTGTGAGAAAGACAGTGGTAGGACTTGAAAGTATTTTGGCAAAGTTGATGTTCATTGATTTGTCCTCGATGCCTGGTATTGTGTTTGCTGCACATTTCCCTAACAAACTTGAAAGGGACTAAAGATATTATAAAGTCAAAGATATGATCTTATTTTGAACAAAAGGGCCCATGATTTAACTAGTTGAAAATCCCTACTGAAAATGTAAAATATGTTGATGGACAACTGTGATGCCATCTCAACTGTTTTATATGGGCAAATCTATTGTCATACAAAAAGGTCACTTTGGGGCTAACATGAGAAGATGCATACATCTGAATATACAACATTAAAATTATTAATGATATGAGTTTTTGGCAGTTAAACTTTGATACATCTGAAATGTTGAAATTGTAATTTCTTTGCTCTCAAGTTACCAATAAATTACTGTTTTTAATTTTGCAATGTGTTTTGTGTGGTTAATAAAATTATTTTACTGAATTACATGCAGTGAAATATTTCAAATCATTTATAGAAAATAATATAAAAGAAGAGGGTCTTTGTAGCCTAAAATAAAAGATTTACAATTAATTTATTCATACAGGAATACATTATATTTAAAAAATCATGTGGATTAAGATATCATATGAAACATCCAAGACAGTGATCCAAGTCTTAGAATTCAATGAGCACTTGTGGAAATCTCTTCCTTTGCTCTATCTGAGTTAAGCATGAGATGCATGAATTGAAGCTGGGATAAGATTATATTGAGTTCATGGAGAGAACTCTGTCTGAGATCACAAAGAGACACAGAAGTTGAGAAACTCTGAGCATTATATTAGAGCTTGTTGAGATCTATTCTGAAACTTAAAAGGAGACTAAATTGAGATTTAGTGCATCTTATTGCTCCAGAGAAAAGCCTGAGACACAGGAGAAATAAACCTTTGTCTCAGTTTGGTGTCATATGGATCTCAAAGTTGTCTAGGAGAAATAAATGAAACATTTTGGAGATCTCTTTTCAGATTTTCTTTTCCTCTGGGTGAGACTCACTGTATGTCATTTCCATGTACTGAACTCCTTTAAAGCCTTTGAAAAAATGATTCAAATACATTTAAGTTTATTATTTTTTTAATATTCTGAATACTTTATGCCAGTCAGCCTTTATTAGGCTGCTTATTTCCTGTATCAACTAGTTCAGGTCACCCAACCTTAACTTTCATGCACATGAGCTGCAGCTGTATGATTACATCTAGTATTGATTGGGTGAGCAAATTATCTGTGTTAAAAAGGAATAGGACAAAGTTACGATGTTATTACATTTTGACCAAATTGATGAAAGACTTTCTTGTTATTCTTTCATCAATTTGGTCAAAATGTAATAACTTGTTCAACTGTAATAACTTTCTGGTAATACTTTAAAATAAGGTCCCATTAAGTTAACATTATTTAATGCATTAATAATGAGCAATACATTTGTTACAGGCCTATTTTTTATTTGTTAACATTAGTTAAACTGTTCTTTGTTTGTTCATTTAGCTCAAGTTAACAGGTATAACTTGATTTTAATAATGTAAACATTGAAATTAACATGAACTAAGATTAATAAATGCTTTAGAAGTATTTCTCATTGTTACACTCTAAAAAATGCTGGGTTAAAAACAACCCAAGTTGGGTTGAAAATGGACAAACCCAGCAATTGGGTTGTTTTAACCCAGCGGTAGGGTTAAATGTTTGCCCAACCTGCTGGGTAGTTTTATTTAACTCAACTATTGTTTAAAAATTACTGTATTGCTTAATTAAAATTAACCCAAGGTATGTTGGAAATGAACATTTATTAATGTTCAATGAATAATTATTAAACAATAAACATTTATTAAATTGCTTATTAATACATTTATATTAATAAACTATTAAATTTATATTAATAAAATATTAAAGCTTATTAATAAACATTCACCTTTTGTCTATTATTGTTGCCTCTAATTGCATCTGGTTTTTAATTTCCCAACTATTTTGGGTTCATTTTAAGCTAGCCATATAGCAATTTTTAAACAATAGTTGGTTTAAATAAAACTACCCAGCAGGTTGGGCAAACATTTAACCCAACCGCTGGGTTAAAACAACCCAATCGCTGGGTTTGTCCATTTTCAACCCAACTTGGGTTGTTTTTAACCCAGGATTTTTTAGAGTGTAGTTCATGTTAACTAATGTTAACCAATATAACCTTAATGTAAAATGTTTCTTGTTGAACATCTTATTCCTCTCTGAAACATCATGTTACGGAAGTAAATGGAATATGAATGCTGTTTCTAATCTTACTTATATTTCAGCCTGTAATGTGTACTGTAAAAAACATTAGCTCAATTAATTAAATTATGTAATGCAGTTTGCACTGATTTGAATTACCCTTTTTTTCTTCTTCTTCTTTTTTTTTTTTTTTTTTTGTAGGCCGAACACCCGACCTGAGCCAAGTTGTCTTGGACAAGTTCACTGAATTTTCTCTGAATCAAAGCATTCTGCCGGAGAACATCACCATCCTGCCTAAAAATGGTAAAATGGCCAACACAGTCTCACTGGAAAAACATACCTGTGGCAACATTTTTGTACCAATATGTACACTGCAGTTTCCAACAGAAATGAACACTAGAGGCAGTAAAACAGTTTAATCGTTTTCACACACAATTATGATTACAGGGGCAGATTGTGGATCAATAAAGACTTGTTTTCACACAGTTCCTTGCACAATTATGTTATGACCACAAAACACTATCATAGTGCATGGTAAACAAACATATTTTGGAGTTTGCATCATTAACCAGAGTTTTACTTGCATATTAAGCTTGCTTAGCTCAGCTGGTTATTTAAACCAAAAATGACATTTCTGTCATTAATTACTCACCCTCATTCCACACCGGTTAGACCTTCATTCATCTTCGGAACAGAAAATAAGATATTTTTATGAAATCCAAAAGATTTTTTTTATCCTCCATTGAAAGCAACGTAATTACCAAGATCCAGAAAAGTAGTAAAACATCGTTAAAATAGTCAACGTGACTACAGTGGTTCAACCTTAATATTATAAAGCGACGAAAATACTTTTTGTGCACAAAAACAAAACAAAAATAATGACTTTATTCAACAAATTCATCTCTCCCCTGTCATTCTGCTAAGCTATTTACATTGCCGAAATTCCGTGTTTATGTCCAAATGCAGGCACAGTATTGGCCAGCTCTGGTCACATGAGCAGCATGATGCATGCATTTGATGCTGACACAGGAGCCAGCTAATACTGAGCCAGCGTTCTGACGTAGAACCTGGAAGCATTGCAATGCTCTAACTTCATAGTTTTGCAACAGATAACGCAACCTGCATGGTAACCCACAAACCAATTCATGTTCTACACTTCCCCACCTCAGTCTGCAGAAAGACTGCATTTCTTGTTTGCACTGTGCACGACAAGACTCTTAAACACGGTGTAGTTGAATGAGTATGAGTCACAAAAACAGAATTGATAATGTGTGAATATATAACAGTGCCACTTTTACAGTGTTCAAAGCATGGGCACAACATAATGCCACACTTAGTGCTTTCAAAAACAAGTATAAAATTACCTTTTGATGAATTCTCTCATCTGCGCAGAAAAACACTCAAATGTGGCTGCTTCAGACCTCCTCATCAGCCTCAGTGTCAGACTCGTAAAACCAGGCCACGGCGTGACTGGAGGCGGAAATGCCAAAATGAAAGATGCTAAAACTATATGTAACAAACTGTAAGGACATTCCAACAAATTTATTTTACATGTAAAATCACCTTCATCCAGGAAATCAAAACGGCATGAGATGTTTTACATTATTCTGTACATCTCTGCATCTCATGAACTTTTCTTTAACGAGCATCCTTAACCCTGACAAAAAACACGTTTAGTGTTAGTAATTTCTAAAATGTGTTCACCACCACTTATTTTGACTAAAAATATTTAAAGGAATGTATTTCCTATCTAATTGTAGGAAGAGAAAGCCAATCAAACTTACCATCTTGGTCGCATGAAGATAAAATGGCGACAACAGCATTTTGCGAGGCAGCAGTCATCGAAGGGTGGAGTAAAAACATTTCGGCATTTTTTTTAATTTTTTTTTTTTGCACTTTGTGTAAAAATGAAATTACACCATGTAGCACCCTGTAACACTTAAAAGGAGTACTTCAACACTGTAGATTGTTAATTCAACTCTTTGGGTATTAATAACTTTTAACACTGCAATTTTTACACTACTGATTTTACTGTGCCTAACATTGAAAATGTGATCTGTTGCAGTTAGTGCTTAACATCAAAACTGAATTATCTTTTGGAAATAATCCATCAATCAAGTTGTAATTCTCAAGGACACGCCCACAATAGGGGAAATATCATGAATATTCATGTATACCCACTGCCATTGGAAGAGTTTTTCACAGGAGCTTGAATATTACAGAACAGCCCCAAAGTGAAACTACGCCTATTCATTCAGCCCCTTTCCATGCGATCACATCAATTACAATGACGACTCATGTCATGTGATTTTGGCAGCATAAATAGTGGAACAGAATCAATATGCGCGTCAGACTGCCTGATAATACAGTTTATTTCATCCAGGCTTTGAATCACCAGCACACTGCAGCAACGTCAATACCTGGTGGCTTTACCCCAGAGAAGGTTGTCACTCCAGAAGTGGAGAAGATCTGCCTTGAGGTAGGAGACAGAAAATCATGTAGTATTTTTTTTTTTTTTTTTTTTCTATTTTGGTGCTGTGAAATGTGTTGAAGACTAAAATATTATTATTTATTATTATTGTTCCCTTTCAGTCGGTCACGTTCGACGTACGTCAGTAGTGACCGACGAATTGGGATATCGCTTAGAGAGCCCTATCAGCTTCGTGTGAACTAAAACAGGCCAATGGAATTGGCGTGCGATATTTGCATAATGCGCACTGCCCCCGCCAGGTGTATATAAATAGGAAGCGGATGCAATCGCACTCTGTCTTTCGCTTCGGAGCCATATTCTGGTGTCCTGCTTCAGACTTTTTGTTTTAAAACTAAAACTGCCTCAGAAGAGGATTTACAGCGAGCTGTCCGTGTTGGAAGTCAAGGCACTCCAGCGAGGTCGCGAGTTTCCGAGGAGCCGAGCTATAAGCTCTCAACTGCTGTTGTAACAGCAACACTCTAAAAGTGTGTGTGCGTGTTGCGATTTGGGCCGGTTCCTCGGTGTGTTCAGGGAGTGGTGTACCTGAGCGCATCGCGTCACTCCCTGTGTGCTTCAGCACAAGTGAACTGATCTTTCCCCTTCTAAAAGAGCTTTACAGACGAACCCTGACAGTATGTCATTTCGTCTGTGCGTTACTGGGTGCGGTCGTTCCCTGGTCCCTGCTGATGGGCACAATCGCTGCATCTCGTGTTTGGGCGTTCAGCACGCTGAAGCAGCTTTTGTGGATGGTTCATGTTCCCATTGCGGGAATATGACTATCGCGGTGCTGAGGTCTAGACTCTCCTTCCTGAGGTCTCAGGAAGCGGGGGTCCCCTCTCCTATGCCCCGTTCGACCGCTTTTTCCGGCCCGGGACGGAAGGATGGTTCGGCGGGGTATGGGAAGGGTGACCTGAGGATTACGGTCAGGGCTTCCCCGCCGAGCGGAAACGCTCCGCGGGCCCCTGCCGCCTCATCAGCACCGCAACCCGTCGTGCTGCCGTTGGTTTCCGCTGGGCCCTCTACGGACTGTCCAGCCGTTACCTTTAGTGCGCCTGCGGCGGACCGGATGTCGATCTCTGCATCGGAAGGTGAGCCAGGGTCCTCGGGGAGGAAGATCCGGACGCGCTGCCGCCCTCCGGGACGGTAGCGGTGGCCGAGTCGGATCCCGAGTTGACGGCTGTGCTTTCCCGGGCCGCCTTGTGTGTCGGGCTCGAGTGGAACCCTCCACCCTGCCCCGGCCCATCTCTGTTGGATGATTGGTATTTGGGGGGGGTCGCGCTGGTCAGGTCCAGCGTCCCGCCCCAATGCCTTTCTTCCCGGAAGTGCACGATGAGGTGACCAGGTCTTGGCAAACACCTTATAGTGTTCGTGCGAGGCCCGGTCCCTCGTCCGCCTTCTCCTCCCTGGATGGCGGAGAAGCCAGGGGGTACACAAGGATCCCGCCAGTCGAGCGGTCCATTGCGATGCAGCTGTGTCCAACGGCCACTGGCTGGCGTGGTGAGCCGCGCCTCCCGTCCCGGGCCTGTAAATTCTCAGCCGGTCTGACTGAGAAGGCTTACAGCTCCTGTGGGCAGGCTGCCTCCGCCCTGCACGCGATGGCCCTTTTGCAGGTGTACCAGGCAAAAGCGCTGTCGGAGATGCCCCAGGAAGGGCCTGACCAACAACTGCTTGGGGAGCTGCGCGCTGCCACCGACCTTGCCCTCCGGGCGACGAAGGTGACAGCACGCGCTGTTGGTCATGCGATGTCTACCTTGGTAGTCCAGCAACGCCATCTCTGACTGACCTTGGCGGACATGTGGGAAGCCGACAAGCAGCGGTTCCTGAATTCCCCCGTGTCCCCGGTCGGCCTCTTCGGCGACGCGGTGGAGAGCTTCGCCCAACAGTTCTCTGCCGCACAGAAGCAGGCTGAGGCTATCAAACACGTCATGCCACGGTGGTCCGCTGCTGCCTCCACCCACCCGCCCGTGGCTCAGCCTCAGCCCGCTCGTCGCCGAGGGCGCCCGCCTGCGTCGTCCTCCGACCCTGCTGGTTCGGCAAAGCAGCAGCCTACACCAGCCAAGCAGCAGGGTGCCAGTCGCGGACGAGGAAGTCACGGCCCTGAGACGGGCAACCTGGAGGGGAAGGATCTTGCTCTTCGGGAGAGTTTTCCACCTTCTCTCCCACCCCCGGAGGAGGGCCGGGGGGAATTTGTGATGTCTGTCTATCTTCCGCCGCTGGCTCCCCGGAGTCCAGCGGTACCCACTTTATCACAAAAAGAGCAGTTTCCTCAAACTCCAGGTCACAACAGGGTGCGCCTGCCAGTGTGCCAGGCCCCGCCTCGCCACTCGCAGCCCCCTCCCATTTCGCCAGCAGGTGGCAGTGTGATGGTGCAGCCCGCGCCCCGTGCGCCGTCTCCCATACGCACTGCTGCCTCCCAGAGTTCGACCACACTCCGGGCCGCTCCCATGCCGTCCGAGTTGGATCCCACTCTACCTCGCTGCCCCACCCCCGGTGCGTCTGTGGTGCCTTTGGTCCCGCTGGCTCGGAGTCTGGAGGCGTGGATCACGCTTCCCAGCCCGTCCCGCTGGCTCATTCGCACTATCAGACTCGGCTATGCGATTCAGTTCGCCCGGCGTCCCCCGGTCTTCAGGGGTGTCCACTTCACTCAGGTGTCGTTGGACAGTGCACCTGTTCTCCGGGCGGAGATTGCTGTCCTCCTGGCGAAGGATGCAATCGAGCCGGTCCCTCCAGCCGATATGAAGTCGGGGTTTTACAGCCCCTACTTCATTGTACCGAAAAAAGGGCGGTGGGCTACGGCCAATCCTGGATCTGCGCGTCCTGAACCGGTATCTCCACAAGATGCCGTTCAAGATGCTCACGCAGAAGCGCATTTTCGAATGCGTCCGTCCCCGGGATTGGTTTGCAGCAATCGACCTGAAGGACGCGTACTTTCATGTCTCGATTCTGCCTCGACACAGACCCTTCCTGCGGTTTGCGTTCGAGGGTCGGGCATATCAGTACAAAGTCCTGCCCTTCGGGCTGGCCCTGTCCCCCCGCGTCTTTACGAAAGTTGCGGAGGCTGCCATTGTTCCCCTCAAGGAACAGGGCGTTCGTATCCTCAACTATCTCGACGACTGGCTGATCCTGGCCAGCTCGCGAGAGCAGTTGTGCGAACACAGGGACATGGTTTTAGCTCACCTCAGCCGGTTGGGTCTTCGGGTCAACTGGGACAAGAGCAAACTCGCCCCCGGGCAGAGGATCTCTTATCTCGGTCTCGAGCTAGACTCGATCGCACGGACTGCGCGTCTCACCGAGGCGCGCGTCCAGTCGGTGTTGAACTGCCTGAGCTCGCTCAAGCGCAGGACAGCGGCTCCACTGAAAGATTTTCAGAGGCTCCTGGGGCATATGGCATCTGTAGCCGCGGTCACGCCGCTCGGATTGCTCCATATGAGACCGCTTCAACACTGGCTCCGCGGCCGGGTCCCGAGATGGGTGTGGCAGCGCGGCACGCTCCGTGTCCCCGTGACACCGAGCTGCCGCCGCACCCTTGTCCGGTGGTCGGACCCTTCGTTCCTGCGGGCCGGAGTACCCCTGGAACAAGTGTCCAGGCATGCTGTGGTCTCCACAGATGCCTCTGCCACGGGATGAGGGGCCACGTACAACGGGCATGCAGTGTCGGGTCTTTGGACGGGGCCTCAGCTGCATTGGCATATCAATTGCCTCGAGTTGCTAGCAGTACGTCTTGCTCTGGCCCGCTTCAAGGAGCTGTTGCCAGACAAGCATGTACTGGTCCGTTCGGACAGCACTGCGGCCGTTGCGTACATCAACCATCAAGGTGGTCTACGCTCCCGTCGCATGTCGCAACTCGCCCGCCATCTCTTGTTGTGGAGTCAGAAGCATCTGAGGTCCCTTCGGGCCACTCATGTCCCAGGTGTGCTCAACCGTGCGGCCGACGAGCTGTCACGGCAGCCTCCACTTGCGGGCGAGTGGCGGCTCCACCCCCAGGCGGTTCAGCTGATTTGGCAGCGTTTCGGCGAGGCCCAGGTAGACCTGTTTGCCTCCCCGGAAACTGCCCACTGCCAGTGGTTCTATTCCCTGACCGGCGGCACGCTCGGCACGGATGCCCTGGCACACAGCTGGCCCCCGGGTCTACGCAAATATGCGTTTCCCCCAGTGAGCCTTCTCGCACAACTCCTGTGCAAGGTCAGGGAGGACGGGGAGCAGGTTTCTGTTAGTGGCTCCGTACTGGCCCACTCGGACCTGGTTCTCAGACCTCATTCTCCTCGCGACAGCCCCTCCCTGGCCGATTCCTCTGAGGAAGGACCTCCTGACTCAGAGACGGGGCACCCTGTGGCACCCGCGTCCCGATCTGTGGAACCTCCACGTGTGGTCCCTGGACGGGATGCGGAGGTTCTGAGTGATCTCCCGCAAGCGGTCGTAGATACCATCACTTCCGCTAGAGCTCCTTCCACTAGGAGTCTCTACGCGCTGAAGTGGAACCTGTTCGTCGAATGGTGTGCCTCTCGCCGAGAGGACCCCCGATCATGCTCGGTCAGATCTGTGCTTTCCTTCCTGCAAGAAGGGTTGGAGCGAAGGCTGTCTCCCTCCACCCTGAAGGTGTATGTTGCCGCTATCGCTGCACATCACCATGCAGTTGAGGTTAACCCTCTGGAGTCTGAGGCTGATTTGGGGCCTGGAGAAGTTTTGACATGCCCTGACATTTGTGCTTTTTTCAGTTGTTCATAAACATATTAATGACACAAGTGTCATTACACTGTATTCAGCACAAACTAGGCTACCATAATATGTGAGGAACATGTGTGTACATGTTTGTGTTTTTGAAGGAATAACGTTTATGCGTGGTTACTGAAAAAACAAAAAACTTAAGTCACTGATATAAGGCCAATAAAATATATATTAAATCTGTGTTCACAAGACTTTTGGGTATTGAAGGTTGTAGACTAGAGTTTTTGCTTCAAAATTATGTAAAAATTATGCTGACTACTCTTTCATTTATAACAATATACTAATTTAGTTTTTGTAAGACACTTTTTGCCAAGAAACACGGTATGCGAGGAGGCGTGAATCTCCATGAATAATGGCTCATTCTCACCTGTGAAGACAAAAGAATTGAATAGTAATGACCTGAAAAGACTTGCATATTAATGAGGCATTTCAGTCAGGTAGGCTGTGAAAAAAAACTTCTGTGATGTCTCAAGCTCATCATAGTATATGAAACATACAGAAAAAACAGCAATACTTGAAATATTACAATATAAAATAATGGTTTTATATTATATTCTTTAAAATATAATGTATTTCTGTGATGCAAAGTGTCTGAACAGTTATGTTACTCTATTGATTTCATATAGGCTTTTAGTTTAAAAGCATGCACATTTGGAGAAATATAGGATTCTCATATGTTTATGTCAATTTTCTATACAGAGGAGTTATTTTTTATTCAATATTCATTGTTATCTCTATGAGCGCTGGTGTTTGCAATTCATACTGCAGCCGGAGGGCGCTCTGTGCATTTTAGTCCACAAATTCACCTAAGAAGAAGACGATATTCCATGAATGGTGTTTACCAATTCATACTACAGCCGGAGGGCGCTAAAGAAACAAAAACTCACTTAAAACTTATCAATAGAAGAAAACAAACAGGAATTTACTGAATGTCTTCCAGAGATCGCTAACCATGGCTTTTTCATCCAGATAAACAATTTTCAAGGCAATAAATACACGATTGAGATGATGAATGCATGTGTTGTCTCTGAATTTGCCTGTGAATAGCGCTGGCTCCGTGGGTGTGGCCGCATTAGTGGGTAATGAGCTGAATCACGGACTTCTGACATGGCTCTCTTTTCATACAGATTACATAAACACAGAATGTTTGTTTTCGATTTGACTTGCACGATTTAAAACCTGACATTTCAACGTTTTGTTAGACATAAGTATGAATTTTTTGTGATTAATATTCACTAAGTTACACTTCATTTTCTGAGAACTATCAGATTGGACTTCGTTCAGAGGGAGATGAGAGATCACGCATCATGTTAGTTTTCTTTATTTTACAAAAAGCACAACATTTTGTTTTTACTCTGAGTGTATACAAATAAAAGGAGATATTCTATAGTTTCAATTGATGTATTACTTATGTTTCTATGACAAAAAATGACGGAGTATTTTAAGTCTGTTTTGCTGCAATGTGAAAAAAACCTGCAAAACGCGCCGGCGCGTTTTTAGACCTCAGAGTGTTAAGTCCCTGGGGAACACGATCTGATCGTCAGGTTCCTGAGGGGGCAAGGAGACTGAATCCTCCTCGCCCTTCCTCCGTACCCTCTTGGGATCTGACCCTGGTTCTCACAGCTCTCCGGGGTCATCCCTTTGAGCCTTTGCGATCAGTCGACCTGAAGGTTATGTCCCTAAAAACTGTCCTTCTGGTTGCATTGGCTTCCCTGAAGAGGGTAGGGGACCTGCATGCGTTTTCGGTCGACGAAGCGTGCCTAGAATTCGGGCCCGGTGATTCTCACGTCATCCTGAGACCCCGGCCTGGATACGTGCCCAAGGTTCCTACCACTCCCTTCAGAGATCAGGTAGTGAACCTGCAACTACCTCGTCTGCCTCGGAGGAGGCAGACCCAGCCCTAGCTTTGCTCTGTCCCGTCCGCGCTCTGCGTGTGTACGTGGACAGAACGCGAAGCTTCAGGACCTCAGATCAGCTCTTTGTCTGTTACGGAGGCCAGCAGAAGGGAAAGGCTGTCTCCAAGCAGAGGATGGCCCACTGGATAGTGGATGCCATCGCCTTGGCGTATGAATCCCAGGGCGTGCCTTGCCCGCTCGGGTTGAGAGCCCACTCCACCAGAGGGGTGGCCTCTTCCTGGGCGCTGGCTCATGGCGCCTCGCTGACAGATATCTGTAGAGCTGCGGGCTGGGCGACACCTAACACGTTCGCTAGGTTTTATAGCCTACGTGTAGAGCCGGTATCTTCACGTGTACTCGCATCTACTAGTCGGTAGACGTGTTGTACCCGCTCTAAGTGTCGGCTTGCAATGCCATTCCCGCCCCCTGGCCGGATACGTGCATACTTTTACTCCAGTCGTGTTCCCCGCTTTGGCGAACCCTGTCGAGTTCCTCCGCCTCCCCCTTCGGCTCGGACATTGCGGAGTGTCTGATGCCAGGCCTACATCCGTCGCTGACGCTGTCTGTTGGCTGGGGCCCATATGTCGTGACCCCTCTACGTGAGCGGTCCCATATGTGTAATTGTCCACGGGTCTAAAATCCCTACGGCGAGCCCGTGTCTTTCCCTTAGCAGAGCCAGCTCTGCTGTCACCTGTCAGATGAGTCTCCCCCTACCAGGTGGAGCCATCCCAGGGACCCCATATGTGTACTGCCCCCCGGGCCAGTCCATATGTGTATTCTCCACGTAAACTCCTCCCCCATTGGGTAGGTAGTGGCCTCCGCAGCGTCCCTTACGGGTTTGCTTCCCCAGTGTAGTCTAGTTTACTTAGTGGGTATTCGGTAAGACAGCAGTAAACTCTCTCGGCGTAAGCTCGCCCCTTCACCGTCCCAGCTGGTGCTATGGGTAGCCGAGCTTGCGCTGGGCACTGGAAGGGGTTTCGTAACTGTGGCGCTTTAGTTGGGATCCCAATTCGTCGGTCACTACTGACGTACGTCGAACGTGACCGACTGAAAGGGAACGTCTCGGTTACGTATGTAACCCTCGTTCCCTGAAGGAGGGAACGGAGACGTACGTCCCGTCGCCACAGTTTCTGTACCCTCGCTGTAGTGCGGACACCAGCTGTCTCCTCAGCGAAAAACAGAGTGCGATTGCATCCGCTTCCTATTTATATACACCTGGCGGGGGCGGTGCGCATTATGCAAATATCGCACGCCAATTCCATTGGCCTGTTTTAGTTCACACGAAGCTGATAGGGCTCTCTAAGCGATATCCCAATTCGTCGGTCACTACTGACGTACGTCTCCGTTCCCTCCTTCAGGGAACGAGGGTTACATACGTAACCGAGACGTTATTATTTATGGTGCAATTTTCACAAGCAGTTGGTACATTTTCAAAACTCTTAGAACTCTTAGAACTTTTAGCATATTTTCAATTATCAACATTTTTTAATTGTAAAATTTTCAATTTATCTTAGATGATAACCACAATTTTCAAAGTGTTTGTGTATGTGGTCCTGGTAAATACTGTGTTGTGAACCAAATGTCCCAACAAGGATAGTAACACCAGTAATTTTAGACCTTGTTTGGGCATTTTTTTTTTTTTTTGGTACCCATGAGGAAAACAGCTTATAAATCATACAAAATTATATTTTTATAAAATGTAAAAATGCAGAAAGTTTTCTGTGGCGGGTATGTTTACCGGTAGGGGATATAATATACTGTTTATACAGTATAAAAATCATTATGTCTGTGGAAAGTCCCCATAAAACATGGAAATCCAACATGTGTGTGTTCGTGCATTTTTGTGACACATCAGGACACAAATTTGTATAATGACATGGGTATTACATAGATATTACAAGGAGAGGGTGACTTATGAGGACATTACCCCATGTCCCCATTTTTCAAAAGGCTTATAAATCATACAGACTGAGTTTTTGTGAGAAAGTAAATGTGTGAAGAGTTTTCTGTGATGGTTAGGTTTAGGGGTAGGGGTAGTGTAGGGCGATAGAAAATATGGTTTGTACAGTATAAAAACCACTATGGAATGTCCCCACAATTCACAAAAACAAATGTGTGTGTGTGTGTGTGTGTGTGTGTGTGAGAGAGAGAGAGAGAGAGAGAGAGAGAGAGAGATACAGAGGGATTTGAAATTTGCAAAGGGAGCAGGACAGAGTACAAGGGAAAAAAAACAGTCAATGACTGTACAGTATAAAGGCCAATTCACACCGCACCGACAAACGCCAACAAACACCAACAAATGCCGACGAACAAGTTGGCCGTTGGATTTAGAATTCTATGAGAAAAAACTGTCATGTTCACACCACCCCAACAAACACCGACCAACGAGTGACGTCTGACTGGGAAAATTCCACAACTACACAAGTAACCATGTTAACAATATTGTCAGGTTAGTTTACTATATTAATAATATAGTATCATATATATTTTCATTGTATTAAAGTATTGAGGCAAAACAAAAATACTAACCTGAAATCCGAAGCGCTGTAGCCATCGATCTGACCTATTGCGCTGCGGTTGGTATAACGTTACCGGTTTTTAAACTTTTTTTTAGCGTGACCCTTTTTATTAACGAGACCCATAAGCATATTGTCACAGACACGTCAGGTTCCAACGTCACCCAATCACAGCGCGCACCTTCTCCAGAGTACTGATCACCGCCACCTGCACCTCATCACTCAACTCATCAACTATAAAGCACTCACGCACACAGCACTCCACGTCCGGTCTCGTTCGCATACCCTCAATGTTATGCTTACCTCAAGGACTCCTCTTCGCATACTCACCTGTCTCCAGCGTGTCTCTTCCCTTTGTGTGCCTCGTCTGCTACGTGAGTGTGTTCCTGTCAGCTCCCAAGTTCTCCAGCGATCTCCAAGCTCCAGCGTGTATCTCCCTGCAAAGAAAAGGACAGTAAATATACCTCGTATTACCTGCTCAAGCCAAGCTACAACCAGTTCACTTACCTGTGTGTTTCACCCTGCTCAACTGTGGTCTAAATAAACAACTGTTACCCATTACATCTGTGTCTGTCTCCAGTCTACTGTAACACATATAAAACCATGTAGCTAAACAAGTCAAAACGAATCATTAAAAAACGAAACTGAAAGTAAACCTGCGTTGCTCTCACGGTGGTTATAACGTTACCTCTCTCTTTCGGTGAAGTGGAGCAGCTGCTCTTGCTGAATGACACGGATTGCACTATGGACTATTGTACCTTTTGTATATTTTAATTTTTTAACTGTATTTTATTTTTTATAACGAACAAGCTGCGATGTCACATTTCCAGTGCTTTGTTGTGTGTGCGTGAGGCGCGGGCGCGATCAAATAGCTGTCTTTGCAGGGGACTTCCCTCATCGTCATGGCAACGGTTCGTGAACAGGTCAGATTACGTCAGAGTTGGTTGCCGTCTGTTGGAAAACTGTTCACACCGCGCAGACATTCCACGACCCGACAAACGCCGATTAAACATGTTCAGTTGGGTGAAAACCGACTCCGACCAACGCCAACAAATGCCAACAGACGCCAACAGGGGTATCACACTGATCCAACAAACTCCAACAGACGAGTTTGTTGGCGTTTGTTGGCTGTTGTCGGTGCGGTGTGAATTGGCCTTAACATCAGATTGATCAAAGATGCATCAGAAGATGGGAGACAGATGGCATTTGAAAATATACATCTTACTCTTGAAAATAGTACCAAAGCAAATAAAATAAAAAAAAATCTGTGAACTTGGTTGTAAAAATTGCGCCAAATAATTACATTATTTTTTATTTATTTGCTTTGGTACTATTTTCACAAGTATGGTGTACATTTTCAAAACTCTTAGTACTAATATCACAACAGATCATCAAAAGTGCACTTTTTTCAAACATTTCAGCATATTTTCAATTGATTTAGTACAATACACAAAATTACAAAGTATCCTTTTCATCTATATAATGTTTCATCTATATAAATGTTTCATTCACAGTTACTGCCATTCATAATACTATTACTATCAAACATTTGATTTGCAACTCTTTTCGTTTAGTTTAATACATTTGTCTATCATTTAATCCAACTGAACGTTTTGGTTTATCAATGGATCATTTGGTACACCTATAGATTTCTCTATATATTGATTCTATAGGCATAGTTTCTATAGAACTTATTTATAACCAAACTTATGGATAAGCAAATGTAATGAATTATAATGGTGGACTTCCGGTTCAACGCTGCTGCCTGCCTGCTGTCTGACCTACGCTCGGAGCTTCGTGGAGTTTATCCTAAATCCTTCTCTTTATTCCTATTCACATAATATAACTTTCTTCTTTCTTATTTTTCACTAGATTACTTAACCTATTGCATAGTATTACTAAACGGAACGATTTATTACTAGCAATCCACCAGCGTAATCACCTAGTGTTAGCCATAGCCTGCTAGCTACCGTCTACTTTCTTTTTTCCTCTAAACCAACCTTCCTTGTCGATTTAATGGCGGATTTATCAGATGTATGTTATTCTGATCTGTCCTCGCCAGATCGGGAAGCTGTGGAGACGTTGCTGCCCGGCATTCATCGATTCCACCGCGAGGTACAGCGTCCCGCACATCACCCTTACCCCAGGCTCCGGCAAGCGACCGAGACATCCAGCCAGCGAGTCCCGTGTGCGTTGCAGTTTTTCGGACGGCGTTCATCAAACACACGGTCAGTCATGTCCGACGATTATCATGTGTATTAAATGCAACATGTACAGCTTAGCTCTTTCTGTCAGCAGTGAGCCTTACACATGTGATAAATGCAGGGATATTGTCAGGCTGACAGAGAGAATCTCAGAATTAGAGACACGCATCCAAACTTTAATTGAGGATAGTGAGAATGAAAGGGCCTTAGA
Source organism: Megalobrama amblycephala (assembly GCF_018812025.1). Classification (NCBI taxonomy): domain Eukaryota; kingdom Metazoa; phylum Chordata; class Actinopteri; order Cypriniformes; family Xenocyprididae; genus Megalobrama; species Megalobrama amblycephala. The sequence goes on along the minus strand of NC_063057.1, from coordinate 32,475,671 downwards.
TACTGCTTTGGATGCGACTAGCCTAGTAAACACTGCACATTCGGTTCCGGTTGTAGAAGCCACGCAGCAGGCTAACTGGGTGACTGTGATGGCGGCATAATGGCAAGAACAAACACCACTCTTCCGTTCCGATTAGAACATCAAACAGGTTCTCCCCACTCAGTGACGCACCCACTGAGAATCCTGTTGAAAGTGCCCTAGTTATTGGCGATTCTATTACACGGAACGTGAAAATAGAGACACCAGCCACCATAGTCACATGTTTGCCGGGGGCCAGAGCACCTGACATCAAAGCAAATTTAAAAGTGCTGGCTAATGCTAAACGTAAATATTCTAAAATCATTATCCACGTCGGCACAAATGATGTTCGACTTCGCCAGTCGGAGATCACTAAAATTAACATTAAAGAGGTGTGTGAACTCGCAAATTCAATGTCAGCAGAAGTAATTTGTTCTGGCCCTCTTCCTGTTCGTCGGAGTGATGAGATAGTTAGCAGGTTATCATCACTCAATGGCTGGCTGTCTAAGTGGTGTCCGCAGAATAATATAGGTTTCATAGACAATTGGAAAAGCTTTTGGGGCAGACCTGATCTGTTGAAAAGAGATGGTATTCATCCCTCCCGGGATGGTGCTGCTGTTCTATCTAGAAATTTGGCAAATAGTCTTAGAGCTGAAACATGACAAACCAGGGCCCAGATCAGGACGCAGACAAACTGGCTAAACCGACCGTCTGCTAGCCGCCTCACGTCACAGAACTCAAATAATTCACAGCACATAGAAACTCTTTCACCTAGATATTATCACATAGAGACTGTGTCTGTACCTCGAACTAGTAAATACAAAAAACTTCCGAAACCTTTTAAGGGTAAAAATTTAATTGATGTTCAAAAAATGAAAATCACAGATAAATCAGATAAACAAATGATAAAGCTTGGGTTACTGAATATTAGATCTATTTCTTCAAAAGCACTTATTGTAAATGAAATTATCACAGACAATAAACTAGACTTGCTGTGTTTGACAGAAACCTGGCTAAAACCAGACGATTACATTACTTTAAATGAATCTAGTCCTCAAGGTTATGATTATCGACACAATCCTCGACAGAAAGGCAAAGGGGGAGGTGTTGCTGTAATTTATAGTAATATATTCAGAATCATTCAAAAGAATTTCAAATATAATTCCTTTGAAGTGATGGTGCTTTATGTAACATTATGTAAGTTGACATTTGTGCTGGCTACTGTATACAGGCCACCAGGGCACCATAATGACTTTATCAAAGAATTTGCTGATTTTATATCAGAGTTAGTACTGGCTGCAGGATAAAGTCCTTGTTGTTGGTGATTTTAATATCCATGTAGATAATAATAAAGACGCATTTGGATTGGCATTTGCAGACATTTTAAACTCTATTGGAGTTAGACAACACGTGTCAGGACCCACTCATTGTCGTAATCATACCCTAGATCTAATACTGTCGCATGGAATTGATATTGATGCTGTTGAAATTCTACAGCAGAGCGATGATATATCAGATCATTATTTAGTCTCGTGTATAATACAATTAGCCAAGGCTACAAAACCACCACCCAGCCATAAATATTGTAGAACCATCACGTCTACCACTAAAGATTGCTTTATAAATAATCTCCCCGAGCAGTTTCATCGCCTTAGTATACCTGACAACTTAGAAGAACTCGATGCTGCAACAGAAACTATTGGCTCTCTCTTTTCCAGCACATTAGATGCAGTCGCTCCTTTAAGTCTAAAGAAGATTAAGGAAACTAATCCAACGCCGTGGTATGATGAGCACACTCGGGCTCTAAAACGAGCTGTTAGAAAAGCTGAACGTAGTTGGAAGAAAACAAAACTAGAAGTTTTTCGCCTTTCGTGGAAAGAAAAAATGATTGAGTACAGAACGGCTATAAGAAATGCTAGATCTACTTATTTTTCAAATCTCTTAATAGAAAACAAACATAATCCTAGGTATTTATTTGACACAGTGGCTAAATTAACTAGAAACAGAGATTCAACTGCTGACGTTTCCATAGAGCACAGCAGTAATGACTTTATGAACTTCTTTACTTGCAAGATTGATAATATTAGAGAGAAAATTAAAAACATGCAACCGTCTACAGTTTCGCTTCAGACAGTGCACTGTAGTGTCCCTGAGGTAAAACTAGAATCATTCGCCGCTATAGGAGAGGAAGAATTATCTAAACTTATCAAATCATCAAAATCAACGACATGTATGTTAGACCCAATGCCGACTAAACTACTGAAAGAAATGCTTCCAGAGGTCGTAGGTCCACTTCTTGATATAATTAATTCATCTTTAACACTAGGATACGTGCCAAAAACCTTTAAGCAGGCTATTATTAAACCTCTTATTAAAAAACCTCAACTAGATCAGAGAGATTTAGTAAATTACAGGCCAATCTCGAATCTACCTTTTCTGTCAAAGATACTAGAAAAGGCAGTTTCAACACAACTGTGCTCCTTTTTAGAAAGAAATGGAATCTGTGAGGATTTCCAGTCAGGATTTAGACCATACCATAGTACTGAGACTGCTCTCGTTAGAGTTACAAACGATCTACTCCTATCATCCGATCGTGGCTGTATTTCTCTATTAGTGTTATTAGATCTCAGTGCTGCTTTTGACACTATCGATCACAACATTCTTTTAAAAAGACTTGAAAACTATATTGGCATTAGTGGAATTGCTTTGGCATGGTTCAAATCGTACTTATCTGACCGTTATCAGTCTGTAGTAGTTAATGAAGAGATGTCGTATCGATCACAGGTTCAATATGGAGTACCACAAGGCTCAGTACTAGGACCGTTGCTTTTCACTCTGTACATGCTGCCCTTAGGAGAGATAATTAGGAAGCATGGTGTTAGTTTTCACTGCTACGCTGACGATACTCAGCTCTATATTTCCTCGCGCCCTGACGAAACCTACAAATTCACAAAACTAACAGAATGCATAGCTGACATTAAAAACTGGATGACAAGAAATTTCTTATTATTAAATTCAGAAAAAAACTGATATCCTAATCTTTGGACCAAAAACTTCCTCACGAAAAAACCTTGAATACTCTCTAACACTTGACGGGTGCTCCATTAAACCTTCGTCCTCAGTTAAGAACTTGGGTGTGCTCTTCGATACCAATCTTTCATTTGAAAGTCATGTTTCTAGTATCTGTAAAACCACCTTCTTCCATCTAAAAAATATATCTAAATTACGACATATGCTCTCAATGACAAATGCGGAACAGTTGGTTCATGCATTCATGACCTCAAGACTAGATTATCGTAACGCTCTACTGGGTGGTTGTTCTGCTCGGCTTTTAAACAGACTACAGTTGGTCCAAAATGCGGCAGCTAGAGTTCTTACTAGAACCAGAAAGTATGACCATATTAGCCCAGTTCTGTCAACATTACATTGGCTCCCTATTAAACATCGTATAGATTTTAAAATCTTGCTACTTACTTATAAAGCTCTAAATGGTTTAGCTCCCCAGTACCTAAGTGAGCTCTTAATGCATTATAGTCCTTCACGTTTATTGCGATCTCAGAATTCAGGCCAGTTGATAATACCCAGAATATCAAAATCAACTGAAGGCGGCAGATCCTTTTCCTATTTAGCACCTAAACTCTGGAACAATCTTCCTAGCATTGTTCGGGAAGCAGACACACTCTGTCAGTTTAAATCTAGACTAAAAACACATCTCTTTGCTCTTGCATACACATAACATATTATCAATACATTAACATTTTTCAAATCCGTTAAAGGATTGTTACGCTGCAATAATTAGGTCGGCCGGAACCAAGAACATTTCCTATAACACTAGATATACCTGTACATCAGAATAAGAATGGCATCTACGCTAATATCTGTCTCTCTGCTTATCCTGAGGTTTTCCGGGTGCTGGATCCAGGCCGTATCCAGATCAGATGGAGAACCTGTGTCTGGACCTGACTACAACGTAGCCCAGGAGACAATGGGCCTACAGATCCAGTTCTGGCTGCATCTATAATTCAGATTTTTAATCCCCGTATCCGCTTACATATATTTATATATAATCTATTTTTAATCTCTATAATAAAAATGTATAATTCAGATTTTGATCTCCATATCCATTTACATATATTATATATATCTTCCAAGGGGTTTTTTCCCTCCTAGGACTTTTTTCCCAGTGTTAGCACGCTGGGTTTTTCTCCTAGGGGGTTTTTTCCACCCCTGGGAGTCAGCCGACATTGGCTTAATGTAGCACCATCTTGTATATGTTACATATTACCACGCTTGTTTGTACAGCTTATTTTTAACCACTTCCCTTTTTTCTGTGCTTCTAATATGTAAAGCTGCTTTGAAACAATTACCAATTGTAAAAGCGCTATATAAATAAATTTGACTTGACTTGACTTGACATAAGCAATTTATCTTAGATGATTACCACAATTTTCAAAGTGTGTGTGTGTGTGTGTGTGTGTGTGTGTGTGTGTGTGTGTGTGTGTGTGTGTGTATGGTCCTGGAAAATACTACATTGTGAACTAAATGTCTCAACAAGGATGGTAATACCAGTCATTTTAGACCTTGTTTGGGATTTTTTTTTTTTTTTTTTGTCCCATGAGGAAAACAGCTTATAAATCATATGAAATGATAATTTTATAAAATGTAAAAATGCAGAAGGTTTTCTGTGATGGGTAGGTTTAGCGGTAGGGGATAGAATATACCATTTATAAAGTATAAAAATCATTATGTTTATGGAAAGTCCCCATAAAACATGGAAAACCAACAAAACAATTAAGAAAAACTGTAACTCTAATGTTTTATAGATGAGCGCATCCAAACTCCAGGAAAGGTAATCCTGCTCAGATTCCTGCAATTATTGAAGCATTGCACTTCATTACATAGTACTGCTGCATTACTTACACAATTAAAATCTATAACAAAATGGATCATTCAGGGAATAACTGTCCAAAATGAACATTATATTAAATTATATTCAAATCAGCAATATATGAAATCCAAATATATTAAATAGCAGTATGTGATGATGTTCATGGTCTGTCACCAACAATGAGGTGAGAATCAAACACTCTCTGAATAAGAATGAGGAGGAGTTTAGAATCAGAAGGAGGAACACTGTTCAGCAATGCCTGCAGAACCATGAGATACACTGCAGTCTGGTAAAACATCTTACACTTCATATATCTGTATGACTATACATTCTTGAAATAACCTACAAAATGGTTTTGTAGCAGCAGAACATCAAATGCTTGTAAAATCAAACCATGTGTTTTTCAGAATGATGTACCAAACATTGCATTACTGGGTTCTGGAGGAGGACAAAGAGCCATGGTGGGTTTGCTGGGATCTGTGGTTCAGCTCCATAAAGTAGGACTTCTGGACTCCATCCTTTATCTGAGCGGAGTCTCTGGATCAACATGGTATGAACCCTGAGAAACAACAAATAAACACATATACATACGTCTGGTAGGAATCCAAGATATTATCGGCACGTCATCGGAAACGACCGATAAATGCTTAAAACATAATAATCAGCATTGGCCGATATGACAAAGTATGCCGATATGCCTTGCAGATATGACAACGTGTTGATATGCACCTGCAATAACTCACGTGTGCAAGGAGTGCTAACGATAAGATCACGTCAGCAGTGTGGTCATTCTTAAAGGTGCCCTAGAATTGAAAATTGAATCTACCTTGGCATAGTTAAATAACAAGAGTTCAGTACATGGAAATGACATACAGTGAGTCTCAAACACCATTGTTTCCTCCTTCTTATGTAAATCTCATTTGTTTAAAAGACCTCCGAAGAACAGGCGAATCTCAACATAACACCGACTGTTACACAACAGTCATGATCATTAATATGTACACCCCCAATATTTGCATATGCCAGCCCATGTTCAAGGCGTTAGACAAGCCAGTATTAACGTCTAGATCTGTGCACAGCTGAATCATCAGACTAGGTAAGCAAGCAAGAACAATAGCGAAAAATGGCAGATGGGGCAATAGTAACTGACATGATCCATGATATTGTAACCCGTTTATAAAATCTAGATCAAAGAAAAGGAAGAAAAATATCTACTTGGGTCTGAGCTCACCAAATACAATTAATTCCTATTTATGCTAGTATTTGGAGTCCCGGGTTCGGGGTCTCACACCATGCACTGAATCAAAATGATGATTACAACTTTGTTTTAAATATGTGTGTCTGCACTTGTATAACTTAAGTCATGTACAATACTAACAGAATGAATAAAAAAAAATTAATAGTAAAATGAATTATAAATGAATGAAACACATTAATTAGCTTCAATGAACTGTAACTGTATTCTCTGAATTAATTCTTTTTTTTTTTTTCGAATTCGTTTTCAGTATGCACTTAAACACTGCACACTGCACACATCACATGAAAACATTCTTTGCCCTTCACAAATCACCAATTGAATACAAAGTATATTGTTCATCAACAACAAAGAAAAAAAAATAAAAAATCAGTATGTGTACTTGAGTGTATACTTAAGTCCAAGAGGAATATAAATGACTCAGTTCCATTTGTGTGGATATGTTTCAGTTCAGTTTGTGTGAATGCATCTCAGTTCAATCTGTGTGTGTGTGTGTGTAAATGCCTACAGTCTTTGCAGGAAGAAACGATGAAGATAACGATGAAGAAACGATGAAGATACGATGAAGAAACGATAAGATACGATGAAGAAACGATGAAGAAAACAAGCGGAGTCCTCAGATGACGCAATTACTCTGTAGTGCAAATCCAGCGCGGCTCTCCCTCACTGCGCGACTCCAACACGACCGCCGAACGTTGAGACAGTCCAATCTCCTCAAACTTTGGGGTGCAACATCCAATCGCTAATGCAATAAAACAGTTCAGACATCAATTTAGAAAAATAATGATGAAGATGAGCAAGATTAATAATAGCCGCACATGTGGCTCACATCTCTCTCTTCAACGAGCTGGCGCGCATGTGACGTCAGCATCCTTCACCGAAATGCATATAACGTTTACAACTTTTAAACTTTAACAACAGTATTTCATAACATAAGTGTGCAAATAGGTTTAACAAGTATATAAATTCAGCATAAACACTTTGCAAGTATGGTATTGCACACTTTGTACCAGTTTAAGGAACAGCATTAACCATCCGCATTTCATTATATGAACAAACAAATGCTTAAACAATATTTATGAAAATAAAGAATGATTGTGACTTACCTAATGCAATAAAACAGTTCAGACATCAATTTAGAAAAATAATGATGAAGATGAGCAAGATTAATAATAGCCGCACATGTGGCTCACATCTCTCTCTTCAACGAGCTGGCGCGCATGTGACGTCAGCACCCATCGACGTGTTTCTTTTACTCATTTTCGTCAGTCACGAAAACAAATTAATAATTATAAAAATAAAAAAAAATAAATAAAAATATGTCTGAACATTTTATGCATTAGGAAAGAAAAAAAAATACATAGGAAATACATAGGAACAGCCTCAATTAATTGGGTGGGTTACATCCTCCCCTGCTGAAACTCTGATGTCCTCATCAGATACTTAATTTGGTACATTACCCACAAGGCTAAACAACAATTCACTTTGAGTTTGTTGCACTCTCATTTGTTGTTGCATCATTTCAATTACTTGACTGAAATAGTTAGATTTGGGTTCTACATTTGCACACTGCATCCCACATTGTGCTTTCCAAACAAAATCTTTCAATTGACTTGGGGGTCTCTTTTCTCTTTGGGACCTCCTTAACGCAATAGGAGAATCAATTCTCTTTTCAGCACACAACTCATCAGGATGTACTGACATCTCTTTAACCTCATCCACTAAGGATGCGACATCTTGCTGAATTACAGCCTCACAGCTCTCTTCCACCTTGTTCTCAATAGATTCTGCGCTTTGCCAATCACTTTGGTGCATTTCAGCTTCTCGCTCATCTAACAAACTGTGAGACACAGAAGATTCAGAGACTTCTTGCAACGCTGTCCCCAACTGAAACTCTGGGGCATAAGGGTTCAGAGACACCATGGGACCCTCGGCTTCCACATTCTTTTCACAACATTCAACTTCCAAGCTCCCTTCCAACTCATGTCTACGCATCTTGCGTGTAACTGCTCTTTCAACAACTGGAGCCTCCTCGATCTCATCAGGACTGGTTGGAAGAAACCCACATGGGAGTAAAAGATCTCTGTGCAGGACACGCTCAAGGCCTTCACCATTCTCAGGCCGAACAACATATACAGGGATCTCTGCATTAGGCTGCTTTATCACCACATATACGGTGGATTCCCAACGATCTGCTATCTTATGTTTTCTGCGGATGTTAACGTTCTTAACAAGAACGCGATCGCCAACTTCTACCGTAGCAGCTGTCACTTTCTTATCCCATCTAGCTTTGTTCATCAATTGCCTCTTTTCAGAATTTTGAATGGCCAATTGATAAGCGTATCTCAGCCTTCGCTTCAACTCGCTGACATAATGAGTATGAGTTTTAGAATTATGCCCTTTTGGGTTAATTCCAAAACAAAGATCGATTGGCAGACGAGGTTGGCGTCCGAACATTAGAAAGAAAGGAGACTCACCAGTCGCATCATTTCTAGTGCAATTATATGCGTGCACTAGGGGACGGACATATTTTCTCCAATGTTCTTTCTTTTTATCACTCAGGGTTCCCAGTAAATCCAGAAGGGTTCGATTAAATCTTTCCACTGGGTTTCCCCGTGGGTGATAAGGTGTCGTTCGCGACTTAACTCCAGCTAGCGTGCACAACTCCTTCACAAGCTCAGACTCAAAATTAGCCCCCTGATCACTATGTATTCTCTTAGGAAAACCAAAATTGCAGATCAGATTTTCCCACAACACTGAAGCCACAGTTTTGGCTGTTTGGTCTTTAGTGGGAAATGCCCAAGAAAACTTAGTGAAGAAGTCAGTAATGACTAAGATGTTACGGGTATCATTTGAATCCGGCTCTACTGAAAGATAGTCGATACAAACTAATTCCAAAGGAGAATAAGCTTTGATGTTTACCAGTTCTGAAGCCCTTTGTACACAAGCCTTTCTCTTGACGCACCTCTCACAAGTCCTGCACTTTCTCTCAACATACTCAGCCATTTTCGGCCAATAAAATCTACCTCTTGCCAGCTCCAAAGTTCTTTCATACCCCATGTGCCCTGTTTCGTCATGAACTCCTTCAAGAGCTCTGTCTCTGAAACTCAGGGGAACCACTAGCTGCTTGTATTTTTGCCCATACTGATCGGACACCATACGATATAGTACACCATCTACCAAGCTTAGTCGGGGCCTTTCCCTCAGCATTAGACTCACTTCTTTCAATTCTTTGAGTCTATCTGCCTGAGTTAAAGTTTCCCCAGACACCACAAGGTCAATTACTCTTCCAATGGCTACATCTTCTCTTTGCAACTTGTACCAATCTGTGGAAGTCATACTGGGTAATGTGGTTTGTCCAGGCCAGGGCTCAGGTTCTAAGAAATCATCAGGGACAACAGCGTCATTGCAAAGAAGCATCTCGACAGCGGGACTTGGAATAACTCTGCCTTCCAGCAGGTCTCCCTCCTCACACGACTGTACAACATGCGTCTCGCAACACACTGAATGTCGCATACACACAGTTTTGATTGCTTCGTGCTCAATGTTTTCAAACTCAGTTGCTGCACATTTTGCTCTGCTTATCAAGTTTGCTACACGTTCATCTATCTGTATGGCCTCAGCATCATCCACAAGTGGTTCTTGAGGACGACGTGAAAGCCCATCCGCGTCGACATTAGTTTTGCCCGCTCTGTACTTAATATCAAAATCATACATAGACAGAGCTGCGAGCCACCTATGGCCAGCCGCATCCAATTTAGCCGTTGTGAGGACGTACACTAATGGGTTGTTGTCGGTTAACACGGTAAATTTTGTGCCATACAAGAAATCGTGAAATTTTTCAGACACAGCCCATTTGAGCGCTAAGTACTCTAGCTTGTGCACTGGGTAGTTTTTCTCACTCTTAGATAGACCGCGGCTGGCGTAGGCGATAACTCTAGTCTTTCCATCTTGAACTTGATATAAAGCAGCGCCTATGCCAGTTACGCTGGCGTCCGTGTGTAAAATGTACGGCAACTTCCAGTCCGCAAAACCTAGAACTGGAGCAGTTGTAAGCTTCTGAATGATAGTGTCGAAAGCAACTTGACACTCATCATTCCATTTCCCAGCTAAGGATTGCGCTTTACTCCTAACCCGGTACGATGATGTTGACCGTCCTCTAGTAGAAAATTCACCCTGTAACAGCGCATTTAGAGGCTTGACTATCTGAGAGTAGCCCTCAACGAATCGCCGGTAATACCCAGCAAAGCCTAGGAACGCCCTCAGATCTCTGACAGTCTTTGGAAGAGGCCATTCTGTTAGAGCAGAAATCTTTTCTGGGTCAGGGTGTATACCTTGAGCAGAAATAACATGTCCTAAGTATTTAACGGAAGATTGAAAGAACTTGCACTTGGAAGGCGCTAACTTCAGCCCAAATGCAGAAATACGTTGGAGAACCTTCATGAGCCTATCCTCATGCTGTTCAAGTGTATCTGAAAAAATGATTAAGTCATCAAGGAAAGCTATGACTTCCTGCAAATTCAAACCAGCCATGACTTTCTCCATGGTTCTTTGAAATGTGGCAGGAGAGTTTGTCAGCCCTTGTGGTAACCGCCGAAATTGCCAATTTCCAAATGGCGTAGTAAATGCTGTTTTGGGACGATCACTTTCTTCAACTTCTAATTGATAGTATCCACTTTTTAAATCTAACACCGAAAACCACTTAGAGCCTGACAACAAAGTAAACGTCTCCTCGATCCTCGGGAGAGGATATGCATCTCTTTTTGTTAGTTTATTGAGTTTGCGGTAATCAACCACCATTCTCAAATCTCCATTTTTCTTCCTCACCAGTACCACTGGGGAAGCATAAGGACTGTTAGATTCCTCAATGATCTCGCTAGCAAGCAAATCTAACAGGTGTTTTCTCAAATCCTCAAAATCAGCTGGAGAGACTCGACGTGTGCGCTCTTTAAAAGGAACATGTTCAATTAGCTCTATTCGATGTGCCACGCCTGACACTCGTCCCACATCTAGATCATGCTTTGCAAATGCACCAGACGCTTCACGGTTTATCCTCTCAATGATATGAGCTTTGAGTTCCTCAGAAATGGGAGAATCATTAAAATTGAGAATCACAGGGTCTTCCGCCTTTACCAAAAGACTTGCCATCAGGGAAGTGCTATCTTGTGAAGTGCTAGTGTTATCTAAAATAGGGACAGACTTAATCCAGTCCACCACTGAACATTCAGCGAGCACGCCCTTTGGCTGCAAGGTTACACTGTGGTCTGAAATGTTTCGAACGACTACTTTGACTTTATTTCGAGGTCTTGCTTCAGCTTGAATCAATTTGCATTCCACGACTAAACCACCTGGAATGTGATGCATCAGTGGTTCATCAATAATCAGCATCTTGCTCTGACCACAATCTTTAACTCGATAAACACCGATCACTTCGCACTTTTCCCCTTTACCGATCGTTACAGATTTCTTGCCTGACAGTCTAACTGGGGTGATGTGCTGTGCCCCTTTACAGGGTGTCAAAATAGCATCACAATTACGATAAGCAGTCATCCAGTTGATGCTAATGGGCATTTGCTGTATGTATTCTCTTCCCTGCAGTACTTTAAAATCTTGGACAAGCTGGCGAAGTACATTTGTACCCACTAGCAAGGGCACCCGAGCATTGTAGACCTGATCAGGGCAGACCAACGCTAACACAGCAACGACTACATCTGTTCCGCAGGCAGACTTGGGAAACTGTACATCTATCTCAATGTACCCCATATAAGGAACTATTTGTCCCGCAGCTCCCTCAACCCGGAGTAAGTCTCCCATAGAAGTAATACCCCTATGTTGTAAGTACTGCTTGTAGAAGGATTCTGCTACACATGTCACCTGGGATCCAGTGTCTATTAAACAGCGACACTCAATTCCATCCACCCAAGCTTTACTCTCCCAAGGTTCCCCAACTAAACCACTAGGAACCTGGTTACTCTTTTCTATGGAACTTTTCACAACTCCAGCTTCTGTTCGTTCCTCAACAGAAGCTACTCCAAGTTTAAATGTGCAGTGGGTGTCGGCACTTTGGTGGGAGAACTCCTTTGCTTATGTCTCTGAACTAACTTTTGCTGTACCAATGCTGCATTCACGGGATTAGTACACTGTTGCAAATAATGAGAGTCTTCACCGCAGCGGTAGCAAAACCCACCCGTAGGCAGTGACTTAGAGTGAGTCTGAGGCACAGGGTGTGATGTTTTCCCCTCTTTGCCTCTTCTCTTCTTGGGCCCACTGACCTGAAGTTGGTCATATGACAGTTTATTTACTGAGGCTGGCTTCTGCGCTTTAGCCACCTCAGCTTCAAGCTCTTTAATGCGTTTCGTCAATGCCAGACTGTCTTGAACCTCCTCAGAGTTATCTGCAAATCCATGATCGACAGTAACATGTACTTGGTTTTGCGCTCTAACGGGTGGTGTATATAGATGTAGATTCCTACGTTTCTCCTTAAGCTGTTTCTCATGCTCGTAAGACCTCAGTTTGTACAGCAAGCTAGAATAGCTCAAATCAGATTGTGACGAGCCTGTTAGTAATTCTTTAAGACGCAACTGGGTTATCAGAACTTCATCCCAGCACCCTCTGATGAACTGTTTGAGAAGTAAAGTATCAGAATGTTCGCCAACCACTCCCTTCTTTTCAATCACTTTCCTGCATCAGAGAATAGAGTCGCCTCAAATAATCAGAGGACTTCTCACCCCTGTTTTGGTGCGTCTCTATAAACTGGATGTACAGCTCGTCTCCACCAGTGACACTACCATAAGCTTTTTCTAGTTCCCATGCGTACACTTCTGGTGGTGCATTTGTGCCTACTCCTAGAGCGACATTAAGAGCAGGGGGTAGGAGGCTATCCAAAATGTGCCTTCTCTTATGTCTCTCCATCAGAGAAGGGTCTGAGAGTAACTGCCTAACATACAATTGCCACGTGTTGAAATCAACTTCCCCATTAGGCTTGGGGCAAAGCCCAGAAAACATTCTCAGTTTAGGGGGTGAGGTGACATGTCCCTGGTAATCGGGGTCATGCTTCACCACATGTTCAACCACTACACGCTGTACCTCCTGTGGTATAGTAAACGTGACAGGAGTCTCATGCTTTACATTTCTCTCCACAGGAGGTGAATCAGCTTGAATCGCAAAAGACACTTTTGATGCTGAATTGGTAACTACAGACTGCATCGCTGCTGGCATTACATTACAAGATTTTCTTGGAGCAGGGGTTGAAGTTGAAGGGCCCCTGTCTGCACCATCAGCTTTGTGTGCAAGCTTTGTCACTACCTGCTGGCTTAGCTCGTCAACATCTACGCAGTGTAGTTTCGCCAAAATCTCTATTTGTGCCAACAGCTGATCAGCCATATTATCCAAGGTTTTATCTGAATATTCACTGTATAGTGATGTTGGGGCGTTAGAGTGATGTTGCACATCTTTGTTCTGTCTCCCATCTAGTGGCACGATTCCCCATACATTTTGGTCATCTGCATTCAAATATTCTTCTTCGGCTATTAATGGGGTAGTAACCTCCTGAAATTCACAAAGAAGCTCTCCTGGGAATTTGTCACCTAACCACTCAATTTTCCTCACTTCATCAAGATGATCAAAGAATCTCCTCACTTCCACAAGAGTAGTCTTTGGGTCTACTTTTGTAAGCAATACAGATCTTTCAGGATCAAAATGATGTAGCTTACACAGATCCATTGTGAACAGAAAAGGGGAAAGAAAGAAAAAAAATAAAGAAATTAAAAAGAAAAAAAAATAATTAAATTAAAATTAAGAAAATATTCAGAATAGTTTGGACCAAAATCTGATTTTGTCACACAAGCACAGCCCCACAAGTTGGGCGCCAAATTTTTCTCTCTCTTATCTGTAACCCGTTTATAAAATCTAGATCAAAGAAAAGGAAGAAAAATATCTACTTGGGTCTGAGCTCACCAAATACAATTAATTCCTATTTATGCTAGTATTTGGAGTCCCGGGTTCGGGGTCTCACACCATGCACTGAATCAAAATGATGATTACAACTTTGTTTTAAATATGTGTGTCTGCACTTGTATAACTTAAGTCATGTACAATACTAACAGAATGAATAAAAAAAAATTAATAGTAAAATGAATTATAAATGAATGAAACACATTAATTAGCTTCAATGAACTGTACCTGTATTCTCTGAATTAATTTTTTTTTTTTTTCGATTCGTTTTCAGTATGCACTTAAACACTGCACACTGCACACATCACATGAAAACATTCTTTGCCCTTCACAAATCACCAATTGAATACAAAGTATATTGTTCATCAACAACAAAGAAAAAAAAAAAAAAAATCAGTATGTGTACTTGAGTGTATACTTAAGTCCAAGAGGAATATAAATGACTCAGTTCCATTTGTGTGGATATGTCTTCAGTTCAGTTTGTGTGAATGCATCTCAGTTCAATCTGTGTGTGTGTGTGTGTAAATGCCTACAGTCTTTGCAGGAAGAAACGATGAAGATACGATGAAGAAACGATGAAGATACGATGAAGAAACGATGAAGATACGATGAAGAAACGATGAAGAAAACAAGCGGAGTCCTCAGATGACGCAATTTCTCTGTAGTGCAAATCCAGCGCGGCTCTCCCTCACTGCGCGACTCCAACACGACCGCCGAACGTTGAGACAGTCCAATCTCCTCAAACTTTGGGGTGCAACATCCAATCGCTAATGCAATAAAACAGACATCAATTTAGAAAAATAATGATGAAGATGGGCAAGATTAATAATAGCCGCACATGTGGCTCACATCTCTCTCTTCAACGAGCTGGCGCGCATGTGACGTCAGCATCCTTCACCGAAATGCATATAACGTTTACAACTTTTAAACTTTAACAACAGTATTTCATAACATAAGTGTGCAAATAGGTTTAACAAGTATATAAATTCAGCATAAACACTTTGCAAGTATGGTATTGCACACTTTGTACCAGTTTAAGGAACAGCATTAACCATCCGCATTTCATTATATGAACAAACAAATGCTTAAACAATATTTATGAAAATAAAGAATGATTGTGACTTACCTAATGCAATAAAACAGTTCAGACATCAATTTAGAAAAATAATGATGAAGATGGGCAAGATTAATAATAGCCGCACATGTGGCTCACATCTCTCTCTTCAACGAGCTGGCGCGCATGTGACGTCAGCACCCATCGACGTGTTTCTTTTACTCATTTTCGTCAGTCACGAAAACAAATTAATAATTATAAAAATAAAAAAAAATAAATAAAAATATGTCTGAACATTTTATGCATTAGGAAAGAAAAAAAAAAATACATAGGAAATACATAGGAACAGCCTCAATTAATTGGGTGGGTTACAATATCATGATATTTGTAGCGGACCCCGTCCGAATGATGGCCAAACTTTACTGCTGAGTTTCTTGAAGCTTTATTAAACATTAAACAACGATGATATGGCCTTTTAAACTTCAGAAATCACCGTAAGAGCTGAACAAAGTACAAAAAATACGTATTAATGTCTTATCCATATTTCTCCTTTCACATCATTTTCTGCACACACAATGAATCACACAAAATACTCAATATAACTAACAGCATACAAATATACACACCTTGTGCCTTTTCGGGGGGTGCTTTATAAATTGGAAAACTTTAAAAAGCTAAGATGAACCATAACAATGAGCGCGCTCTCCCGTTCAATGCTGTTGGAATCCTTTTTCCCTCCGAAGACAGCAAAAGCCGTCAAAATAAGAGTCCCCATTTTTTAAGACAGATAGTGCAGACTTAATACATAATTAAACCCACTAAAATATCAAAAATAAAGTACAAAAACAAATTAGAAGTTAAATTACAATAAGGTCTGTTACACTCCCACCAAATTATAAACGTTTTTCAAACATTAATAATTTCACTGATAATAACCCTTGTGCATGTATGCAAAGCATAGCAAAGTCCCTTTAAAGGTTGGTTCACTCTGCTTCTAATAATAAGACCAACTTCTGAGCTGGTCTCTCTACTATTGAAACCTTGTTGATCCGTTCTCCTTTTTTGTTCAATTTCTTGTCACCAAGTGCAATTGTGACTTTCCTTACCAGTCCATCTGGGCTAGTTACAGTGCCAGTTATCCGTCCTAATCTCCATTCGTTTCGCGGTACAGTCTCATCTGAATCTATGATTATGTCACCAATTTGAAAATTCCTTTTTGGAGCATGCCAACATTGGCGAGCAGTAATGTTGTGTAGGTACTCTTTTTTCCATCTACACCAAAATTGTTCAGTAAGGTATTGTACACATCTCCATCTCTTTTTCGCATACACATCCTCTCTTATGAACTTTCCTGGTGGAGGTAGGGCTGTGGTGACTTTCATTGTAATCAGATGGTTGGGTGTGAGAGGTTCTAAACTCCTGGGGTCATTCAGGTTATCCACTGAAAGGGGGCGACTATTAACTATTGCCATGGCTTCATAAAACAAAGTGCGCAATGAAGCATCATTGAGCCTGCCTGATGACAGGGCGATGGTAGCATTAAGAACACTCCATACAGTTTTGATTTGCCGCTCCCATACACCACCTGCATGACTGGAATGGGGAGCATTCAGAACAAAATCACACTGTTTATCTGCAAGGAAAGCAGTGAGCCTTTCGGAGTCAAGTTCTTTCAATGCTGAGTTCAGTTCATTTTTTGCACCTACAAAATTGGTACCCTGGTCACATCTGATCTGTCGTACTGAGCCTCTAATTGCAATGAAGCACCGTAGACTGTTAATAAATGCATCTGTGGACATATCTTCTAACATTTCAATATGAATGGCTCTTGAACAAAAGCATGTTAGAAGCAGACCATACCTTTTGTGCTGTTTTCTCCCTTCTTTAGTCATGAAAGGACCAAAGCAATCCATGCCACAATACACAAATGGTGGGGAAGGCTCTACACGTTCTGTAGGAAGATCACTCATCCTCTGTCCTTCTACCGATTTTCTCAGTCTTCTACAGGTTACACAGTTGTGAATGTAAGATGTGACGGCTCTGTT
This sequence comes from Megalobrama amblycephala, assembly GCF_018812025.1. Classification (NCBI taxonomy): domain Eukaryota; kingdom Metazoa; phylum Chordata; class Actinopteri; order Cypriniformes; family Xenocyprididae; genus Megalobrama; species Megalobrama amblycephala. The sequence continues at coordinate 32,458,458 of NC_063057.1, read as the reverse complement.
TATTCCAGGTATCCAATAGCCGCAAGACCTGATTTCATTAATTGTGAAACCCTTTCCTTGATGCTTTACACCTTCATGGTAGTGTGCAATTATCAACTTGGTTACATGATGATCTTTGGGAAGGATTAGTGGGTGTTTGAATGAGTGAGTGCATGAAGAGTGACTTAATCTTCCTCCCACCTTGATCATACCATCCGTATCCAAGAAAGCATCCAGGTGATGGAGTTTATTATGCCCTGGAAGATGTTTCCCTTGTTTCAGAACATCTATTTCTTTCTGATACACTTGTTTTTGCACTCCTTTCAGAATCAGGCACTTTGCATCCTCTTGTTCACTTACAGAAGCAGGTGAATTAGTTTTATCCTTTCTAATCCATCTCAGGAGGCGTGCAATGGCTTTGACGGCTTTAGACCAAGATGAGAACTTAGACAAATGGTCTACAAGATCTTTACTCTCTTTGGTCTCTGTCTGAAACATCTGAACTCTTTTTACTTCTGGATCTCCTACTGGGAGTTCCGGTACAACACTTGAGGTCACTACTTCCTTCCTCCACAAGAATGGGGGACCAGAGAACCAGTTGGATGATAACAGCTCACTTATTGTTCTCCCTCTTGAAGCATTGTCTGCTGGGTTTTCATCCGTTGGGACGTACGACCATTGTCTTGGTTCGGTGCTTTGGCGTATTTTCTGGACTCTATTGGCTACAAATGTATGAAAACGGCCGACATCATTATTTATGTATCCTAAGACCACTTTTGAGTCCGTCCAGAAAAACTCATTGACATTGGTGAGGTCAAGTTCTTCTCTGAGCATATTGCTCATTCTCACTGATACCACAGCTGCCGTCAACTCTAGTCTCGGTATTGTTGTAATCTTTGCAGGAGTGACCCGGGCTTTGCCAATGAGGAAAGTACAATGAATCTCATCCTTCTCATTGATCATTCTGAGGTAAGAACATTGACCATAACCACAGGTACTTGCATCAGAGAAATTATGTATTTCTGTTTTCACAATCTTACCGAATTCAGCAGGTACATAACATCGTGGTATGTTCACCTTTTCCAGATTGATGAAGTCGTTCTGCCACTTCTCCCACCGTGGGCTAAGCGTAGGGGAAAGTGGATCATCCCAGCCTGTACCTCGACGACACATTTCTTGCAGGATCCTCTTCCCATTGAGAACATATGGAGCTACAAAGCCCAAAGGATCATATATGGAGGCAACGGTTGACAGTATGCCACGGCGTGTTGTAGGTTGACCTTTTAATGGGATATGGAATTTGAAGCTATCACTCTGTATGTTCCAATGAATTCCCAAAGTCGAAGACCACCTTTTGCACACAACTCTCGTGCTTCTTTTGCTAACTGAATGGCCTTTTCTACTGTCTCTGACACCATCGTCAACATAAAAATCTCTTGTGATGAACTGAGCAGCTAATGAATATGTTTCACTATACTCACTGGCTATATATCTTAGGCCATAGTTTGCACAACCGGGCGAAGACACTGCACCGAAAAGATGCACCTTCATTCGGTAATCCTGAAGTGCTGAATTTGTGTCTCCGTTTTCCCACCATAAGAAGCGCAGATAATTCCGGTCATTTTCTTGGACATGGAATTGGTGGAACATTTTCTCAATGTCACATGTTACTGCTACAGGATGCCTTCTGAACCTTACAAGGACACCTGTGAGATTGTTTATCATGTCTGGTCCTGTTAACAAATGTTCATTGAGACTTGTACCTTTAAATTTCGCAGAGCAGTCAAAGACGACCTGTAGCTTGTCTGGCTTCTTTGGATGGTAGATGCCATGGTGTGGTATGTACCACTTTTCGCCATCAGTTCCGTCATCACTCACCATTTCTACATCACCTCTCTCAATGATGTCATTCATGTAAGTAATGTAGTCTGCCTTGTATTTCTCATTTCTACAGAACTTCTTGTTCAAATGGTTGAGTCTGACTTTGGCAAGCTCTCTGTTGTCAGGTAAGTATGGCCGTAGTTTGAATGGAAGAGGCATTTCATAATGTCCTTGAGCATTTTTCTTTATGCCTTCTTTGAGTTTGTCTAAGAACATGATATCATCTTGAGAGATTGTCTTGTCCTCTACAGTGACATCCTTAAAGTCTGACTCAAGCACACGGATAGCATCCACAGGTGTCAAAGCTGGCATCTCCTTAGTGGCCATTCTGTGACAAAGACTGACTGCTGTTTTTTCGTTAATGCCTGATGTGGAGCAGCCCACAATGCTCCATCCCAAGTCTGTCAGAATAGCATAAGGTTCATCATCTTTACCTAGTATGACTTGCCTGGGAGCTAGCACTCTGGGGCAGTTGTAGCCAATCAGTAAACCTACTTCACACCTGAGAAGTGGTGGCATTTTGTCTGTGATTACCTTTAGATGACTCCAGCTCTTTGCTGTTTCCTGCGTTGGTATGTGATCACGATTGAAAGGAATACACTCCTTTGTGTATACTGGAGGAAGACTGATATGTACTGAGGCATTGTATGCTCTCACACGAAGATCAGATACTCTTTTACTTTCAATGATCATATTATCTCCCATCATGGTGGTAAGTTTGAGTTTTACTGGATGAGTATCCACTTGCAGTACATTACTCATTTCTTCATCAATGAACGTTGTGTCACTCTGGGTGTCTAACAAAGCGTAGACCAGCTGTACATTGGATGGATTCTTAACAGACGACACCCATACAGGTACGATCATAGATGTAATGACTGAATGACCTTGGCTTGTGATATTGAGCGACATGGCATCAGTAGTCTCATGTACATGTTCATTGCTTACCACTGGTAGCTTTCTGTTTCCGTTATTCTCATAGTTGTAATCATGAAGACATGTGGGATGTCGTAATTTGCATACATCACATGTGTGGCGACGGCGACATTCCTTTGCACAGTGACCTGGTTTTATACACCCATAACAGAGTTTGTTGTCTTTGACGTAGGTTCTTCTGTCTTTAAGAGACTTCTCCATGAATTTTGGGCACTTACAAAGTTGATGATTGTCACTTTGACACAACATGCATGGCGATTTCAACTGTCCTTTAGATGTTGTTTGTTTATCACCGTTTACACTTGTTTGAGTCTTAAAGACAATTGCCTTGCTTCTTTTGGTTTCCTTTGGCATTCTTCTATCTTGAGGTGACTCGCGTGCATGAAGAGCATGTAAAGAAGTGATGGGATTACATACTATTTCTGCCTCTGTTGACATGAAATGTACAAAGTCTTGAAAGCTTGGAAATTCCTTGTCTTCCATAAGGGATGTTGTGACCTGGCGATTCCATCTGGAGGCTGCCCAGTCAGGAAGTTTCTGAACCAGCTTTTGGTTCTCCTCACAGTCGTTTAATATTTCCAGGCCTTTAATATGAGGTATGGCTTGCAGGCAGGCATTTAAGAAGTCAGAAAATGCTCTCAGACCTTCTGCATCTTTTGACTGTATTCTAGGCCACTTAGATAGCTTTTCCCGGAATGCTCTTTGAATGACAAAAGGCTGGCCGTATCTTTGGTTAAGCTTGTTCCAAGCCTCTTTGTAGGCTTCTTCATCATTTCGATAAAAGGTGCCTTCAAGATATTTGTGTGCTGAGCCACTAACATACTTTTTCAAATAATAAAGTTTATCAGCTGCTGAGATGCCCTTTCTAGCAATAAGTGACATAAACGAGGCTTTCCAGTCCACAAATTGAATTGGGTCTCCACTGAACACAGTAGGCTCAGGTATGGGTAATCTGTTGATGGCTATGCTGTCCTGCACTGCTTGAGCAAGGTAAGACACTTCACTGAGAGTTGTTGGCTGGACAACATTGTTTGGCTGAAGTGCTGTAGAGGAGATTTCATTTCTCTGACTTTCATATTCATTCTTAATTGATGGACACTTTGTCTCTTGCTTTATTTCTTCATCATATGACTTTACTCTGGCACGAGCAACCTCTAAATCCTTTTCTATCTGGAGCTTTTCGAATTCAAATTTCTGAGTTTCTAGCTCTTTTCTGAGTTGCTCTTCTAGAGTTCTAATTTTTTCCTTTTTTTGTCTTTCCATTTGCATCATCTTGTATTCAGCCTCCTTTGCAGCCAGCTCTGCCGCAGCATCTGCTCGTTTGCTTGCTGTACAAGAAGATCCAGAATGGCTGCTGACACTCGTTCGTGAAGCACTGGAACCATATATGGAGCGAGCATAACTATGAGCTAAAAGTCCATGCAGACGGCTCTTTTCCTGCTCTGCATCAAAGTCGCCATCTACTGTTGCCAGTCTTTCAAGCACAATTTTGACAATATCATTGGTCACGGCTTCACATGCATCTATTTTACGTCTTAGATCAGCAGCAGGTGCAATATATTCCCGTATCTCACTGAAGATTTTCATAATACAGTTCCTTTTATCCTCAAGAGTCAGCAATTTCAGCAAGCTGCTTATCAGATATGTCTGATTTTAAGTCATGTCTTGCTTTACGAGCATCTAATTTCCATTGTTCATACAATGTGGTTAATCTTTTTTCTTTCTTACAACATTCATCTTTCTGGTAAGCAAGCATTTTCTCAGTTGGAATATGTGGACGCACTGAACGTCGAGGGAGTTCTGTACTGTCTTGCACACGACACTGCAGTTCAGATGTATCTTTATCTTTACATTTAGCTGCTCCATTTTTATCCTTTTCACCTTCTGTTTCCGTCTGAAGCAGGCCTACATATTCTCCATCTTCAGTATCCCTTTCCATAGCGAACTCACTTTTATAGCGTTCCAGTTCCGTAGACCATCACGCTGATTCCGACGTGCTGCTATCAGTTAATGATCATCACGTTGAGCCATCTTGAGCAAGCACGTGCAGCGGGGATGTGAACCAGCGAGGGTAAAGCTCTTACTGTAGCGGACCCCGTCCGAATGATGGCCAAACTTTACTGCTGAGTTTCTTGAAGCTTTATTAAATATTAAACAACGATGATATGGCCTTTTAAACTTCAGAAATCACCGTAAGAGCTGAACAAAGTACAAAAAATACGTATTAATGTCTTATCCATATTTCTCCTTTCACATCATTTTCTGCACACACAATGAATCACAAAAAATACTCAATATAACTAACAGCATACAAATATACACACCTTGTGCCTTTTCGGGGGGTGCTTTATAAATTGGAAAACTTTAAAAAGCTAAGATGAACCATAACAATGAGCGTGCTCTCCCGTTCAATGCTGTTGGAATCCTTTTTCCCTCCGAAGACAGCAAAAGCCGTCAAAATGAGAGTCCCCATTTTTTAAGACAGATAGTGCAGACTTAATACATAATTAAACCCACTAAAATATCAAAAATAAAGTACAAAAACAAATTAGAAGTTAAATTACAATAAGGTCTGTTACAATATTTTTAGTGGTATTTGTAAATTGTCTTTCTAAATGTTTCATTGCCATGTTAATGTACTGTTAAATGTGGTTAAAGTTACCATCGTTTCTTACTGTATTCACGGAGATCAGAGTCATGTCATTATTTTCATTATTAAACACTTGCAGTCTGTATAATTCATAAACACAACTTCATTCTTTATAAATCTCTCCAACAGTGTGTAATGTTAGCTTTAGCCCGTTAGCCACAGAGCATACTATCAAACTCATTCAGAATCAAATGTAAACATCCAAATAAATACCATACTTACATAATCGGGTATGCTGCATGACGAACACTTTGTAAAGATCCATTTTGAGGGTTATATTAGCTGTGTGAACTTTGTTTATGCAATGTATTATGGAGTTGCGAGCTAGGGGGCAGGGAGCGCGAGCATTTAAAGGGGAAGCACGCTGAATCGGCGCATATTTAATGATGCCCCAAAATAGGCAGTTAAAAAAATGAATAAAAAAAAAATCTATGGGGTAGTTTGAGCTGAAACTTCACAGATACATTCAGGGGACACCTTAGACCAGTGGTTCCCAAAGTCGGGGTCGCGACCCCCCGGTGGGTCGCGAGACAGTGAGGAAGGGGTCGCGAGATGATTTCCAGAAATCAAAAAAAAAAAAAAAAATAATAATAATAATAATAAAATAAAAAATAATTAAACGATTAGAAATAGTATATTCTATCAATAATTGTCACAAAATACTAAAAATAGTAGTTAAATTAAAAACAAAAAAACATGCAAATAAAAAAAGCCATCAACCTTTCGATTTTCCTTCCCCTCGGCCGTGACTCCTGAGGTGATTACGACAGATTAATGACATAGTAGCAACAGCATCAGCTGCAGCAGGTCAGTTTACTGCAACATGTTAAACATTAAGACATGTGCACGTAATTCTTTAGGCTTTAAGCTTTGGATATTATTTTTGTCAAAATGAAACGTTGGTTAATATCGATCAAAAAAGAAAACGCAGGGAGGCAGCGGAGGAGAGCGGAGAAGCACACGCTTCACATATGCCGCGTTTGCAGTGCGCAACTGATCCATGGCTGTGTATCACAAACACAACATTTACTTATTTTTATTTCAAATCCAAAAGTTGTTACTGAATATGGCTTGTCAGCACAGCGATTCTCTTTGTATAGGCCTACACTATATTTCATAGATGTCACGTTTAAATGCACTATATTTAAACGTTTTATTCATTTCATTACTTTATATTTATCTGAAGTAATACTTTAGATTTATATATTGCTCACGCAAGTGGCAAAACATTTAAACGTAAGCTTTATGTTAAAATCAAAAACGTTTTTAAAAAAAAAAAAAAAAAAAAAACTTAAAATAGACAAAAACAGGCGACTCTCGTTTTTTCTTTCCTTTTAAATCTTTTTACAATAAATCCCTCAGGTCATAAAGAACTGTTTTTCCACCTTCAGAGGCGAGTGCTATTGTTTATGTCTCCTTGTTCACCTAAATGTCAGGGATCTGTGAGGGAGGACTCAAACGCAGGATGAGTTTTACAGGTTTATTGACAAACTGGGAATATAGAGGGTGTGGAGGTGAACACAGTCCATACAATAGGAAGGGGGTGCGACACAAAGACGAGCACGCTGAGGGAACGGCCACTGAGAACAGCCCAGGTAGTAAGCAGGCCGGTGAGCATTGGCAGGTGTGCAGTATGAGGCCCAAAGATGTAGTGGGAGCCAGACAGGATCAAACAGCTTAAGCAGTTAGAACCATCAGAAACGATCAGGCACTGAACCGGTCTTGCTGCTTGTCGGGGAGAAGGAGCAGCCACAGGGATCCTCAGTCTGTAGGACAGGACAGGGGGAGACCAGAGACACTACGAGGACTAGACGAGACAGGTGGTTAGATGGTCTGGAACAGGGAAGACAACAATGGCAAAAAGGGATACGAGAAACTCCAACACAAAACGCTAAGAGCTTAGGAGAACAAAAGACTAGAACACAGGCACGAAGCTTAACGAACTGGCAAAGACATGAGGGAAAGAGTGCACAATATAAAGGAGGCAAAGAACATGAGGAACAGGTGACAACACTTAGACAAACGAGGACTCAACAAGAAAGGGAGCAGGGAACAGGTGAAAACACTAATAACAAACAAGGACTGAACAATGACTAGAACAGAGGGCGTGGTGACAAACAAGGAGGAGGGAACAGAGGAGCACATGGCAGACACAAACACAGACAAAGCCATGTGCTCAGACATAACATAAACATGGAGACATTAAACAAAGACAAAACAGACAGGGCTGTCAGGGCAGAACCCTGACAGTACCCCCCCTCCAATGGACGCCTCCAGGCGTCCACACAGGGCGAAGGGGTCCAAGGAGGTACCAACTGGGAGGGTGGGTGGGGAACAAAACTGGAGGATCCTAACTGGCCAGGGAACACAGAGGGTGGAAAGGGGCGGGTGGGAACGGAACTGGGCATAAAGTTCTTGGCTGACCAGGGTGGTGCTGGCTTAGGAGAGCCATAACAACCAGCAAATACAGAGGGAGGGGAGGGAGGGGTGAAAACTTGACTGGGAGCACTCTTGGAAACAGGGACTGGTCTCACTGGTCTGGACCTCCAACTGGGCTTGGAGACACTGGCAGGATCAGGGGCAATGGCTGAAGTGACAGGGAAGGTGAGCGTCTTGGAAATGGGTTTGGAAACAGACCTTAGGGTACCCTTAGAACTAGACTTAAAATTATCCTCAGGGGCAGGAGCCAAAATTGGATCAAGCTCAGGAGCTAGAGAAATCTCTGTGACCGTTCTCTCTGGAGCTGTAACGGGCACTGTGATCGCTCTCTCTGGAGCTGGGGCAGGCTCGGTGAACGCTCTCTCTTGAGTGGTCTGGGTGAACGCTCTCTCTGGGGCTGGAGCGGTCTGGGTGAACGCTCTCTCTGGGGCTGGAGCGGGCTCGGAGAATGCTCTTTCTGGAGCGAGAGCGGGCTCGGTGAACGCTCTCTCTGGAGCGGGCTCGGTGAACGCTCTCTCTGGAGCTGTAATGGGTACTGTGATTGCTCTCTCTGGAGCTGAAATGGGCACTGTGATTGCTCTCTCTGGAGCTGAAGCGGGCTCGGTGAATGCTCTCTCTGGAGCGGGCTCGGTGAATGCTCTCTCTGGAGCGGGCTCGGTGAATGCTCTCTCTGGAGCGGGCTCGGTGAATGCTCTCTCTGGAGCGGGCTCGGTGAACGCTCTCTCTGGAGCGGGCTCGGTGAACGCTCTCTCTGGAGCGGGCTTGGTGAACGCTTTCCCAGCAGCGGGCTCAGGAACTGCTCTCATCTGAGCGGGCTCTGGGGCTGCTCTTTCTGGAGTGGGCTCTGGGACTGAATCTCCCTTGGGAGCGGACTCGTGAACAGCTTTCTCAGCACTGGGCTCAGGGACAGCCCTCTCTGCAGCGGGCTCAGGAACTGCTCTCATCTGAGCGGACTCTGGGGCTGCTCTTTCTGGAGTGGGCTCTGGGACTGAATCTCCCTTGGGAGCGGACTCGGGAACAGCTTTCTTAGCAGCGAGCTCAGGAAAAACCTCATCTGAAGCAGGCTGAGGAATTGCTCTCAACAGAGCGGGCGTTGGGACTGCTCTCTCAGGAGCAGACTCAGGAATTCCTCCTGGAATTTCATCCTTTGTGGATACAACAGGAATCTTTACTGTGGACACAACAGGAATCTTTACTGTGGACACAACAGGAATCTTTACTATGGACATGAGACTTGTAAGACATTCAGAAAAAGCCTCTGCAGCAATGACTACAGGCAATTTGGGAATGGCTTCCTTGGACATAATAGCAGACATTGACTGACAAGGGACCTCTGTTAACATGACTGCACTGGTAGAAACGGTCTTGGAGGGCATGAATTGACTGACAGGTGGCTTAGAAAAAGTCACTGGACCTGATACCTCAGGGACCACCGGATCTGAGACCATCATAATAGGGTCCTCCAGGACCTCACGGTTCTGGGCACTCAGACTTGGGTATTCTCGGACCACTGGACTTGAGGCTTGAGATTGGGGGATAGTAGACTGCCTTGCATGGGTCTTTCTCTTCCGTTTGCGACGGGTCGATGGTGTGTGCCTGATCGCCTCTGTAGTATCTGCAGTTAACTTGGCTACCTCAGGCAAAACAGCAGTGACCTCTGTAGACTCAGCAGTGAATGAAGCTGACTCAGCAAACTCAGTAAGAGCAGGCTTAATTGACTGAGGGACAACACTTGATTTGACAGGCTCAGGAAAAACAGAAAAACTCTTGGCAGATACAGGGAAATCAGTGGTTAGTTCGGCAGATTCAGGAGTGGCTGATTTAGTACCCTGAGAAAAGACAGTTGATTTGACTGGCTTTGGAGTCACACAAGGGAAGTTCCTGGACAGGTCATGTCTGGCTAGAACACCCACTTCCGGTGTGACAGGAATGCCAAGCGGTCTTGAAATTGATTCCACTGGACTAGATGCTTCAGAAACTGCTGTGTTTGGGGCTTTAGAAGGAAGGGTATTAGACTGAATAACTATGGCCTCTCCGCTCCTCAGCTCTTGAGGGGTCAATGTTATGTGCTTGACCGCCTCTGTAGTATCTGTAACTGACTCGGCCAACACAGACGGCATAGTAGTTAACCCCATAGACTCAGCAATGACAAAAGCGGGTACAGCAGGATCAGAAATGACAGAAACAAATCTTGACTGATAGATGGCAGTGGTAGACTTCTCTGGCTCTTGGGCAGCAGAAGTAGACATTACAGTTTCTTGAATAGGGGTTGACTCAGATTGGGGAGATACTGGAACTGACCTGATGTATTGAGAGATGACGGTGCTTGTCTTGACTGGCTCCTGAATAACGGAAGCGGATGTGACTGATTCAGGAATGGTAGAATCGGATCTAGTTAACTCAGAAATGACTGGAACAGACTTGATTGCTTGGGGGATGACAGTGGTAGACTTGACTGGCCCTTGGGCAGCAGAAGTAGACGTTACCGTTTCTTGAACAGGGGTTGACTCAGATTGGGGAGATACTGGAACTGACCTGATGTATTGAGAGATGACGGTGCTTGTCTTGACTGGCTCCTGAATAACAGAAGCGGATGTGACTGATTCAGGAATGGTAGAATCGGATCTAGTTAACTCAGAAATGACTGGAACAGACTTGATTGCTTGAGGAAAGACTGTGGTAGACTTGACTGGCTCAGAGGTTATTGGAAGTGTCTCTGAGGTGGATGTGGTGGACTCAGTCACCCTCTTTCTGAACCTTAGCTTCTTGGTAGAAGTCAGAGGAGGATCAAAGACTTGACGTGACAGACGAGGAAGGGCAGGAGAATTGCTGCAGGCAGATACTAAACGACTAGACACTCTCCGTGGGCTGCGATGACGAAGATAGTTGATGAAACCCCAGAAATCTAGAACTCTGAGAGAATCCATCTCCCACGCAGGTAGGGGATCATCTAAGCAGGCGTTAAAGATGTCTTTGAGAGCCGCGTCATTGTAATCTAGCCCCCTAGACATAGTCCAGAATGTCTGGGCGAAGCATCCTATCTCCCAACCTTGTTGGCGAAGACGAGTCAAACCTTGATGACGAGCCACTCTCTCCCGGGCGTTAGCAGGTGGTCGGACTCTGATGCTCATCCTGCTGAGTCTTATACTGGCCAGTTCGTTCTGTCAGGGATCTGTGAGGGAGGACTCAAACGCAGGATGAGTTTTACAGGTTTATTGACAAACTGGGAATATAGAGGGTGTGGAGGTGAACACAGTCCATACAATAGGAAGGGGGTGCGACACAAAGACGAGCACGCTGAGGGAACGGCCACTGAGAACAGCCCAGGTAGTAAGCAGGCCGGTGAGCATTGGCAGGTGTGCAGTATGAGGCCCAAAGATGTAGTGGGAGCCAGACAGGATCAAACAGCTTAAGCAGTTAGAACCATCAGAAACGATCAGGCACTGAACCGGTCTTGCTGCTTGTCGGGGAGAAGGAGCAGCCACAGGGATCCTCAGTCTGTAGGACAGGACAGGGGGAGACCAGAGACACTACGAGGACTAGACGAGACAGGTGGTTAGATGGTCTGGAACAGGGAAGACAACAATGGCAAAAAGGGATACGAGAAACTCCAACACAAAACGCTAAGAGCTTAGGAGAACAAAAGACTAGAACACAGGCACGAAGCTTAACGAACTGGCAAAGACATGAGGGAAAGAGTGCACAATATAAAGGAGGCAAAGAACATGAGGAACAGGTGACAACACTTAGACAAACGAGGACTCAACAAGAAAGGGAGCAGGGAACAGGTGAAAACACTAATAACAAACAAGGACTGAACAATGACTAGAACAGAGGGCGTGGTGACAAACAAGGAGGAGGGAACAGAGGAGCACATGGCAGACACAAACACAGACAAAGCCATGTGCTCAGACATAACATAAACATGGAGACATTAAACAAAGACAAAACAGACAGGGCTGTCAGGGCAGAACCCTGACACTAAATGCCTGGTAAGGTGTTATTTTCCTTGCTTTACCCGAGGCAGCCGTGTTTAAACTGTGTAACAGAGACTTTGAACTATATGAATCTATGATGAAATTACTAGTTTTTTCGCGCCAATACATGTTTATTTTAATGCGAACAGTGCGCTGTTGTTTTAATTCATCGCTGTGCAGCACAGCAAAAATAGACTCGGCGCATAAATGATCGCTGCACTGCTGCAGACGCGCTGCTCCTGGAACGCACTGCCGGACCGCATCCGCGTGCAGTGTGAAATCCGTTAATATGGGCACAGAAAAAATGCGCATTGCAAACAGAGTAGCTATGTGTGAAACATGCGTTAGTGCGTGTTCGCCTTTGTGCACAACTCGTTAACCACCTCCGAGGATAGTGGGGGTCGCGAGTCACTGGCATCGTTATTTTGGGGGTCGTGGGCTGAAAAGTTTGGGAACCCCTGCCTTAGACTTATATTACATCTTGTGAAAAAGCGTTCTAGGGCACCTTTAAAGGGGTGGTTGATTATGATTTCACTTTTTTAACTTTAGTTAGTGTGTAATGTTGCTGTTTGATCATAAACAACATCTGCAAAGTTATGACGCTCAAAGTTCAATGCAAAGGGAGATATTTCTCTGTTTAAGGACTACAACAAACGGCTGGTAGGGACTACAGCGTACTTCCTCCCGGGTTAGTGACATCACTAATCCAAAAATTTAAATAAACCCTGCCCCTGAGAACACACAACAAAGGGGGCCTCTCACCGCTGGCTCCTGGAGTCCCCAGCCAAAGAACCCTTACCCACTTGCTGCTCCTTTTCTAAACTTCCATCACAGTCTGTCACATTCACGCCTGAACCGTAGCTCTCTGAAATTGGGGCACTATTATGGTCATTCTTCTTATGAAGCATATCGGAAGAAGTTTGAGTTGGTGGCCGAGGCTAATGGCTGGGACGAATCCAAGAAAGTGGGCCAGCTCGTAGTGGCTTTAGATGGCGATGCGCAACAGGTGCTGCTAGATGACCAAGGAAGTCAGGTGTATAGTAGTGTCCATGCGCTGCACCAGGCTTTGTCTCACCACTATGGGGACATTACAGACTGCTCAATTTCCCTTGGTGACTGTCATGGGTGAGAAAGCAACGGTGATGGGCCACTGTGAGGCAGAAATCTTGGTGGAGGGACACAGCCAGTGATGTGTCTTACCTCCCATAAGGCAGTTGGCTGCAGATCACTGCCTAGAAGAGATGAAGGCTTCAGGAATTATAGAATCATCGGAAAACCTGTGGGCCTCACCAGTTGTATTGGTCCCTAAGAAGAATGGTGGCTGGCGTTTCTGCATTGACTTCAGACGCCTAAATGAGGTGACCTATTCAAGGACTCTTACCCACTTCCGCGGGCTGATGAGTCACTGGACCGGATCGCTGGGTCCAGGTGGTTTTCTTCACTAGATCTACATAGCGGGTATTGGCTGATGCAGAAAGCTGTGACCTTCTTGGGCCACTATGTGAGCACTGCAAGGGGGGGCAATGTTGATCAGAAGACGGCAGCTGTTCGCGAATGGCCAGTAACTTTGGTCTGGGTGCAGTTCTCTCCCAGGAGGGGGAAAAGGGAGAGAGGGTCATTGCCTAATACATTCGAGCCTTCAACAGGGCAGAACGTAATGTAGCGAAAATTAACTCAAAGGGGAAATATTAATAATTATTCATAACTCATTATGATTATTAATTATGATTAATTATGAATATGCAAATCCGTTAATCAGATTAACTGGACGTAGCTACATTAAAATTAACATTACAATCAGTTAACCTGTTCGTCCAGTGAACGCTCAGTGTTGATTGTTTATTAATTCTAAGAAATGTCAATTTCCAAGTTATGGAAAAATAATATTTCTTATTGTACTGTACTACTCAGAGCACGTAGTCCGGATCTATCACTTAAGAGGCAATTCATTAGCAGACGGAGTCAGAACCAAACGTGTATTGTGCACAATCTTTATTAACTAACTCACAAACACATAACTAAACTAACAAACACATAACATAACATACATAAAGGGTCACACACACACACACGCAAGTCAGAATGAGTAATGATAGTGTTGAACCGGAAGAGATGCTGTTACTAGAGCTACATGAAATGTCAAAGGCAATCTGGAAAGGAATCATCAGTTTCTTCAGCAATAGCAAGGTAAGTCTTACAAATTAATACTAACTCGCTGTTTAGTGTTAAAATGTACGATACTTGCAAGATGCCCTTAGGCTGAGGAGCATCGGCTCTGCCATCTGAGGAGAGATCTTGGGTGATTCAGTCCGAAGTTATTGCCAGTTTTTTCCATGTTGGATGAGGAGCACATGGCTTGTTTGTAGGCCGAGGCCTACAGGCCTTGCAGGCCTGGCCTAGGCCGGCCGCAAGGAGATCGATTCGGTCGTTCAGAAGCAAGGAGAAAAAGAGAAGGAGTGGCCCTGTTCAATCGTTTTTAACCTCTGGTCAAAGCCAACCTCTTAGGAATGATGGGGGCCAATGAGGTCATTGTATTTCCGGGTGACACACACATCCCCTTGGTGGGGCTTTTATGACTGAGCAAGATTAAACTGGTTGAGCTTTGAAGAAGTACTATTAAAGATCCTTATAACACTTATGTGTTGTGCAGGTATGGACATACCGCATACACAGACATTTAAATCTGCTCGACACAAATGCATAGACACCAAACATGGCATAATTGAAGTTACCGTGCAGGTCATAACATTTAATAATCATCAAACATGTAAATACAATGAGTACAATACAACAACAGTAATAATGGATACCATTTCCTGAGAAGGATTCATTTATAGCACAGTCTGTCTATACATTAATGCCATAGAGTCTGTGTTCTGTGTGGAAAATGCAGGGAAGATGCAGATTTTCTGTGTCTCTTCTCTGCTCTCCATGCGGCAACCACATTCCTCAGCGCAATAAACTTGTAACTGAAAACTTCCCGGGGGATGGGGACAGTCAAATCCCAGAGTGAGCTTAAAACTATTGGTGAACTAACAAATAATTGTGTCTGATTTGTCTCAGTCATTACATAATTTCCCCCCTTTCGCTCGTTGTTGTCTCTCTTATGGCAACAGTGAGCGACATTGAAGGTGCAGAAAGATCAGACACATCACTGACACACAAGGTTGGAAGGCTGTGATGGGCCCTGGTTGTATGTGTCTCCTGGAGTGGTGGTCGTTGATGCAGACCGTGGGCAAGCTAAGTTCTCTGAGCTGGTGCTGCAGGAATCAACGCATCCAGTGCCTTGACGGTGTGTCACCTGTCACCCTAAAGTCAGTTAGTGCAGGCGAGACGTTTGCTGGTGGCAAGGTTCAGGTCTTTGAGCTTGCTCAGCAGGTGTCGAGGTTGCAGGTGCCATGACAGTGTCACCTGTCATTCGGACACCCATGAAGCAGGTGGTTGCAGGAAGAGTTTATGGGATTTGTAGTGTGAAGAGTGTTTCAGACTGACCTAGGGTTGATGACAGAAGCGTTTGTTACCTCTGCTCTCAGTCCAAAGGAGTCTGAAGTTTGCTGTGTCCCTCTGCTCTGGTGGCGGCGCCGACTTGAGCAGGTCTGAGTTGTCTTGTGTGAGTGGTCAGAAGCTTGTGCTTCTGAGTACTTCTCAAGTAAGTACTGTTCATGGGGCTCCTTACTAGCGTTAGAAGCTCCTACAGGTTCGATGCAGGCATGTCCAGTCGCCCTTGTGCTACCTGCTGTTGGAGATCATGCAGTGTCTGCAGGAAGAGGATGTTTCCATCCATGGCTTCTCCCTGTGGTAGGTCTGGTGCCTGGGTCTGTCTGAATTAATCCTTCTCCTTCTGTAGCTTTAGAGGATTTCAGGAAATTGGCTGATGAGGTGTCAAGCAGAAGGCTTTGGCTCCCCTCTCTGTACCTCTGTGCTTGGCTGGGGGAGGTTCTTCTGCTGCAGGCAAGAGAGTCTCAGTTCTCTTTGGGCCATGTCAAGTTCATCTTCGGTGTTGTCCAGCTGCTGGGTCAGAGCTTCAGTCCCAGGTCTGGACACATCCAGAGGACGTTCACAGGTCCTGATCCTGTCATCTTTGTCCTAGAGTTCAGAATTTGCTATTTTTAACAGTGACTATTTGTGACAGAGTTCTTTTACCAAATCCTCTCTGGCTGCCTTTTCCAGCTGCTCTCGTTGCTGAGCAGTTGTCAGAGCCTTTGAGGTTTTGTGGATTTTCTTCTGTGCCTCTATTCTGTCAGGGTCTGTCCTGAGCCTCCATCTCTAGCTGGTCTATGTGGCTTTTAGCATGCATTAGCTCCTTGTGAGTCTCTGTGATCTGGAGTTGGAGGGTGTTCACCTCCTGTTTCAAACCAGTGAGGTTGTGGGCCAGGAAGAAGTTGACTTCAGTCAGATCATCGTGATCATACCCCTGGTTTGAGTCATCTGCCTTTACTTCTCTTCCATCTTTGTCCAGTTGCTTTTGGCTCTGATGCTGTAAGGGATCAGCAGCCCTGGTTAGGAGGGTGTTCCTCACCACACCTAGCCAGTCCTTTCGGTCTGCCATCTGGGCAGTTAGGCTGAGCATCTGCAACATTTAGGCACGCTTGTGGTGAGAGTAAGGGCAAGAGACTACTGCACGATCAAACAGAATTTAGGGCTAAAGGCACAGTGAGCAGCCAGGTGTATAAAGCTAGGTTTAATAAATGACTTAAGATGGTTCTTAATGTCAAATTATTTATCAGAACGTACTGATGGCTCACAATGGGCTCGACCTCTGAACGAATGGAAGAGAGAAAGGGAGAGGAGGAGGAGAGCTTCCCATTGGATTGTGTTCATTAGTGGTGCTCAAAATTATGCCATAGCAATCGTTCAGATTACTTTTGTAACTGGCTCATAAAATTGAAACAACTGTTTTAAATTAACAAAATCAAGAAGGAAAGTATGTCTAGATACTTGTGGTCCTATTGGGGAAATTAAACCACTTGAGGAGAAAGGAAAAATGTAAATAAATCACATAGATGAAAGAAATAATACTAATAAAAATTAATAGCGGATGGCTATTATGATTACAAATCAATACAAAGATTTAAAGAAGTGATTAATACAGCCGAATGACCTGGTATTGGGAATAGTCAATAGCACTAGTGATTAACATCCGTAGCATGTTCAGAACCAAACCATTTGTGTTTTGAAGTTTAGTTTAGCGTGCTATTGACAAGTCTCAATAACTCCTAGAATTCTTCTTTAACTAAACAGTTTACATGTAATTAAATTTAGATTTAATTACCCTAGTAACTGCAGATTTAGCTGAACAGTGTTCAGGGAGAAATGCACCTAAGTACAGATGAAATTATCTGAGAAGAATTCAAGGTAAGGGAAGTGGAAGGTCAGAAAACCAGGAATGTGGTTAAAGGAATTTGGTTTAGATCCCTTCCCACTGCATACATACAAGCTGTGGTTAAAGGCTCCAAGTAAATAATGCTAACTGTTACTATAGTAGTGTAGTTAGCCACCTTAGCTGGAGGGCCGCTAGGTTGCATTAGCTTAGCTCCCTAGCCTGGTTTGTTACAATATGATGTCACAAGGTGTCAAGTTAGTACTTCCTTTGACAAGTTGTTGTCATGAGAAGCAGTGCATGTCCGAGCGATTCTACAGTTCACGAAGAATGTCTGCGCATTTGAAACGAGTTACGCATCAAGTAAAAAAAAAAAAAAAGAGTGCTTATGCTTCAATAATTCAACCTTAAATTCAGTCAGATGCAAGTATGGTTTGACGTTTGTAAATTTTACTCATGTAAAATTCTTCTCTCTACTTGTAACATCTTTTGACTAATTTAGAGAGTAGTTACCCAGATTTGATGCAAATCAAACTGGTCTAGGCGCGCAGAAACCTCGTCTTGTGAATAGATACTGATGTTTCTATTGGCCAATGAAACATAGTATTGATCACCCGGTGGTTATGCTTGTAGATGCAGCTAAAGTTTAGATGAATGAGTCTCTCTGACTATAATTTCTAAGGCCTTTGCTCTGTAGAAAGGATGCCGACATCTAAATCTACATTCATATAACACTGTACTGAGATTTTTCATCAGAAACAGGTTTAGCAATTCTGCAATTGGTATTTCTTCAACCAAAGTAGAATAGTTACTGGTACAGTTTACATGCTGCTGAGCTGAGATTCCTTCGTCAGAACAGGCTTACGCTCTAATACTGAAATTAGGTTTTGTTAAGAAGTATTCAACCAATCAGAGCGCAGTTTACTGAATGACGTCAGTCAGTGCCTCGCAGTCAGAAAGAGACGAGCTGTGAATGCTCTGCTGCATCCTTTCTTTGAGCAGTTAACTTATGTGAGCGAGTTAATGACCAGAAAGTAAGTTGTTTGTTTCCTATTATCCGGTACACTTATTGATGTGTATGTAGGCAGATTTGTGTACTTTATTGATTAACCATGGGCTCATTTGTCCGCCATCGCGGCAGTCCGCGTTAGCGCCTAAGCGCCAAAGTTCAATTGTTATGTTATATATAACTAATGTCTGAGTGCCATTATAGTGTGAGTAATATCTCTGGATTGTGATTTATATTGCTATTTGCTCATATTTGTATATATTACGTTATTTTTAGTTTCTTTATCTGCCGTTACTGCCTGTAATGACACGTTAAAATGGCGTCTTTCATATTTCCATGTGTGAGCTCGCGATGCCATCTTGTGGACAGACTAAGTACTGCAATAACTTTAATAATGTAACCTGGATTGCCTATGACATGTGAATGTTATTGATTTAGCTGTATATCTAATACTTATTGTTATTCTTTAATATTTTCAGACCACTCACTGTTACCACTTCCTGTTACTGCTTGAAATGAATCATCAGTAAACCTCAAACTCTGGTTCAACTGTGTCTTATGTGTTCTTGCCGACACACCAGTGCGGATACAAATCCACCTACTCCAGCACAAATACAGTCCTTACCCAAATCTTCATAATAAATTTGGTCCTTCGAGCCGGATATTGTGTCTACATTGGACTAATGATGTCAGAGGACCAGAATGCAGAGTATCAAGTTCAAGGAGCACGCCCTAGACGTATAGTTCGTCAGCCAGCCTACCTACAAGATTTCGAGTTGCAGTATGCTGGGTTGCCTAGAGCTAATGTCCTACTGCCTCAGTCAACACCACAACCACATGGGTCAGATGACTTTCAACAAGATGATGAGGACAGAGGTATTCCTATGGCCCATCCACAAGCATCTAGTATTCATTATGATCAAAGAGAAGGGGCTGTTGGATCACCTGATTCTTTAGAATCACCACGCTTGGCTTCAGAGCCCTGGTACCTTACCACAGATCATTGGAGTGAGAGAGATGAACACAGCCCTCAACGGTATGCACGTTCTTTACCTCCTGACATTCAAAGCACAGTGCATGATCTGGAACAAGAGAACAGACGCCTCCGTGCTGCTCAGTTATCCATGAGGGAAGAGATCAGCCAACTTATAGAGATACAGAAAAGCATGCAGGAGATGCTGATTAACCAGTCACAAAGTCAAAGGTCAACTCCTCCTCCTAAGCCACAGTCTCATGTATTAACCCCTCCAGTTCCTTCGCCTAGAGTTTCAAGCAGACAGTCAGACTCTCCAGTGCCTACACCAGCTCCTAGAGCCTTTCCAGTTCCTGCACCGCGCCGCCTTTCTACAATTAAGAATACAGATCCTTCTGCAGCTAAAGTCAGCTATGGACAGTATGCTCCTTCAGTGCGGCCTAACTCAAATGCCTTTGTTCCAGATAATGTGGCTGCTCACATATCCTTAGGCACTGTTGACACTCATAGAGACACAAGGCAGCCAACAGCAGGAAGGAGAGCTTCTATTATCTCCACATCTCCTACCCCTTACTCCAGTCAGCCACATGCAGCACCAGTTAACTTACCTGGGATCCAGACTAACACTACAAGACAGGAGATAATTTATAGAGGTCCGCAGCCAACCATTCCAGATTTCACCCGTCGAGACCCTGGTGAATTTGCCCGTCTCAAACTTTCCTTGAATAACTTGCTACCTGATGAAGCTACAGAGCTATTCAAGTACCAGGTTTTGGTGGATCACCTAAAGTTAACAGATGCTCGCCTCATCGCTGATTCCTTTTTAAATTCATCCACTCCCTACTCAGATACCATGGCAGCCCTCACTGAACGGTTCGGTCGACCTCATCAGCTTGCCCTGAGCAAAATTGCTGCCATTATGGATGCCTCAGATGTTCAGCCTGACGACACTGTAGGCTTTGAACACTTTGCTCTTCAGATACAAGCTCTAGTAGGATTCCTTAAGACACTAGGAACAGAAGGAGACATTGAATTGCATTGTGGATCCCATGTGGCTCGACTTTTGTCCAAGCTCCCTCCAGAACAAAGAGCATCCTTCCGCAGACACATGAGTTATGAGCCGGGCTCAGTGTACACGCTTCTTGATCTAGCTAAATGGCTTAATTTTGAATCCTGGTGCCAAGATCCAGAGAGCTTTGGTGGATATAAGCCCCAGAGAGATAGAGCCCGTTCCCGAGTGGATCAACAGAAGGAGACTAAAGCCAAGGTTAGACAGACTACCATATTTCACAGCTCAAATGAACCATCTCCCCCAGTGCCACCAGTGTCAACCACGAGTCAAGGCAAAGGCTACGCTTTCTGTCCATACTGCAACAGTAAAGAGCATTACCTGAGTCAATGTGCCACATTCCAGTGCCTAACCAAAGACCAAGTGATCGACTGGATTAAGACTAACAACAGATGCTGGAAGTGTGGGTGTAACCATAGAGCTGCTCAGTGTACTCTCAAGAAACTCTGCCATTTGTGTAATGGAAAGCACCTCCAGATCCTCCATGAGATCAACATTAATCCAGTGAAGGAAGGGACTTGTTTGGTCAGTTCAACTAGCAAAAAGCTATACCTAGACCGTCCTCAAGGGTTCAGCAGTGTCCTTCTTAAAGTAGTCAGAGTCATTCTGAAGCATAAGGGACAGAGCCTAGATACTTACGCTGTGCTTGATGATGGTTCTGAACGAACTATGCTGTTGACATCAGCAGCCAGGAGGTTGGGACTTACAGGCCAGGCAGAGGACTTGGCTTTGAGAACTATAAGGCAAGATGTCACTAAGCTTCGTGGTACCTCAGTGTCCTTTCAGATCTCAACCCCATTCCAGCCTGGCAAGAGTTACAATATAACGGGAGCCTTCACGGCAGAACTACTGAGCTTAGCCGAACATTCGTACCCTGTTGCAGATCTTCAGCGACGTTACCGACATCTGAGAGGCTTACCATTACAGCCTATTCACAAAGCCTGTCCACTGTTATTGATCGGAGCAGATCATCCTCACCTTATCACTCCGATTGAACCAGTCCGCCTCGGTCCACCTGGAGGTCCAGCAGCTGTCAAGACAAGACTGGGTTGGTCTTTACAAGGCCCAGCAAGAGTCTTTGGAGATAATGTGAAACCTCAACAGTGTCTGCACATTGCTGTTAATCCCTTGATGACAGAGTTGTTCCGAAATGTTGAGAGACTCTGGCAAGCAGACGTGATTCCCAACAGAACAGAGAAATCTGTCACTCGGTCTAAGCAGGACCAAGAAGCCCTTGACTTGCTACTGATCGATGGTGTGAGTCGCTACGCCACTCCTCTCCTGCGTAAGAAAGATATGCCTATACTTCATGCTCCCATGGAGGCAGTGCTTCCTAACCTTCGGAACACAGAGAAACGTCTGGAGAAAGACCCCAGTAAAGCAGCCGCCTACCAACAGGAGATGAAGAAATTGGAGACCACAGGCTATGTTGTCAAACTCCCACCTGAATCATTTGATGCACAAAGTGAATCGTGGTTCATCCCTCACCACATTGTGCAGCACAATGGTAAAAACCGTGTGGTTTTTAACTGTTCATTTGACTTTGAAGGCCATAACCTGAATGACTATCTGCTGCCAGGACCAGCCTTGGGCCCATCCTTGTTAGGTGTATTCCTGCGCTTCCGTGAATATCCAGTGGCAATTAGCGGTGATATTAAAGGGATGTTCCATCAGGTTCGTCTCCTCCCCAGTGATAGGCATCTTCTCCGCTTTATATGGCGAGACTTGGACAGATCTAAACCACCAGACATCTACGAGTGGCAAGTGCTACCTTTCGGCACTACTTGTAGCCCATGTTGTGCCATTTATGCTGTCCAAAGACATGTCATGGATCATAGTACTCCTGATGACAACATCCGAACCACTGTTGAAAGGAATTTCTATGTGGACAATTGTTTGGAAAGCCTACCATCCCCTCAGGAGGCAAGGCAGCTTGTAGACAGACTCTGCACCCTCTTTGCCAGTGGTGGGTTCGAACTTCGCCAGTGGGCGAGTAATGACCCCAGTGTGGTGGACCACCTACCAACAGAAGCGAGATCCAGCAGTACCGAATTGTGGCTATCTCAAGATCGTACCGATGTCTGAATCTGCACTAGGTTTAAGGTGGCACTGCAAATCAGACCTCCTTGGGTATAAAACCCGTCATGTCAAGCCTGGACCATGTACCCTTCGACACATTTATAAGGTACTTGCAACCCAGTACGACCCCTTAGGCTTCATACTCCCATTCACCACACGAGCCAAGATTTTAGTTCAGAGATTATGGGACAAGCAACGAGAGTGGGATGACCCAAATCTACCTGACGACCTTTTTATAACCTGGAAGGAACGGGAGGCAGAACTGCCTACATTAGCCAGTATTACACTACCCCGCTGTGTCACATCCTCAGACATTGATCAGTCTCACAACATCAAACAGATTCACATCTTTTGCGACGCTTCTGAGCAAGCTTATGGATCTGTTGCCTACCTACGGACTGAAGACGATAGTGGTCATATTCAATTAGCCTTTGTAATAGCAAGATCCAAGGTTGCCCCAAAACAACGTCTAACCATTCCCCGACTAGAGCTGTGTGCTGCCCTGAATGGTGCTCAATTAGCCAGACTCTTGAATTCTGAGCTCACCCTCAAGATCAATACAGTGACACTATGGACAGATTCCACCACTGTTCTGGCCTGGCTCAAATCTGAATCTTACAGATTCAAGGTGTTTGTTGGAACCAGGATAGCTGAAATTCAAGAGTTGACTGCAGAATGTACCTGGCGATACGTGGATTCCAGCAGTAATCCAGCAGATGATCTCACCCGAGGTAAAACTCTTTCTCAACTATCAGTGCCCAACAGATGGAGCCAAGGACCATTGTTCCTGCTTGAGTCTGAGTCAGTATGGCCTGTCTCTCCTCCCATACAACCACCAGAAATTAAAACAGAGCAGCGCAAAGGAATCTTCTGTGGTCTTATGACGGAAATGGTTGTGCCTGACATTCCTGACCCTTCTACTCACAGCACCTGGAACGAGTTAGTAGAGGCCACAGTTCAGGGGCTAAAAGATACAGGACCACCATCAGCAGCAGACTACCAAACTGCGGAATGGCATATCCTGCAGAAATCTCAAATTGATAGTTTTCCTGATGAGTACAAACTGCTAAAAGCAGGTAAATCTGTACCTTCCACTAGTCGGCTACTTGCTCTTGCCCCAGAATTTGACGACTCTTGCCAACTTATCAGAGTTGGTGGTCGTTTACGTCGAGCTGAAGGACTAGAGCTGTCAGTTATACACCCTGTAGTTCTTGACCCACATCACTGGGTTACCAAGCTGCTGATCCAAGACTATGACAGTAAACTCTGCCATCCAGGACCTGAAAGAGTCTTCGGAGAGATAAGGAGAAACTTTTGGATACTGAGAGGTCGGGAAGCTATACGTAAACAACAACATCTGTGCAAAGACTGTCAAAAATGGAAAAACCAACCAGTTATTCCCAGAATGGCAGATCTACCACCAGCTCGACTCAGACTACTCAAACCCCCATTCTACAGTACAGGCATGGACTGTTTCGGGCCATTCCAAGTTAAGATTGGAAGACGATGTGAAAAGAGGTGGGGAATCATTTTTAAGTGTCTCACAACACGAAGCGTGCATCTAGACCTCCTCACATCTATTGATACTGATTCCTTTCTGATGGCCTTGAGGAGATTTGTAGCTCGCCGTGGCACACCTTCTGAGTTGTATTCAGACCATGGCACTAACTTCCATGGAGGACAAAGAGAGTTGCAAGAAGCCTTTACATCGCTCACTCCCCAACTCCAGCTACACTTAGCTAAACAGAAAATTTCTTTCTACTTTAACCCACCTGGAGCCCCACATTTTGGAGGTGCGTGGGAAAGAAAAATTAGGTCTGTCAAGACAGCCCTTCGGGTCACAGTCAGCTCCCAAGTTGTAACAGAGGAAGTTCTCCAAACGGTACTCATTGAGGTGGAGGGAATGCTTAACAGCAAGCCCCTTGGTTACCTTTCCAGTAATGTAGCTGACCTTGACCCTGTTACACCAAATTACCTGCTTATGGGGTGGCTAGACAGCTCACTACCCTTTGTGGTTTATCCTGCTACAGAACTTATGGGCAAATGGAGATGGAGGCAGAGTCAAGTTTTGGCCGATCAGTTCTGGTTAAGCTTCATTCGTCACTACCTGCCTACGCTACAGACCCGCAAGTGGCACACAGATGCCAGCGACATTTCTACCGGAACCATTGTAATGCTCATCGATCCACAGCTACCACGAGCATTGTGGTTAGTAGGCAAAGTTGTGAAGACCTTCCCAGGTTCTGATGGCCATATCAGAGCTGCAGAGATCCAGGTTAAGGGCAAGACCTACACACGACCTGTTGCCCGCCTGATCCCCCTTCCTGCATTCACAGATCAAGAACAACCTGCATTAGCCTCCTCGGACTGAATAGTTATATTGAGTACAAATATGCATAGCATATTTGGGGGCGGCCGTGTTAAGAAGTATTCAACCAATCAGAGCGCAGTTTACTGAATGACGTCAGTCAGTGCCTCGCAGTCAGAAAGAGACGAGCTGTGAATGCTCTGCTGCATCCTTTCTTTGAGCAGTTAACTTATGTGAGCGAGTTAATGACCAGAAAGTAAGTTGTTTGTTTCCTATTATCTGGTACACTTATTGATGTGTATGTAGGCAGATTTGTGTACTTTATTGATTAACCATGGGCTCATTTGTCCACCATCGCGGCAGTCCGCGTTAGCGCCTAAGCGCCAAAGTTCAATTGTTATGTTATATATAACTAATGTCTGAGTGCCATTATAGTGTGAGTAATATCTCTGGATTGTGATTTATATTGCTATTTGCTCATATTTGTATATATTACGTTATTTTTAGTTTCTTTATCTGCCGTTACTGCCTGTAATGACACGTTAAAATGGCGTCTTTCATATTTCCATGTGTGAGCTCGCGATGCCATCTTGTGGACAGATTAAGTACTGCAATAACTTTAATAATGTAACCTGGATTGCCTATGACATGTGAATGTTATTGATTTAGCTGTATATCTAATACTTATTGTTATTCTTTAATATTTTCAGACCACTCACTGTTACCACTTCCTGTTACTGCTTGAAATGAATCATCAGTAAACCTCAAACTCTGGTTCAACTGTGTCTTATGTGTTCTTGCCGACACACCAGTGCGGATACAAATCCACCTACTCCAGCACAAATACAGTCCTTACCCAAATCTTCATAATAGGTTTTCTTCGCTAAAATCAGATTAACTTTACACTGATTCCATTTGACTTATTCAAATGTGGCAAGACTCTCTCTGTTACAGCAGAGGTGTCAATTCAAGCTATGGTTTTATCTGCATCTAGCAAGCCAGACCCACCGATCTACATGCGAATCGAACGTTGTGTCAAATGTCATTTCGGAGCTATACATTATTAAACACTCTTTTAGTTGGACGGGGGTTTAAGCGAGTGGCGTTAGGCCGTGCTAACTTAACCAGTTCAATCTAGTGTCATAGTGCTGTAGCTGGAGTTACTATTTCCTTTGACAAGTTGTTGTCATGGAAATCAGTGTACCGTGTGCTTTATGCATTATGCTAACTAGGAACCTTTGTAAAAGCTATGTGGAAGGCACTGTGTTTGCCGTTCAAAGTCATTGGGGTCTTGAGAACCCCCTGCTGAGGGGCCTTGTGTGTTACAGGCCTTCTGTGTCAGGTCACAGGAGTGGCACTGTGTGAGGGCAGGTTGTGCTGTCCAAAGGGGTGACTAGCCGTTGTAGGAGGCAAAGGTCCTGTTGGTGTCCTCCATTCATTCCAGGTTTGTCTGAGTCGGTGGCAGTAGCCTTGGGACTTTCAGATCTGCCCTGCTTGGTGTCGGGGGCAGCACTCAATCTGCATTTCAGGCTTCTGGGTCTGAGAAATCCTTTATGCAGACTGGTTTCAACTGCTGATAGTCTAATTGGAGTTTTTCTGGCTGTTAAGTCAAAACTCATAGTGAATCTGGTGGGATCAAGAACAGAGAGCCTGTCTTGGTGGGTCACGCCAGTCAGGGGCTTCGGGCAAAAAGGAAGATCTCATATGTTGGCATGAGCGCTGTGGTATCCTAGGCTGCAGGCTCTGGCCCCTCCCCCCCTTTGTATAAGGCTGGGGAGCTGGTGCTTGGTGTGGTCCATTTGCAGTTGGTAGGACTGTTTCAGTTCTTTTTGGACCACCACAAGTTCGTCTCCCACACTGGTGCATTGCCGAGTCAGTGTTTGGATTTCAGCTCTGCATGCGCTTTAGTGTCTCTTTAAATACAAACAGTTCTTTACGTTCTTTGACTGGCGAAGTTCAACAGCTGTCAGAGCCTCCTGAAGACTGGTGACCTCCCTCAATTGCTCTGCTCTGTCATGGTTCTTGCATCTGTCCTGTGCCTTCTCATGCTGAGTGGGTTGGTTCTCTGTGGAACTCAGTGACTTGCAGCGTTCGTTCAATTACCTCCTGTTGGAAGCCCGTATGAGCATGGGCTAAGGAGAAATTGAAGCTCCTTTTGGCTCAGGTCAGGTGTCAAGTGTCTGCTGGTGCTGCCGATCTCGCTGTCCCTTACTCTGCTGTTGCAGGTTGTTGACTGCTTTAGCTGAAGGGCAACCATCACATTGTTCCGCTGGGTCTCCAGGGGGTCCTGGATGGCAGGGCTGGATGTACTGGGCAGACAGGCACACTTATGGGGACATGAGAGAAAGAGATAGCACAGGCAAATGCAAGTTCGTACAGCTATGTGGGCCATATAGGAAGTGGCTAACTGAAGTGGGGGAAGCCAGCATGAGACTAAGGTGTTTAACTATCTTGGATGACAGCTGTAAGCTGTGTTGACTGATGACGGGGCTGGTACACGTCATTAAACTATTACTCAGAGTACAGATGATTCCTTTCCAGAAATTATCACCATAAGGTAAATGAATAGAACAAACTGGTAGAGAGAGAGAGAGAAAAAAAAATTAAATAAGAAAAGGGAAAGGAAGGAAAGAGGTTTTTTACCCATTTAGTCTTGCTAGGAGATATGGTTAAGCAGGTGTCACTGGTTCAAGTGATGACCTAATCTCTAGACTAACAGAGAAAGACCAGATGCCTTGAGGTCTAAAGGAGAAGAAACAACGGGAAGAGTTTCTAGTCCTTTCCGGAGCCCCAAGTGCACTGGACGGTGGCCGTACTTCATGTACTCAGCACTAAGGAGTGAGGAGGGGGAGCTGAGAGATAGGTGTTAGCGTAGTAATAACCTATAACTCATTATGCCTCATTAAGGAAACAACAGTTTCTAGAACTACTGTAATCCTATAGAAAAAGGGAAGAGGGTGATAGTAGAATAACACAAAAAAACTCAGAAGGTCCCTTTAACCTAGGGAATGTGAATACCCAGGTTGATTTAATTAAATGTAAGTTGATTAAATCAACTTGACCGAACAGAGATATAGAAAGAAAGTGAAGGAAATAAAATGACACGTAGAGCGTGAGTTGAACAAACTAAAATTAGAATTTCCAATAGATTTAGAAATCAAAAGGAAAGGTAAACAGACAAAATTGTTTAGTTAACTTTTCAGTAACCAAATTCGAACTTGGCTGCATTGTGATGCGTCCTAGCAGTAGGATTAGAAAAACAGTTTTGTCTGTTAGTCAGTTTTTATAACAAGCGCTACAGTTTACTGAAATATCATGTCTTGACAGAAACCTCAGGTTTAAGGATATTAGATGATTCATTGATCACATTTAATTGATAACATTTGTGAATGGTTTATTAAAGCTGTCTCATATTCGCTATTCGTATTCATGTGTCTCTAGTATTCACTACGCTTACTGTTCTGACTCGCAAAGGGGCGCTTTGAGCGGTTCGACCAGTGAATCGTTTGTGACGCAATTGATTCATTTGATTCGGAGCTTCACAACGCATTGTGTTCCCATCAGCGGTTCAAATCAAAATCCCTCCTAAAGGGAATTCCAAAGTCTATAAAGTCTTTGGCTTGAATGCTTCACGCTTGCACATGTCTAGGTGCTAGCAGGGTGCTAGCAGCTTTTAGTCGAGCTAACGGGTTTTAACTTGTAGGGTTCATGTAGATTCTATAGACTACGCGTACACGAGGTTTGTTGTTTGCACAACAGTCTGTAATGTGGGTGTGCTGCTATCAGACTTTCAGAGGTGTCTGCTCTACACGCTCTGTTGTCATGCGTTGCCAGGAGACCAATGCCAGCCCGCAACACGATCAGAATGGAGCAGAATTCTAACTGCGTTGCAAGCCCGCATTAAGAACTCCAGTGTGGTCACGCATAACTCACAAATCACAACAGCACATCACTTCACAGACGGTGGTGGATTGCTAGTTAGCTACGCTAGAATTTACACCACAGGTTCGTTGCGTGTGTTTCATATGTGCGGTCCCAAGCATGAATATGAATACAGTGACGGGAACGAACAGTAAAAAGGCCTTTAATCGGTGACTGGGGAGTCTCGCCCAGAACACCATTACAAACGCTGTAGTGAGATTTCATTCGTCACACAGGTAAATTTATGCTGCTTAATCTGGAATTCCGTCATCAGAAAAAGGCTTATGCATTTACAGCTGAAAGTGGGGATTTCTTCGCCCAAGATTCAGGTTAGTTTATTTGTTCGTGCTGCTAATCTGAGATTCCATCGTCAGAAAGACTTATGCATTTAAAGCTGAAAGTGGGGGTTTCTACGCCCAAGTTCAGGTTACATTACTTTTGAATACCCTTTTGTACGCGCTACTAATCTGCGATTCCGTCGTCAGAAAAGTTTTACGCTCATTTAGCAACTGAAATTATGATTTCTTCGATAATTTCACGGTTAGCTTCTTTCGTACAATTTAAATATGCATTATAGCATCGAGGAACGTTCCTGCCGTTCAAGAGGAATGCGCATTCAAAGCCCCAGTTTTGCTGATTTTATCAGAAATTTGTATGTGCATGTATAAGATGTCAATAAAGATTATCAAAACACATGAATTGATTACTGGTCCCTCTGCAAACAATTGCTTTAAAATGATGCCTTTCGCATTCTCCACCAAATATGTAGCGAAAATTAACTCAAAGGGGAAATATTAATAATTATTCATAACTCATTATGATTATTAATTATGATTAATTATGAATATGCAAATCCGTTAATCAGATTAACTGGACGTAGCTACATTAAAATTAACATTACAATCAGTTAACCTGTTCGTCCAGTGAACGCTCAGTGTTGATTGTTTATTAATTCTAAGAAATGTCAATTTCCAAGTTATGGAAAAATAATATTTCTTATTGTACTGTACTACTCACGTAGTCCAGGATCTATCACTTAAGAGGCAATTCATTAGCAGACGGAGTCAGAACCAAACGTGTATTGTGTACAATCTTTATTAACTAACTCACAAACACGTAACTAAACTAACAAACACATAACATAACATACATAAAGGGTCACACACACACACACACACACACACACACACGCAAGTCAGAGTGAGTAATGATAGAGTTGAACCGGAAGAGATGCTGTTACTAGAGCTACATGAAATGTCAAAGGCACTCTGGAAAGGACTCATCAGTTTCTTTTAGCAATAGCAAAGGTAAAGTCTTTACAAATCAATACTAAATCGCTGTTTAGCATTAAAATGTACGATACTTGCAAGATGCCCTTAGGCTGAGGAGCATCGGCTCTGCCATCTGAGGAGAGATCTTGGGTGATTCAGTCCGAAGTTATTGCCAGTTTTTTCCATGTTGGATGAGGAGCACATGGCTCGTTTGTAGGCCGAGGCCTACAGGCCTTGCAGGCCTGGCCTAGGCCGGCCGCAAGGAGATCGATTCGGTCGTTCAGAAGCAAGGAGAAAAAGAGAAGGAGTGGCCCTGTTCAATCGTTTTTAACCTCTGGTCAAAGCCAACCTCTTAGGAATGATGGGGGCCAATGAGGTCGTTGTATTTCTGGGTGACACACACCTCCCCTTGGTGGGGCTTTTATGACCGAGCAAGATTAAACTGGTTGAGCTTTGAAGAAGTACTATTAAAGATCCTTATAACACTTATGTGTTGTGCAGGTATGGACATACCGCATACACAGACATTTAAATCTTCTCCGACTACGAACGTATAGACACTAAACATGGCATGAATTGAAGTTACCGTGCAGGTCATAACATTTAACAATCATCAAACATGTAAATACAATGAGTACAATACAACATCAGTAATAATGGATACCATTTCCTGAGAAGGATTCATTTATAGCACAGTCTGTCTATACATTAACACTCTGAGGTCTGAAGGTATCGCCGGCGATACCACCGTGGTTTTTTCTTATCAGTGTGAAAGAGACTCAAAATACTCTGTCAATGTTGCACATACAATTAAGAGTTATACACCATTTTAATCTGTGGAATATCTTCTTTCATTTGTGTACACTCAGAGTAAAAACAAAATGTTGTGCTCTTTGTAAAATAAAGAAAACTAACATGATGCGTGATCTCTCCTCTCCCTCTGAACGAAGTCCAATCTGATAGTTCTTAGAAAATGAACTGTAACTTAGTGAATACTAATGACAAAAAAATTGCACTTATGTCTAAAAAAACGTTAAGATGTCAGGTTTTAAAACATGTCTGTAATGTCAAATCGAAAACAAACCTTCTGTGTTTATGTAATCTGTATGAAAAGAGAGCCATGTCAGAAGTCCGTGATTCAGCTCATTATCCGCTAATGCGGCCACGCCCACGGAGCCAGCGCTATTCAGACGCAAATTCAGAGGCAATACATGCATTCATCATCTCAATCGTGTATTTATTGTCTTCAAAAGTGTTTTGAATAGCCATATTTAGCGATCTCTTGCCTCTGTTAGTTCCTTGATTGTCACATGATATTCCTCTTCTTTTACTGAGGCATTTGTGGACAAAAGGGGCAGAGCGCCCTCCGGCTGCAAGTATGAATGATGAAAACAGTATCCAGCACTCATAGTAATGACAATAAATATAGAATAATAAATATTATTTCTGTATAGAAAATTGATATAAACATATGAGAATCCATCAATATTTCTCCAAATGTGTATGCTTTTAAGCATATTAAGAAATTATGGTCAATATAAGATTTTAAGAGTCAAAATGTGAAGCTTGAGTCTTAGATCTTTTTAATGATGTATAGTTTGTCAACTGCACATCAACATTTAGGCTCTATAATATAACAAATATAGTAGCCTATATGAAATGCCCTAGAGGTAGGAATGTTCAGACGCTTTGCATCACAGAAATACATTATATTTGAAAGTATTTTAAAATAGAAAACCATTATTTGGTTAGAGACTTGAGACTTATTTTAAAAACATTATAATGGCATTATAATGTGTTCAATCTTTTGACTGGTAGTGTAATTTAACATAGGCCTATACAAAATTTTCTTCATATCATGTGCAATAATACGTGCATGCATGAGATCACAAAAATCATGTTTTTTTTGTCCTGAGTGGACTTTAATCCTGTTATTAGCATGATCACAGAGGGTTTTTTCACAGCCTACCTGACTGAAAGGCCTCATTAATATGCAAGTCATTTCAGGTCATTATTATTCAATTCTTTTGTCTTCTCAGGTGAGAATCACCCATTATACATGAGGATTCCCGCCTCCTCGCATACTGTGTTTCTTGACCAAAAGTGTCTTAGAAAATTTAAATCTCTCTATTGTTTTATATGAAGGAGTAGGAAGGATAATTTTTACTTCATTCTGAAGCAAAAACTCTAGTCTACAACCTCCAATACCTAGAAGTCTTATGAACACAGATTTAATATACTTTTTTTGGCCTTATTTCAGTGACTTAAGTTTTTTGTTTTTTTCAATAACCACGCATAAACGTTATTCCTTCAAAAACACAAACATGTACATACATGTTCCTCACATATTATTGTAGCCTAGTTTGTGCTGAATACAGTGTAATGACACTTTTTCCATTAATATGTTTATGAACAACTGAAAAAAGCACAAATGTCAGGGCATGTCAAAACTTCTCCAGGGCCCCAAAAATCCTCAGACCCCTGAGGGTTAATGCCATAGAGTCTGTGTTCTTTGTGGAAAATGCAGGGAAGATGCAGATTTTCTGTGTCTCTTCTCTGCTCTCCATGCGGCAAACACATTCCTCAGCGCAATAAACTTGTAACTGAAAACTTCCCGGGGGATGGGGACAGTCAAATCCCAGAGTGAGCTTAAAACTATTGGTGAACTAACAAATAATTGTGTCTGATTTGTCTCAGTCATTACAGTAATTACTGTGTGACCCAACGTGAACTTGTAGCCATGGTGGAAGGCAGTCCGCCATTTCAAGCATCACCTCTGCAGGTCTTCATTTTGTGATCCGAACAGATCATGCTTCTCTACGTTGGCTGTTGTCTTTCCGAGAGCCAGAGGGACAGGTGGCACGATGGATAGAACGCCTGCAGGAGTTTCAATTCACCATTCAGCATCGCAGGGGGGGGGGGGGGGGGGGGGGGGGTCACCAGAATGCGGACGGGTTGTCAAGACGCCACATGTATGGCATCATGCCCACGATGTCAGCGACTGGTTGGATATGTGAAGCAGGGTCCGGCTGACAAGACCCCAGAGATGGGGATGGAGGCGTCTTGTAGTGCAGTTCTGCCTGATTCAAATGTAGCATGGGCCACTGAACAGCGCAAGGACCCCGAGCTCCAGGTAGTCATCAACTGGGTGGAAGCTGGAAGGAGGCCTGCATGTCGTCTGTCATCGTTGTGATGCCTGCACTGCTAGAAAAAGGGCCAACCGGCCAGTCCCATGCCCCACTACAACAACGCCTGGAAGGCTGTCCCATGGATCGCATGGCCGTGGAATGTACTAGGACCGTTTCCACAGACCCCTCGAGGAAATCAGGTTTGTGGTGGTCACCATGGACTACTTTACAAAATGGCCAGAGGCCTTATGCTGTTCCTAACCAGGAGGCAGTGACAGTGGCGAATGTCCTGCTGGAAGGTATGTTTGCTCACTTTGGGGTTCCCACTGAGGTGCATACGGATCAGGGGAGGAACTTTGAGTCACATGTGTTCTCCGAGTTCTGCCGGCAGTTGGGCATCCGAAAGACGAAGGATGACTCCCCTACACCCCCAGAGTGATGGGTTAGTAGAGAGGTACAATCGAACACTGGCCACCCAGCTGGCCCTGTGTGTGAGCCAAGATCAAAAAGACCTGGGATCTTCAGTTGCCAATGGTGCTGCTTGCAAGTCGGAGTGCAGTGCAGGAGACCACTGGATGTACGCCAGCTCTCCTCATCTTCCTTGTTGATGGGTCAACCTCCAGATGCACCAAGAGCCCTGCCCGGATTGGAGTATGTCCATCAGCTACAAGACCGGCTGCAGTCAGCCCATGAGTTTGTTCGTCGTCAGGCTTTGTAGGCGGGTGTTTGCCAAAAACGGGCATATGACCATCATTGTACAGGATGTGATTTTAATGCTGGAGAGCTGGTATGGGTCTACAGTCCGAAAAGGCAGAAGGGGGCAGTGTGGCGATGACACTGTTTATTCTCTGTTATAAATGTGTTTTACTTGATTCACCTGCTGCTTGGAAGGAGGTGTCCGGGAGGGAAAGAGTTAAGAGGGAGGGGCAAACACAGTGCGCGGGGAGTAAAGAAGAAGTGAGTTGAACGTTAGTCAAGCGGAAGAAACGTGAGTCAAGCTCTTTCTGCGTTTTGTTATTTTTGGGGAAGTTAAAGACACCTCCT
Organism: Megalobrama amblycephala; assembly: GCF_018812025.1. Classification (NCBI taxonomy): domain Eukaryota; kingdom Metazoa; phylum Chordata; class Actinopteri; order Cypriniformes; family Xenocyprididae; genus Megalobrama; species Megalobrama amblycephala. Next base: position 32,424,474 of record NC_063057.1, on the reverse strand, counting down.
GATACCCACGTTTTAATTTGTAAACATTCAGGAAATAAACCACAGCCCGCTGGGTGCTTTCAAACTGGATTCTTGTCTTCTGTCTGTTTCTCCTGGGAAAGTGCAAAACATCACAATATATTGTATTAACATTTATTTATCTTTAACAAGTAACATTTTGGTAAGGAGACCTCAAAAATAATGCATTTATAATTATTGCTCAGGAGAGACTTGGTGTTGTTTCCAAACAAAGGGAAAAAATAAATCTATATCGGCATCAACTATCGGCCAAAATTAATTGAAAAATATCGGCATATTGGATATCTGCAAAAGTCCAATATCATACATACCTAATGTCTGGTTCACCATCCTTGGGATTCTCCATAGACATAATGGTTTAATCCATTTGTAATGTAAATGTAAATGTAAACCTGTATACACACACACACACACACACACACACACACACACAAGATGGGGTGAATGTCAAAAATGAGAGCAGTGCGTTCTCTGTAGGTGCATGGCCTCCTTATATCAGGAAGCAGACTGGTCTACCAAACTAGAGACTGTGAAAGACAAGATCATCCAGAGAGACTCAGCGGCCCTAAAGTCAGCTGGACAGATGCATTTGCCAAGCTGAAGAAATATTACAATGAGAAAGACCACTTCAGCTTGACTGACTTCTGGGCAACGATGGTCGTCACGACATATGTGAAAGAGGTCTGTAACTCTTCATAACACAGACTTAAGCCGCGCACACACTTAACGATTGTAAGGCCGATTATGAATGTAAATTGATACTTATGACTTATCGCGCTCAAACGCGTCCAGTCAGAGCCAGTTGCGTTCAGTCTGCGATTACAGTCGGTGTTCAAATTCCATGTGTAAGTATATAAATCGGCTCCAGTCGAAGGAAACAATCGGTATGTGTGTTCAGTTCAGTCTTAGAATGTTTCAGCTAATCGTTAGGTGTGTCCCCGGCTTTACATGATTTATGAGGTGGTCACATTCAGGTCAAAGTTGTGTTGAATATTTTTAATAGATTGTAATAAAAAATATTATGAATATTATGAATATTGTAACATTGTTCAAATTACAAAGTACTACCAACCTGCCATACTTTAGTAAAGGAAATATACATGCAAAAAAATGTAGGATTCATAATCTAATTTTAACCTGGAAATAAACAAAGTTTTGTCATTTCAAATAAATATAAATATGTAAAATAACATAAATAATATAAGATTATACATTTTAGATTGTGCAATTCTAGGTCGCTGATCAAAGCAAATTAAATGTAAAAGTACAACAGTAATACACTAAAATACTATATTAAGTAATTTTTAAGTAATTACAAGAAAAATCTCCCCTTTACTGCTTTACTATTTAGATGGCACTAATTCTTTGTGAAACTGACTCAACATGTTCTCAGTAAAAAGCTCTTTATAAAGTCCTCCATAGTAGCATTTTCTTGGAGACAGAACCCCCAATTTCCTTTTATGAACTCAAGGAACTTCAGTATATTTCAAGTGTCTCAAATCCTTTTTCTTTATGATGAGGTCACTGGAGGAACTGTTGACAGTCTTTAGAGTTCTTGCAGGAACATATGGACATTTTATAAGAGATGTTCCCAAATGAGATTTAAAAAAAAAAAAAAAAATACTTTTTTTTTTTTTTTTTTTTTTACAGTTCTTATTTTACAGTTAGTGCGTTAACTTTAAATACTTTTCTTGATAAAAGATAACTTGAGTAAGTTTCTTAATATAATTTGTGATTGAAGAAACTGTTCTAAGGTCTTCTCAATACAATACATACAAGAAATGCATTCTCTTTTAGATCGATGAACACACACTCACAGAGCAGTGGAACCAGCAGAGTAAAGACCCGTTTCCCATCTACACAATGATCGACAAGCAAAGCAAACAGAAAAAGGAAGCAGGTCTGTGTGTTTGTGTGAAAGAAAGAGACAGACAGTTAATGTGCTTGTGTCAGCTGCTATATGGAGATGTTTCTGTCTGCAGACCCCTGGTTCGAGTTCACTCCACATGAAGCAGGTTATTCCCTCATTGGAGCATTTTTGGGAGTATCCAACTTTGGCAGTCAGTTTAAAAAAGGCTCTATGATGAAGAAGGAGCCTGAAATTGACATGCTGTACCTGCAAGGTAACAAATTAATAGATCGATAGTTTTTGTGATGTATTGATCTGGTGATCAGGTCTGTAGGAGTTACTCATTTCCAAGTCAAAACTGAAATGTAAAAAATAACATTAGGACCATTCTGAAAGCATATCATCCTCTTGTTAATCCATGCATCGTTTTTCAGCAATGCCGCGAAAATACAAAACGCATCCAAAACGGGAAAGAGCTTTGCGATTGACTGTACAAACAACTTTGACACAAAATCTGAGGTATATTTTTACAGACTGCCAAAAGCTACAGAAAAAACAAGCAAATGGATCACTGCAATTCACAGAAACAACTGGACTCCAGGCAGAGAAACATGGATTAGCAGTTATCATTTTGTGTCAAAATGTTGGATTTTGCGATAAAATCATACTGTATATGTAGGGAAGCCAACCAGTTGGAGTGGAAAAGGAAATGACGTGCTGTACAAAAAGTTAATGCATAATCCAAAAATGGCGTTTTTTTGGACGGTGCAAGATATTTACAGTGCAGGAGAAACCAAAAATTAAATAAAAACTGTACAAAAAGAAACCAAATCAGCAACAATGTGCTAATTTTGGCTAAACCAAACGGCCCAAGTTTGCAACACTGCTCAGCATGTTATTTCACTGAGTCCATAATCAGAACTGAAATCCTTCTTCTTCTTCTTCTTCTTCTTCCCTTTTTTTGGCAGATCGCACCAATTTTGTGCATTACCGCCACCTACTGTGTACTCGATCCAGAGGCTCTAACCACTACCCCAATTCCCCCAAAACTCTATACTAAAGCCAGCGCTGCGTGTTCAGCTCCTCCGGCTAAAATAAAAAAAAAATATATATATATATATATTATTCATATCCTATTAATTAAATCTGTGCTCTCCAAATATTTCATTAACGCTGCTCTGTTATTACTTTTCTGTTCTGGGTTTAACAGAGATCTCAAATTTATTTCCATATCCTCTTTCCTCTGAACCTCCTCTAATAACTTTCCTCTATCATCTTTATACTTTTCACAATACATGATAACATGTTCTACCGTTTCATTTTCTCCACACCATTCACACTTTCCTGTTGGATGCTTGGACATTAATTTCATTGTTTTATTAAGTCCTGTATGTCCTATTCTCAGTCTGGATAAAATATTTTCCTCTCTTCTACTTCCACCGGAGTACCTACTTTTCCCCACTTTTGGTTGTATTTCATACATATGTCTACCTTTATTTCCTGTTTCCCACATTTGTTGCCATCTTTGAATTATTTGTTTTTTAACTATAGTTTTAATTTCATATCTACTGTATGGTATTTCCATTTCTATTCTAGTGTTCTTTAAAGCTTGCTTTGCCAATTTGTCTGCTGCTTCGTTCCCTTTCACCCCCACGTGAGCAGGAACCCACATGAATATTATACTCACCCTTTTCTGCTGTAATGTATATAATTCTTGCAGGATTTCCACTACTAAATCCTGTCTAGTGTCTGACTGTTGTGCTTCAATGCACATGAGAGCAGAACTGGAGTCTGAACAAACCAACAAATTCTTTAATCCTGCCTCATTTATCCATCTTAATGCCATCATTATTGCTATTAATTCGCCTGAAAAAACTGATAACTTATTTGAGATCCTTACCTTTCTAGATATTTGCATTTTTGGAATGACAAATGCTATCCCAACTTGTTCATTATCTGGATTTTTTGATGCGTCTGTATATACTTGTGTTTTATGCCCATACTTTAACCACAGGTATTCCCTTACCTGGATTTCCTCGAACTCACTCTGCCCTTCTTTTTCCCTCTGTTCCAGCATTCTTAAATCAACTAAAGGCTGTGGCAAAATCCACAAAGGGACTGCTGGTAACGCCACTCTTGGAGTAATATTTAACTCTTTAATATCCAATTCCTTTACTAAATTTCCAACTGTCCATCCAAAACTATTACACTCCTTTTTCGCATACTCCCAGCACTGCTCTAATACCCTTAAAGTGGGATGTGACTTGTCTTGCCCCCTAAGATTTGCCCAATATACTGCAGCTAATTGCTGTCTTCTCAATTTGAGAGGCATGTCGCCTACTTCTACTTGTAATGCTGATACTGGCGATGATTGATATGCCCCGCAACAAATCCTTAAAGCCTTTGCTTGAATTCGCTCTAATTTATCTAGATGAGTTTTTGCTGCTGATCCATATACTATGCTTCCATAGTCCATTACTGATCTAATTAATGTTATGTAAATAGTTTTCAGTGCCAGCCTGTCTGCCCCCCAGCCTTGCCCAGCCACACATCTCATTATATTCAACACTCTTTTACATTTCTCTTCCATTTTCTCAATATGTCCTTTCCATGTAAGTCTGCTGTCTAACCATATTCCAAGAAATCTTATTTTGGATACCCGATCTAGATTGTGATTGTATAGATTTAATTTGATTTCATCATCTATTCTTTTATTAGTGAAAAATACTACCTGAGTCTTTTCCACAGAGAATTTAAACCCCCACTTAAATGACCATTCCTCAACTTCTTTTAATGCTTTTTGCATTCTTCTCACAACATACTTTATATTCCCTCCTCTGTACCACAGAGCTCCATCATCTGCAAATAAAGATCTAGCAAATATTTGTATCCACCCTCGTAAACACATCATTTATCATGATAATAAACAGTAATGGACTTATGACACTCCCCTGAGGAGTGCCATTCTCTATCATGTACTTTCGATGATATGCACTCTCCCACTCTCACCTTAAATTGATCTATCTTCCAGAAATTCTTTAATCCAATTATACATTCTACCCCCTACCCCCAAGTTTTCCAATTTCAACAGTAAAGGCCAGAACACACCAAGCCGACACCGACGAACTAGTGGCGACGAAAGCAAACTGCGGGGTTGGCTCACATCGGCAGCGTCTGTGTCCAAAGTTGCCCTGACACACCAAACCGACGCTAAACAGCCCACGGCCAAGTAGCACGTCAGTTCTGCACCTGCGTGAGATGAAATGCCTTTCCGAACAGCAGACGGCAGTAGCTGAACAGCCAATCAGAATGATCAGATGGCCCGACGGACCGACGAGCTCCAACGCCAATTCAACATGTCGAATCGGCCGAAAAAAAAGCCGACGAGGACCAACTTCAGCCGACGGTGCAGAACACACTGAAAAACTTAGTCGGCCGACAAAGAAAAACTGCCCGACGGCCGACCGTCGGCTTGGTGTGTTCCTGCCTTAACCCTTCTCTCCATACCATATCATACGCCTTTTCAATGTCAAAGAACACTGCTGCCACAATCTCTTTATTGATTAATGCCTTTCTAATATCTGACTCCAGGCATACTCCTGGGTCCATTGTTCCTCGTCCCCCCCTAAATCCACTCTGATTTGGAGATAACTTATTTCCTTTTTCCAAATAAAACATTAATCTGTCTGTTATCATTTTTTCCATTATTTTACATACATGAGGAAGTAAGTGCTATTGGTCTATAGTTTGTTGGAATACTATGATCCTTCCCTGGCTTCCTTATGGGAATAACTATTGCCTCTTTCCAGCTCTTAGGTAATACCCCTTCAATCCATATCCTGTTTAAAAATTCCAGTACTACACCCAATGCCTTTTCCACTTAGATGTTTTATCATGCTATAGCTCACTCCGTCTTGCCCAGGTGCTGATTCTTTCACTCTTTTTAATGCTCTCTTCAAGTTCTGTCATTTCGAATGGGACATCCATTACACTATCCATAACTTCCCTTTTGTCTTTTACTGTCGGGTTTCTTTTTAACATTTCTTCCCTTAATCTCTTCCTCTCTTCACACAAATTTCCAGAAGAGTTAACCTTTATGAAACTCTTCCTGAAACATTATTGCCTTCTCTTCATCTGTTACTGCAAACTCCTCTCCCCTTTTAATCACAGGTATTACAAATTCCTTACTTATTCCTCTCATTTTTTTAATCATATTCCATATCTCTTCTACTGGAGTACTTCTCCCAATTTCATTACAGAATGATCTCCAAAAATCCCTTTTAGCCTTTCTTACCACTCTCCTTACCACTGCTTGAAGCCACTTTATACTTAACTAAATTTTGAAAATTATGTGTGCTTTTCAGTTTCCTAAATGCTCTTCCTTTTGTTTCTTATCGCTTCATTGCAGTCCTTCATTCCACCATGGAACCATTTTTGACTTCCTAATTCCTTTACCCTTTGGAATATATTTCTCTGCTGCCCCCTTAATTATTGCAATTATCCTATTATTTGTTTCATCTATACAATTTATTTCTATTCTTTCCATTTTACTCAATTCCTCTTCACATTCTCTCATAAATTCCACCCAATTAGCCTTTTCATATATCCATCTCCCTGTAACTCCCTTCTTGTTCCCTTTTCCTTTTCCACTCCCCAGTAAAGAGATCACTAAAGGATAATGATCACTACCCATTGTGCTTTTCCTCAAAATCCTCCCATTCTGTTATTCCTCCTAACACTTCTGACACCAATGTTAAATCTAATGCAGATTCTACACCTGAAGTAATATTTACCCTCGTTCCACCCCCATCATTGAGACATACTAATTTCCTTACCTCTATTAATTCTTCAACTACCTCTCCATTTACATCCATTACTGTCCCACCCCAAAGTGTATTATGTGCATTAAAGTCACCGCACCAGATAACTCTCTCATTGTCTTGTCCTTCAATTTTTCCAATTCATTAAATCCTAATCTCTTGCATGGGTTATAAAAATGTTATTATAACATACTTCTTCCCTTGGTCCCATATTTCAACTACTACATATACTCAATTGTTTTCCCTATTCCTACTTTCCTATATGGAATACCTACTCTGATAAAAGTAACACAACCCCCTCCATTACCTTCATCTCTATCCCTTCTCACTGTTGTGTAACCTTTTAGAACAAAATCAAGTCCAGGTTTAAGCCAAGATTCCTGAATACAAATCACATCCGGTTTATCTTTCAGTTTATTTATATATCCTTTAAACTCCAATCCATTAGCCAAAAGCATCTGAAATGAGAGGGCGGGACTTGATTTCCTTGGAAATTGATTGGAAGTTGGCCGTTGCTAACAAAATGGAGGCAGATATGAATTGCCACTGCACTCACGACTGTAAGAGCTTACTGAGGATACGAGGACGGTTAACATAAACCAGAGAGACTTACTGATGACCATGGTGCATGTCCGTTGGCGTGGAGCGAGCAGTTAAAAGTGAGTTCGGTTCTTCCTATGAAGTTGAGCCGCGCTTAAGTTAAGAATGAATCTAAAAATGCTCTGGTCGCTTGCTCTGCTCCAGACACGCAGCCTCTGAGCATGTCGCAGGTTCCTTTCCAGTTAGTCCCCCATCTGGCCAGCGGTGTTTAACTTTCTCTATAAAGTGAAGCCAGCATTTACCCCATACGTCACTGAATTCCAGATAGCCCACCCTTGCGCCATAGCATGTGACAGGAAGAGACGATGAGTCGTTTTGAAGGGGGATGGGAGGTTAAGGATTTTGATTAAAGATTATGAGGGCACATAATTTTAAAAAATAATGAAGTTCACGGATACTTATTGATAATAAATACACAATATTCCATAAAAAAATAAGAATTGTTAATTTTGATTTCTGCCGACTTTAATATCACAATTAACTCCCTTGGGTCGGCGGTCACGCCGGCGTGATCACCGCGTTTTTTTTTCTAACCAGTGTGAAAGAGACTCAAAATACTTTCAATTTGCACATACAATTAAGAGTTATACACCATTTTAATCTGTGGAATATCTTCTTTTATTTGTGTACACTCAGAGTAACAACAAAATGTTGTGCTTTTTGTAAAATAAAGAAAACTAACATATGCGTGACTTCTCTTCCTCTGAACGAAGTCATCTGAATTCTCAAAAATGAACTGTAACTTAGTGAATACTAATCACAAAAAAATTAGACTTATGTCTAAAAAAACGTTGAAATGTCAGGTTTTAAATCTTGTAAGTCAAATCGAAAACAAATATTCTGTGTTTATGTAACATCTGTATGAAAAGAGAGCCATTCAGGGAGCCTGACTTCCCTTACTGCATACATCGTCTCAATCGTGTATTTATTGTCTTGAAAAGTGTTTTGAATAGCCATAGTTAGCGATCTCTGGCCTTGTTATTCAGTTAGTTCCTGGATTGCCTATTCTCTTTAGCAGGCTTTGTGGACAAAGGTGTACAGAGTGCCCTCCGGCTGCAAGTATGAATTGAAAACACAGTTCCAGCGGTCATAGTAATGACAATAAATCCTGAATAAATATTACTCCTTGTATAGAAAATGCAAACTGAGAATCCATCAATATTTCTCCAAATGTGCATGCTTTTAAGCTAAAAGCTTTAAATGCAATAGAGGTAACATAACTTCAGACACTTTGCATCACAGAAATACATTATATTTTAAAGAATTAATAGAATACATTATTTTAAATTGTAGTAATATTTCACAGTGCTTTTTTTCTGTATGTTTGATTTACACCATGATGAGATTTGAGACATATCAACAGAGGGTTTTTTCAGCCTACCTTTGAAAGAGCTCATTTTTATCAGGTCTTAGAGCTCTTTGTGATTCTTTTGCTTCTCAGGTGAGAATCCCCATTATTCATGATTATTCACCCTCCACGCTTTGTTTCTTGACCAAAGATGTTTTAAAAATTTAAATCTCTCTATTGTTTTATATGAACGCAGCCATATTTTTTACCATTTTGAAGCAAAAACTCTAGCAACCTCAAATACCCAGAAGTCTTGTGAACAAAGATTTAATATATATTTTTTGCTTTATTTCAGTGACTTAAGTTTTTTGTTTTTTCAATAACCACGCATAAACGTTATTCCTTCAAAAACACAAACATGTACATACTTTCCTCACATATTATTGTAGCCTAGTTTGTGCAATACAGTGTAATGACATTTTTCCATTAATATGTTTATGAACCTGAAAAAAGCACATGTCAGGGCATCCCAGGGTCCCAAAAATCAGACCCCTGAGGGTTAATGACCCCTGTTTCCACTTTGCTGAGACTCCAAAGTTAGTCCATCCCTAACTTTCTCCCATGTGAGCCCTTTTACACCTAGAAATCTTTCAGCTCTCACAATTTTTGAATCTTCTCTGCCTTGCACAATTAATAACTTTTGAATAAGTCGATATCACCTTTATTTATATAGCGCTTTTTACAATGCAGATTGTGTCAAAGCGGCTTTACTTTAACTGGCATAATTTGTGCACAGCAGCTCTTATAATAGTGTCATCAGGCAGATCAGAAGAACTTGAATAAATGCGAATACTATTGAATATCAAATTCAAGTGTCATAAGCAAGCCAAAGGCGACAGCGGCAAGGAACCCAAACTCTTACTGGAAAAAGTGGCTTATAGAAAAAAAAACCTACCCAATTCTGACCCGTTCTGGTAACACTTCCTCTTCAAACTTTAACATTACTGATAAACTATCAACTCTACTTCCATCTCTATTCATCTGCAAGCGTCTGACTTCTCCTACTTTCCCTCCCTCAAGATTTTTCTTTATCTCTTCTACTGATACCTCTATAGGCACTCCAGATATTACTCCACTTACCCCTGTCCTTTCACCTACTGGTTTACAACTCACTACCTCTTGTTTACACACCTTTTTTATTCTCATTGCTTTTATCCTTTGCTCACCATTAACACATATCATCAACAATGCTCCATCCTGCATTACTTTTGCACTTTTTATCTCCCCTATCAACTTTTTTAACTCAGTTGTCAAAGCAATTGGACTCACCCCTATCATTCCATGACCCTCTCTAAAACGAATCATTAACTTCAATTCCTCCCTTCTCCTTTCTATCACCCCCTCTTCACCGCTTTCCCCCGAACTACCTGTTGTCACTTCTTTATTATTCTTTTTCCTTTTCCTAGCCCCTACCATTGTGAAATTTCTTCCCTCCTCTACATTTTCCCCACCTACCTCCATTCCATCTCCTTCTCCTTCCTCTGAATCCTCTATGCATTCCTTTGACTCTGGATCGGCCACAATCTTTTTTATTCGAGACCTAGTCATCTCTCTCTCAAGGAGTACTTTCCCGATTAGTAAGTTTTGTTGTTTACTTTTTTTTAAACACCGCGCCTTATGTGGAGACTGTTTCCGCTCTGACTCACTCCCCACCGTCCACCTCGAATCCGACGTCCAACTGAAATCCTCTCAGCTAGGAAGCCTATTTATAGGCTGAAACCCCACCTACAGGGCATACCAATTAATAGAAACAAACTTTTAAGTTTGTAACAATTAAATTACATAATATAGTAATCCAACTCAGCAAGACAGACTTACAAACAGCTAATACAGCAACCATTAACAGAAAAAGAGTTTAACAGCCAATTAAATGGCAAAAACATCTATTCATATATTCTCCCCCTCTGAAATCACACCAAAATGGTAGCTTCCACAGGAAGTGACGTGGCTGCTGCTTTAAAACACAGTTTGACCTAGGGGAAGGGTTTGGTTGTACAGGGTGTGTTTGTGAACCGGTAAGTTTGACTGCAACAAGGTTTGTGAATAAAAGATAATTATCACATGAATTATTGTGTTCTGGTATTCTGTTAAGTTTGTCACTATTTTTCTAACATAAGAGAACAAATTATAGAAAACTAGAACAAAACACAGCAGTTAAAAATTTTAGACTGAACAAAACCAAAAACTCCATAACACCTTCCTAATGTGTACACAGATATTAATATTGCCGGCAATGCATAGTACAAGTGAAAAGGGGTTTGTTTGTCCAAAGTCCAAATTTAGATTCAACAGGTTAACCTGTGACAGTATATATTGTATTGTTATATACTGTGTTGACAGCTCATCAATTACATATTTACCATCTGATATTCTGCATAATTTTTTTGCATTTTTTTACCACTCAGTCCAGCTGAGGGAGCGCGTTCCGGCGGGAAAGTGACGTCGATGCATTACTGAGGAGCTTATATATGGATGCTATGATAGGCGTCGTATTCCTATAGACCTTATTTTCCAGAGAAACATGCGCGCCGCCATCTTTAGAATATTGTCTTTGAACTTCCGTTTTCGCGGTAGCCCTGTATATTTCTATGGCATCGCTGTTGATGAATAATTAGCTGGTGAAGTGGATTTACGTGTTGTAGAGTTAACAAAAGTTATCATGAGCATTGTAATGTTTAAAGCGGGTGTCTTAACAAATGTCAGTTGAACGGGAAGATTTTAAAATGAGCAGTTCATTCATAAATTCATAAGATCGCTGTGGAAATACAAGCCGGAAGTCAAAAGACAACGAGCGCAGCGCTGAAAAGGGGCGGGGCTACATAAGGTCTATAGGTAGACGCGAGTCCCCTGGGAGTCAGGTGATGCGAGCTTGACTGACGTGACCTGCCAGAACTGACGCTACGCTAGATATTGCTCCAGAAATTCTCTGTCCTGTCTTGCCTGCACTCAAGAAATGGTGTGAAATGGAACGTAAAAACCGTTAATGTCAGTGGCGTAGCGTCTGGGCATGCAAGGTATGCACGTGCATATGGGCCCAGGCGGATTGGGGGCCCGCTATTACGGGCTTAACCCCAAAGTATACTTCGGGCGTCCGCGCACCGTTCGCATCGCAAAATTTTCGTCATCAGGAGGGTTCGCGGACGTCCGCACTCCCCGTCCGCGTGCAGCCCAATTTTTGTGATGGCACGGACAGTGTGTACAGAAAACAGCCCATGCAAGAGTGAATTGAGTGCTTGAAAATAAAAGTCCACTAGATCGCCAAACGCGTCTTTCTGCAGCCAAATACTTTCATAGGCTTGCACGTGCATCTGTGAGCGAGACAGAACCTGTGTACATATGTTCAGAAAAAATGAAGTATAATAGAAATAATGTTGTCAATAACTTGCTATAGCCTATCTATGTTAAATGTACTGAAAATCATTAAGAATCTGAATAAATGGACCATAAAATGGTCCATGCCATGTCTTAGCGATGATCTATTTGACCGGTATTCGCATTTCTGTCATTTTTAAGTGGGTTTCTGAAACTTACGCATGCAGTAATGTCAGTAGTACAGAATTTTAAATGAGTCTCATTGGTTTTCTGAAAAAAAAAAAACCGACTATGTCTGCACATTTTAAGATACTGCACAAGATGTGAATAAATGTAACTCATACTCTTGCTGAGGTGGATAGGCCTACTTTATATTCAACGAAATAAAATGCACATAAAACGTGATGGAAACAAATTTAGAGAAGAAACTTCTAGTAAATTTATTAGGAATAAAATATGCATTAAAAAATAATTAATTCATAACTGGAATAATCTTCGGACTCATCACATCTGAAATGATGCTATGATCATTCTGAAATTCCAGAATCGAATCGAAAGTCGAATCGGTCGAATTCAAGCGTAGACTCTGTTAAAAAGCCGTTTTTTTTTACATTTTTGAAATAGATCCGCAAAGTCAAAATGATGGAGGAGCGCATTGTAGGCCTACTGTAGTGCTGTTGTTTTAGAAATGTGTTTTTTTTTTTTTTTTTTTTTTACATTTTTGTCTGCATGTTAGTGATGATATCTTATTCATATTAAAGTCCGCGAAGGGGGGCCGTAAAAAATTTTTTTGCATATGGGCCCGGGGCTGACTTGCTACGCCACTGGTTAATGTACAACAAATCAATTTACAGATCTGTATTTTCCAATGACAAAAACATTTGATCATTTCAACCTGGTCTCATGGGAGAGACGTACCCGTGGGCACGTTTTCGCGAGACACAAGATTACGTACCGGCGCGTACGTCTGGCTGCAGTTTCCAACAGAAACGAACGCTAGAGGCCGGTAAAACGTCAATGAGCGCTTTGGCTCGGTTTCGACGACGGCCGGGGTCGGATTATGGATTCGTAAAGCCTCGTTTTGACGTCTCCTCGCGCAATATCATGTCGCGACTTCAAAACGCTTCTTACCGGAGCGGTCGATTTGTAAATGAATGTACTTTGGACTTTCCGGCTCTACGCGTTTCACTTTTTTTGGCCGCAACCAAGCTTGCTCGGTAGCTCAGCCGATACAGAGTTGGACTTACGGCGACAAACAAAAACAGTAATATTGTGAAATATTATTCCAATTTAAAACAGCTGTTTTCTATGTCAATATACAGTCAAGTGTAATTTATTCCTATGACCAAAGCTGAATTTTCAGCATCATTACTCCAGTCTTCAGTGTCACATGATCCTTCAGAAATCAATCTAATATGATTATTTGATGCTCAAGAAACATTCATTATTATTATTATTATCAATGTTGAAAACAGTTGTGTACAAATTTTTTTCAAAATTCTTCGATGAATAAAAAGTTCAAAAGAACAGCATTTATTTAAAATAGAATATTTTCTATTTTAAAATAGAATATTGTCTTTACTGTAACTTTTGATCAGTTTAACTCATCCTTGATGAATAAAAGTATTGATTAATTTTATTTCTATCCCCCAAAAATAAAATTAAAATTCTTACTGACCCCAAACTTTTGAACGGTAGTGTTTAATGTTACAAAAGATTTCGATTTCAGACCAATGCTGTTCTTTTGAACTTTCTATTCATCATAGCATCATGAAATAAAAATGTAAATAACTGTTTTCAACATTGATAATAATCATAAATGTTTCTTGAGCATCAAATCATAATATTAGAATGATTTCTGAAGGATCATGGGCAAGGGCGTAGATTTGGTTTCAGCATTGGGGGGGTTGAGCATTGGTATGCTGCCTGATATTATTATTATTATTTTTTTTTTTTTTTTTATGTGTATAGTGTTTTTGGATAATTTATTTCTTCTCTATCTATCTATCTATCTATCTATCTATCTATCTATCTATCTATCTATCTATCTATCTATCTATCTATCTATCTATCTATCTATCATAACTTTATGGAATTTATCTATAACCATGCATCAAATTCTAACATAATGGAGTGATTCTAAAAAGAAAGAAATTATGTTAAAATTTTAAAACGCCAGTAGGTGGCAGTGATTCGACGTTTTAATGAGTGAGCTACTTAAATCGTTCATTCAAGCCAATTCTTTCAAAATCAGATTAAATAAGGAAGAAAACAAACACCGATGTGAATACTTTTGTCATTGATAAGATACTATTGAAAAATGAAGTAACAAAACAGACGGCTGTTTTAGGAACTGGTTACAGTTGCACTGATAGTTATGGCTAAATTGCAATGGATTAGCTAGTTAAAATATATGTGGAGTGTAATTAGCTATTACAATGTTTTCACACCTCCTTCTCAGTACATGCTTTATTCTTTTTAACGTCCCTCTTTGAACAGAAGTTTAATATAGTTGGCTGGGCAACGGTTCTCTTCATTTTTTGGTGCTACCCGTGCTCTCCATTCAAACAGTACAGCACCACTTGCGTTGTTGTGGTGAAAGTGCGACGCGCATTGGTTGGGCGTTACCAATCGGTTCAATGGAAGGGGGGTATTTTTTTGACTAATTTATTATGACAAACTCATATTCGATTAGAAATAAAATGATTGTTACAAAATAAATGAATTATACATATGTTAGTATAGATCTACTGTGATTTTCATGTTGAAATATTGGGGGGGGTTGTAACTGATGGATTTGAATATTGGGGGGGTTACCTCCCCCCCATCCCCCCGCAAACTACGCCCCTGATCATGGGACATTGAAGACTGGAGTAATGATGCTGAAAATTCAGCTTTGATCACAGGAATAAATTACACTTTACTGTATATTGACATAGAAAACAGCTGTTTTAAATTGGAATAATATTTCACAATATTACTGTTTTTGTTTGTATTTTTAATTAAATAAATGCAGGCTTGGTGAGCAGAAGATACTTCTTTTAAAACATTAAAAAATCTTACTGACCCCAATCTTTTGAACGGTAGTGTACATATATACAGTATATTATTTATTTTAAAAAATGTTAGGGTTTTGTTCCTTTTATTTTAAACGTCCTGTTTGTTGATATTGTGTGTTTTCTGAAGCTCTGTGTGGCAGCGCTTTAGCTGATGGAGAAGAGATTGTGAAATTCATCTGGCAAAAGATAAAAGGTGCAGTTGCATTTGTTCTAAAGATTCAGTTCTGCCTAAAACTGTTCAATTCATCAAGGGCACTGAATTTAAAAGGGACACTACAGGACATGTCCCTACCAATATCCAGTCACTACTGAACTGTCCCTAGCAATAATTTTGTTCAAACAATTAAAATATATTAATTTGCAGCCACTGTTGTAGTAATTTTGGCTGCATCTGAAATGGGTCTTACCTTTGACATTACATGAGTCAAAGTAGGCCTACGTTAGAAAACGGCATGCTCTCTTTTAAGGACATGCATTTAATGCATGAATTGAGAACATGAGGTAAGTTTAACTTAATGCCGTTAAACAACGTACGAAGCAAACTGTTAGCTGAAATATCCACAAAAGTCATTTTTTTTCTCTTCAGATTTCTTTCAACGTTTGTTTACTCAAATAAAAAAAATGCTTCAGGAAACGGGGAAAGGTAATGCATTTCTTGTTGCTGTTATTTATTGATTACATGTAGTAAAATATTTGATAAAAACATTTTTCATTGTGTTCATGTTTGTTCAATGTGTGTTTTCTTGAGAAGATCCAAACTCTCCACCTGCAGACAAGTTTTGCCAGGTGCTCTTGGACCTTGTGGACATGAATCTCTATGTTTTGGATGGCAAAGATCCTTCTGCTCTTGATGAATCCATCAGAACAACGCTGACTGGTAAACCTTTTATTATAGTGTGCTTGTAAATTATGTATTTCTTGTGGTTCCATTTTTAATAATCTATTTTTGAAGAGACACAAACAAACATTGAACATTTCCACTGTTATTGCCCAACAAATATATTTAATATTGATGCCAGTGAAAATAAGTCTATTAGGGACAGACGTACAATCTGGTCAGTGGTTGTACTGTCAGATTTTCACAGTGCATGTTTTCTTGAGATTTTGTTTATTGACACTGATTTAAGAAGAATACCTTTTATTTTTTGAAATATGAAATACTATTTCAATTCAAATTTGCCCTATTTCACATCATAACTGTTTAAAATGTATTACATTTACTGAAAAATATTACACAAAACAAAGAATTCATGCAACAGCAGAAATGGCAAATGCAAAAATATCAAACCTGTGATTGAGGTTTTAATTGAAGCAATAAATTGATTTGTTGATTTGAACCCCTGCAGACAGAACTTTGTAAAAACATCAAGTTGAGGAAATTCACTGTGCAGACCCCAGGATTTCTTTTAATAAGTTTACTGATGATAATTCAAATGCAAATAAGTGCGTTTTTATATGCACACACACTATATTACATCAGTAAGCTCAGGGTGCTGCCAACAAACATGAGATAAAGAGGATTAATCTGGATACAGTTCAATTTTCACTGCGTTTGCTCAGCACCTGCTCCACTTCCTGAATCAGTGGTGACATTCCATATTTTGATTGGTCAAACAGAAAGTAGCCTTTTTCACAAAACCACTGTTTTGGCCAACAAAAAAATTGTTTGTAAATTATGTTTGTAGTTACACAAAATGTAACTATATGTTGTCAGATAAGAAGAACTCAGTAATGTTCTCATATTTTATACAGATCTCGCTGGAGGTGAAGGTCAGCTGATTTTTCCAGTGGGAGAACTGAATCTCACTGATAAAGAAGCTGCAAAACTGTATATGGAGCGTTACACTATGGATGTATCCAACAATTTGAGTGCTTTGGTTCAAATTCTGGCCATTTGGTAGGTTGAACTGATATATAGCCTAGTTTTTAAGCCAGATTAATAACTGATCTTCTAGTTTGAACCAGTATGATTCCTAATGCCCAAACTTTCTCATATACTAGGACCCTAGAGAGGTATAATTTTTCTTGAGAATACATTTTAGTAAGATATGAGGAGAAAAACCTGCATTTGTTCTCTTTTAGTAAACATTTTTGTTTTCCTTGTCATATTTTTATATTGATTATGGCTACTTGTCAATTTCATTGCATTAGCATAAGGATTTTCAGGGTTTTTCCATGGGTCAAAAATAGTCTTCGGTGGTGGTGGTGGACGAATCTGGGTCGAGGAAGACTATAATTTCTTACAGAACCTTTGATGTTCTTCACAGAACACTTACACAAACACTCACTTGGGCATTTTAACACATATTTCCTTTCTTTATGCTTTGCAATGTTCATCAGTAAAGGAATCATCAGACATGAAGATGTTGCTAGTTCTTTAGAAAATCAGCTATGTACTAGTTCTTTAAAGCTAAGACAAAAACAAAACACTGATCTGAAGAACCTAATGAAACATCAGTAATTAGGGAACTCAAGAACCACTGAAGAAACTTTATTTTGAAGAATGTATTTGTTGTACAGATCTTTGCTTGAGCATTATTAGAAGCATGGCTCAGTGGATTTGGGGCAGGAAATATGACTTTCTCCACATCATGACAGGTGAGAAGAGACTTGCTTATAACTTGCACTTCAATGTAAATGAATAATAAACGTGACTCAATGTGACTCATTTCACACTGTGATCTCTCACTCAAATACTGTCAGATGAACCCGTGCCCGTCGCTCTACTGGAAAGTGAGACGAAGGGACTTTATAGATGCTGGACTGTTGCTCAACTCACCCTACTTCTCAGTGCTGAGAAAAGATAGAAAAGTTGACCTCATCATTTCCCTGGATTTCAGTGATGGTGATCCTTTCATGGTATTAAATATAATTTTCTCTAATTTAATAATGCACACATACTCTCATATACTGTAAGCTCATTTAAAGGTGCCCTAGAACCCTATTTCACAAGATGTAATATAAGTCTAAGGTGTCCCCAGAATGTGTCTGTGAACTTTCAGTGAAGTTTCTGTGAAGCTTAATTAAAAATGTGCTGATTCTGTGCGTGTCCCCTTTAAATGCTCCCAAGCTCGCAACTTTACATCTGATTCTGAATGAGTTTGATAATATGATGTGGCTTAACAGGGGCTAACGCTAACATTACACACTGTTGGAGAGATTTATAAAGAATGAAGATGCGTTTATTATGAATTATACAGACTGCAAGTGTTTAAAAATGAAAATAATGACATGACTCTGATCTCTGTGAATACAGTAAGAAACGATGGTAACTTTAACCACATTTAACAGTACATTAGCAACATGCTAACGAAACATTTAGAAAGACAATTTACAAATATCACTAAAAATATCATGATATCATGGATCGTGTCAGTTATTATTGCTCCATTTGTCATTTTTGCTATTGTCCTTGCTTGCTCACCTGCATAAAGTCTGTTAATTCGGCTGTGCTGCTCCAGACTTAATACTGGCTTGTCTAATGCCTTGAACATGGGCTGTATATGCAAATATTGGGGGTGTGCATATTAATGACCCTGACTGTTGCGTAACAGTCGGTGTTATGTTGAGATTTGCCTGTTTTTCAGATGTCTTTTGCACAAATCAAATTTACATAAGGAGGAGAAAAAAATGGTGTTTGAGACTCACTGTATGTCATTTCCATGTACAGAACTCTAATTATTTAACCATGCTGAGGTAAATTCAATTTTAAATTCTAGGGCACTTTAAAGGAACATGCCACTTTTTTTGAAAATAGGCTCATTTTCCAACTCCCCTAGAGTTAAACAGTTGAGTTTTACCATTTTCGAATCCATTCAGCCGATCTCCAGGTCTGGCCGGTACCACTTTTAGCATAGCCAGGCATAATCATTGAATCTGATGAGACCAATAGCATCTCGCTCAAAAATGACCAAAGAGGTTTCAATATTTTTCCAATTTAAAACTTGACTTTTCTGTAGTTACATTGTGTACTAAGAAAATGAAAATAAAAAGTTGTGATTTTCTAAGCCGATATGGCTAGGAACTATACTCTCATTCTGGCGTAATAATCAAGGAACTTTGCTGCCGTAGCCATGAGTGCAGCAGGCGCAATGATATTACGCAGAGCCTGTGACCCCCTGCTTGCACAGGGAGCGTGCCGTTGCAAACCATGGAGACATTTGTGAGAGACGCTGCATAATATCATTGCGCCTGCTGCACCCATGGTACGACTAGCTAAGCTATGCTAAAAGTGGTACCGCCAGACCCGGAGATCAGCTGAATGGATTCGAAAATGGTAAAACTCAACTGTTTAACTCTAGGGGAGTTGGAAAATGAGCCTATTTTCAAAAAAGTGAGGTGTTCCTTTAAAGAAATAATTCCCCAATAACTGGAAATTCAGTCATAATTTACTCACCCTCGTGTTGTTCCAAACCCTTCACAAAAGGAGATTTTTTTGAAGAATCTTGCTGAAAACCATTTAAATATGTTTACATTTAACCATCTTTACATGGTATATATGAAAATCTAATATATGGAGAGATCTGTCCTTTAGCATTCCCATTTATCTCAGTGGCAGTTTCTCGGCTGACACATCAGTACTTCCACTTTTAACTGAGTGATGCTGCAATACTTTTTTTTCTACAGACAGTGAAGAAAGCTGCTGAGATGTGCAGGGAACAAAACATCCCTTTCCCTGAGGTCAACATACCCAGTGAGGATTTAGAGAAACCGAAAGACTTCTATGTGTTCAAAGGCCAAAACGTTCCAACCGTGATACACATTCCTCTCTTTAATGTGGTCAACTGTGGAGGCAAGTTAAAATCTTACAATGTCCTGAATAAAACTGAAACATCAACTGTATTCTAATTTAAATGTTATTGTTCCATCAGATAAAATTGAGGACTGGAGGAGCAAATACAAGACTTTTCAAGGTTCTTACAGTGCTGAGATGATCACTGATCTTATGGACGTAGCTGGAAAGAACATTGCAAACAATAAAGAAAATTTGAAGAAAGTGATTTGTGCAATCGTTGAGCAAAAACAGAGAAAAGCTTACACAAAACATGACAGTGATGTATCTAAATACAGACTAAACTGATCTGCATATAGTTGATTTAACAATAAATGGTGTTTCATTTCTTCTCTTAACATTGATCAGCATTATTGTCTTTTCTGCAAAATGTGATTTGTGTGCCATTATAAGAGCATCAGAGATTGATAAAGTTTGTGCTTCATTTCTGTTTAATGATAAATATGTTTCTGCATGTTTCAATCTGTTTCTTCATGACTGACCTTCATTAAGCAATAAATATCTGATCATTAATAATCAAATCAGCAATATCAGACTGGATTGCATATATGATAACAGTAATTGCAGATAAAAAATATAGCCTATGTATTTAACAAATATTGCACTCTTTCCTGTTTCTGTTCCAATGAATTAATAAAGGGCTCTTGATAAATAAGGTTTTGTCCTGGTCATTTGATATATAGCAAACACCGCAAATGCTCATTATTACAAAACTGATAGTTGTGTTCCTGGATGCTGATTGGTCAGTCCAGAGCTCTAGTCATTATTATTTTATTTTTCTAGGATTTTAGACACATTTGAAATGGACTGATACTGACTGCACTGAATACATTCACATTTAATCATTCAGCACAGTGATTCTCAACCGGTGGGCATTGGAGCGCCATCTGGTGGGCCCTGTAGGCAGTGGTAGACTACCCCCAAATTAATTTTTATTTTTTTAATTAACAAATCTTGTTATTTTATAATTATCTAATTGTTCTTATTAATTTAATTTAAATGATCAAAAACACTCAATTAAAGTCAAGATGCATTATCTAAAAAATAATTTATGTAAATATTGCTACACCAATCACATCACAACGTCAGATTGACCATTTGTTCGTTCAGATGCAGTAACATTACATTACTGTAATATGGATCGTTTTCTGAAAAGAAAAGCAGATGTGGGAGACAGACCTGTGCAAGCAAAATTCTAAATAAATAGATTGATTCATAAAATAAATGTAAAGATATTCACAAAAAATAATCTTATCCACAAATGATTAGAATGAGATTCACAAATGTTGGGCGTTCCACAAAAATTAATTGAAATCACAAATAAATAAAATGAGATTTGCCAATAAAAAACATATTCACAAATATGTTTTTATGTCACAAGCACTCATTTGTGCCTGCATTCATTTGTGAATCACCACCTGTGCATTTGTGGATTCTGAAACAATTCTAGCGTCATGACTGCAGACAAATCCACAAATAGGTTGACTCCACCCACCGACTACTCAAGCCAATCAGATAACGGCCACGTTGCGCTGACCAATCGCAGCACACTCTAGCTACAACCAATCACGTTTTGCTTTACAATTGGGGGCGGTCTCATCCAGAAAAGAAGTGGAGGGTTCTTAAACAATGGCACAGTAAAAAGAGGTTTAAAATGTATATTTCCTTAGACCAGGGGTAGGCAAGTCCGGTCCTAAAGAGCCGCTGTCCTGCAGTGTTTATCTCCAACCTTAAGTAAACACACCTGAACAAGCTAATCAAGCTCTTCAGGATTAAGGCTATAGGAAGGTGAGGGTTTTTTTCAGGGTTGGAGCTAAACTCTACAGGACAGTGGCTCTCTAGGAGCAAACTTGCCTACCCCTGATCTAACCATTTTGATAAACTCCTAACGAGTGCTGAGAAGTGCCTCTAAACCTGAGTGTACCGCCCTGGGGCGCCATCTAGTTGCGACAAAATGAATACTTTATTCAACTGTACTTTATGCTATCACCACAAAATTTGAACCAGATGTAGCTCACATGTAGAAGAGTATCGCCAAAAAAGATTTTTCCGATCTTATTTCCTTCCTGAGTTATTCCATGTCAAATAAAAAAGATGAAAAATTAATAATAAAAAATATATTTATATTTTGTCTTTTATCAGCAGTTTCTCAGCATGAGAATTTCCAAATGTAATGTATTATACATATATTTTCTAAACTTTTAAAAAGTTTTCTATCAAATGGTACCTACCTTTCGACTCTCCTTGCTATAGTTTTGGAGTTATGAGTCTTTACTCAGAAAAAACCTTCTAAAAATGCCTTCAGGTCTTAAAGGGTTAAACATAAAATAAACAAGAGTCCTAAATAGGAAAATTACGGCAAGGTGGTGTCCTATTGGTGAGATGGGGCTCCCAGATGAAAAGGTTTTTAAATTCCAATTCAGAAAGAGCAAATTATAAAGGGCAAATTATAGATGCATCTGGTAGCCAGAGAGAATTATATTCATATGTAATGCCATGGTTTAACCACTAGATGCCTGTATGGCTCTTTAATAATTAGGCTATGCATGTATATAGCTCTAGTCTAGTTGCTCAGAGTTTTGCCCATCATATTTTCATACTTTTGTTTAGGTGTTGCATTTGAATGATAATTTAGACACTATCAAACATTTTTAAATGTCACATTTAATTACTTAAAACATCCTAATGTTATTTTATGATTATAACATTAGCATACACAACAAGTGAATATTAATGAATGCAAATGCACATTTTTAACAGTTTTTAGAAAGATTGACAACTAGAAATATGACAATAGCATCTGCAGTAATGTCATTGCATCATATAATTAACATATAATTATAATATAATTATATAATTACACTTACGAGTAGGCTGGGTGCACTAATATGCATGCATTGATGATACATTAAATCACATTATTAAGAGTGCACCCGTATTGTTAAGTGTTACCTTAACCAGAACTATCAATATATGAATCAGACTCACTAAAGACTGCCAACAGTTTCTGTTCCGTGCATCATTTTACTATATGCATGCATGTGGTTACAAACAAATCATAAAGAACCATGAAATTGCTCTAGAAATGCTCAGTCCTGTCTTGCCTGCACTTGAGAAATGAGGTGAACGGGGCTTAAATGCATTATGTCTGACATAAAGACCTTTATGTCCAACATTAGATCAATTAACAGATCAGCAATAGGCCTGTCCAATGCCAAAAACTAAAAATCTAAATAAATAAATAAATAAATAAAAATTGATCCTTTAACCTCAAATTTCTTCAGATGGAATAAATTTCATAAATGTTCATAGGAAAAGTCAAGCAAAATTATTCAATAAATTTGTTGAAATGTGATGTCTTAATCTACCTTAAAGATCTGATTACAAATAACTGTTATATATACATATTTTATTTAAAAAAAAATGATTGTCTTTTGTTCCATTTCTTTTAAACTTCCTGTTTGTTTATTGCGTTTATTTGCATATTGTGTTTTCTGCAGCTCTGTGCAGCAGCGCTTTAGCTAAGAGAAAGGAGGTTGAGAAAATCTTCTGGCCAATGATAACAGGTGGAGCTGCATTTATTCTGAAGAATCAGTTCTGCCTAAAACTGAGTCAAATCATTTTCATATGAACTCTGTTTTTTTCTTCAGATTTCTTTAGCCCTTCAAGACGGGAGGAAATGGAGAAAGGTAAAACATTTTTTATTTAATTCCCAATGCCCAAACTTTCTCATACTAGGACCCTAGAGAGGTATAATTTATTTTGAGAACTACCAAACAAATTACAGTGAAACATTTTTTTATTTTTATTTTTTTATTTTCCTTGCCATATAATTATTTACATGTTCATCAGTAAAGGTGAGTCTGAATAATTAAATAAAAATGACCAGGTCATGGTTCATTTTCCATGAGGAGTCGTCAACAGGGTTGATGTGTGAAATATGAAAATATATAAATACAAGATATGCTTTTTTGATATTTTTAAAATACTTTTCTTTTTTCTGGCATGACATGAATGCACCAACATTCTCAGACTTTGTGCTATCCCTGTTTTGAAAACCGTTGCCATAGACTAATCTATTGAATTTACAAGAACTTATTTTCTAGTTCTTTAAAGTTGAAACAAAAACAAAACATGGATCTGCAGAATGTAATGAAACATCAGGAACTTTTTGAATCACCAAAAAAACCTTATAGTCAAGTAAAGAACCATATACGGGCAAAGACTGACCTAAGAACCATTTAAGAAACCTAAAACAACTGAAGAAACTTTTTTATTTCATTGTACAGATCTTTGCTCGAGCATTTCTGCATGCATGGCTCAGTGGATTTGGGGCAGGAAATATGACTTTCTCCACAACATGACAGGTGAGAAGAGACTTGCTGAAAACTGTCAATTCCATGTGAATAATAAACTAATTTCACACTGTGATCTCTCACTCAAATACTGTCAGATGAACGCATGCCCGTCGCTCTACTGGAACAAACAAACAAAAGTGTCACGGCGAAGCTCTTCTGTTACTGTAGTTAAGTGCACAGAAATACAATATGCCATGTATAAAGTGTGTTAAATGTATTTAAACTTACAGTTGATGTTTATAGCAGCGGCAGCTGTGGTTCCGTGACCCTGGGTGCTTCTCAATATCCCTCCTCGTCTCCTCGCTCCTCCGTCCTCCATCCTATGACCCGGAAAACGATCGAGCTCAGCCATCTTGAAGGACATCTCAATTCTCTAATTGAACCGCGAGGAGGTGAGGATCGAGGAGTGAGGAGGCTTCCTGAGGAGTCATGAGCGAGGATACACAGGTGCATCCTTTGCGGAAGTCTTTAAGGCGAGCATACACTGGGTGCTTCTCAATTCTTATTTGTGCATCCTCGTTTCCTTTCCTTGCTTCCTTTCCTCGCGCCTTAGCTCCACCCCTCCAGGATGCGAGGGAAGGACGCAAGGAAAAGACGAGAGGACGGAGGAATTGAATCAAGTGAAATGATAAATCCTCGCTCCCTTTAGCGTCACTTCAAAGCGTCATCAGCTGCGCTCGAGAGATCTACCCACATGTTGGTTATTTAAAAAAAATATAATAAATATTAATAAAGCAAGATGCCTAGTTGAAATATATGAGATATAAAGTTTATTTAATCTGTAAAAGTAAAGCATACATTTAAATTATTGTGACAGATAAGAAGGGGGAGGAGAATTTATGCGTGCGTCACGTTTCTCAATGAGAAAGACTTCCGCAAAGGATGCACCTGTGTATCCTCGCTCATAACTCCTCAGGAAGCCTCCTCACTCCTCGTTCCTCGCCTCCTCACGGTGCAATTAGAGAATTGAGATGTCCCTCAAGATGGCTGAGCTCGATTGTTTTCCGGGTCATAGGATGGAGGACAGAGGAGCGAGGAGACGAGGAGGGATATTGAGAAGCACCCACTGTGCGATATCTGTGCGATTTCAGCAAGGTTACCAACTCACACTGTACGAGTAGATCACGTGCGATGAAAAACCAAAATGCACGATTTATGTGCTCACACTAGAGGTCTACAAAGAAGACCCGAGACCCGAGGACCCGGTACCCGACCCGGTACCCGACCCGGGACCGTACGGGTTCGGGACCATATTTTAAATGGTCAGCCGGGTCCGGGTCGGGTCCTAATCTATTACTTCGGTTCCCGGGTCTGATTAACATTGTGTGTATACCCGAGCCGATCTGATTCGGAGATCACACGGCCGTGTTCAGAGTCAGTCAGCGCTGTGCGTGTTTTGTAACTTGCAAAGTATGAGCCGGGAAATAAGGTGAAAAAACACGAGTGACCCCAGCCATCAGGAGCAGAGCGGGCAGAGTTAATGCAAACGAACGGTGATCATCTAGTTTTATTATTCCTATCGTGTGCAACAGTAATGCAAACAAACTTCAAATCTCAAGAACTGCTTGTATTCTTGCACATTCGCATTTAAATAGCATAGCCTATTTCAAATCATTAACAAAATATGAACTATCACACGAATGTTTTCTGTGACGCTTAAAGCTTATGTTTCAGGTTGCTCCAACTAACGCGCATGTCTCATGCGAGCGCACTTTCTTTCTCCTGTTTTTATAATAACGTTATGCCGTCTTGTTATATCTAAAGTTTTGGTCAGACTCGGCTCAGAAAGCACAGAAATTACCGCAAATAAGTAATGCTAACGTCAGCGGCCATGTCACTGAACAAGCAATCGTTATTATAGTTCAAAAGGGCAAACAGTCAAAGTAATTTTATTATGGGAGTTGACTCGAGTCTCGAGAAATAATGCAAAACTGCAAAGTCGCATTTGTCATTGTGACAGCAAGTGAACTTTTAAAGCTGGAATAATGAGTGGATTAAGCATTTCAATTGGCAAGAGAGGAATAACGGATTAACTTTCTTGGCAAGTGCATCACAGTCAGGTACAAGGGAGAAAGCTATAGCCTACTAATATTAGGTAAGACAACACGTTTTATTTTCGCAACTTGTTTATTGACTTATTAATAGCAATTTGCTGTGGAATAGACCTATGTGCCAATCGGGTCCAGACGGGTCCTGTCGGGTTCGGGTCCAGCTTAGATGGGTCCGGGTAGTACATTTATGGCATTTCTCGGTTCTGCACGGGTTCGGGTCCAACTTTCAAAATAATAGTCGGGCCGGGTCGGTTCCGTGTAGCACATTTACGGGTCTCTTAGGGTTCGGGTATGAATTTTTGGACCCGTGAAGACCTCTAGCTCACACTATGCGGTCCGATGGTCGAGGCGTGACTCGACTGCTCACACTATGCGTTTGAAATATGCACGATAAACCCACGTACTGGGATGCGCCGATTGACAATATGTTTCCAGAGATATCAAAAGCATCAGCTATGGATATCAAGAGGATTTAGCATTTCCAATTCATATATTAAATAATAATAATAATAATAATAATTAGCCTATTATTATTATTATTATTATTATTATTATTATTATTAGTAGTAGTAGTAGTATAGGGTAGGCCTATTTAATATTAAATTGATATTACAATTAATTTGGCCCGCAATATTTTATAGCGCATCACCGCATAGGCTAACTGACGCACTGCGAGGATAATAAAAGATTTGATTAGCTTATAATTACTCCTCACTGAAAATTATTTAAAGACATTTATACAATGAATTAAAGGTATATAATTAAAATTATTAACAGTGTGTTCAAAGACTGCAATAATCAGTCAATGAAAAGCAGCTTCACTTCAAAAACAACCTGTTTAATACGAAATACTTCTCTTCTCATTTTTTCACCCACTACATACAGTTTATGGGCCACAAGAGAAATATTAAGAAAATAAATTAAGATATAAAGCCTACCGTTATCAGGTTGAAGTAGTCTCGTTGTCTCTGAGAGAATATGCGAAAGCTCGTCGGTTTTACTTTTTTTTTTTTTTTTTAAAGGCTGGTGAATAATTGACAGGGGATTGAGACGTCTTCATCGGCATAACTCTCGCGCAAAGTTTGCACATTGTGATATAAAGTAGACATTGACTCGCCTTCCTGGTTTAAAATGGAAAAAAAAAATCCTATATTGCGACGTGACATTTTTCTTTATCACCAATTGCCAAATGATGGACAACAGTTCACATTTCCGCATTTAATAAAATTAAGTAGGCCTAAATATTAAATAGCCTACATGAGTAAATATAAAGTGAAAAGCAAAACATGTAAATTAATGATCAAGTAAATTAATACAAGAGGCACCGGTTATGTACACCCAGGTGGCTTGAAAGACGTGGGTTTATCCATCATGCAACACGAACTGGAGGTAAGCAACAGTTTGCTAAATTGCAGCTAGTTTGATAGCTACAGAACTTAAAGATCTCCCTCTTTTCGTTTTCTTTCTTGCTGCATTGAAGATTGGTTTAATTTCTTTTTTCGCGCAGGCGCAGTGAGGGGAAAAACACAGAGTTTAGGCAAGTCGGTTCGTAGCTCTGCTTCAACTGTGCGATATTCAACTGTGCCAGTTGGGAGAGGTGTATCGCCACTCGTTTCCCCGTGTATACTGCACGACAAACGACACACGACAAAGCTGAAAATCGGCCCGACTCAAAAAAGAGTCGCACGAGTCCGAATTCGGCTCAAAATCGGACGAAAATCGCACAGTGTATGCCTGCCTTTAGGTGTGTTCGACATCGGCTGCGGCTGGATGTAACCGATCGGCGAGATTAGCCGCGTCCAGGCGGGGAGGAGCTGAAAACGGAGACGTGAAATCGGACACTTTCTGCTTCCCGTAGTGACGCTCGCTCTGCGTTTGCATCGGTTTGCATACTTTATCACAGCTGAAGTGAAATAAATGCAATATTTGACTAATACACTGATGTTTCAGAGACCTTTTCATTCAAAACTTTACTGCTTACAGCGTCTGTTTTTACAAGAATAAAGTTCAACATAAGCATATATTATTTAAATAATAATGTAGTGGAGTCTTTGTTTTTTATCCGTTTTATTTTGATAAACATGACACAATACAACATCGCGACTACATGAAAAGAGCTTTAACTGTTATAAAAACAGATTTTTGAGCATTAGTGGAGCTGAAGGCGTGACAATAAACACGAAACACACGTGATCGTTGTCATGCGGTGAATCCGGCCAATCATGAAACAGGTGTGTCGTCATCAGCGCTCGTGCAGCTCCTCTTGAGAAACGTCTCTGGTTACTCAACGTAACCTTAGTTCCCTGAGAGGAGGGAACGAGACATTACGTATGGGGGAAAACCCTTTTCCTCGAAATGCTGAAGCCTGATTGAATCACTCTATTGCTTTGCAATAGCCAATGGCGTCCGAGCATTCGCCTGATTGGCTGGCACAGCCACTATATAATGTCGGGTGCCAAAATACCTCAGAATCTTACGACTGAACGAGAGCTATTGAGGTTGTGGGAGGTTTTCACATGGCAATCTACGTAATGTCTCGTTCCCTCCTCTCAGGGAACTAAGGTTACGTTGAGTAACCAGAGACGTTCCCTTATCGAGTCGGTTTCTCGACATTATGTATGGGGAACGTATAAAACCCCGCCGAGTGAAAACTTATGCGAGTGAACTCGCACACAGCCGATGTAAAAAGGCTACGCGCTGAGGCAGTAGCAAGAGAATTCAGCGCGCTCACCCCTCCCCTTTATGTCGGGTAACGGACCTGGTTGAAACACTCCGATGCAACCTTGGCAGTGAGCCAGCACGGCGTCGGCGCCACCAGCGCCTCTCTGTACACAAACAGCACTGAACTGGTGTGATATAGGGGGTGAAATAAGGCAGCAAAACATGTTGGTGCTTGATAACATTGCCGGCCTGAATAAGCGGGCATGGATGAATGGGGACACTTATGTATGTGTGCTTGTTTCACTTAGTAAATGACTGTATTCACGCAAGAGAATTAACATGATGTTGTACCGTCTCGCCTAAACGACCTAGTTGAAACCATGGGCTGAAACACGAGCCAGACTGGGGCGTGTCCTCAGGCGATTCAGTCGTCCAATGGCTGCTCAGCCTTCCCCTCCTGCACTGACAGGACATGTGGTGCAAACGAGGGAATATCCAAATTATAAAATTTCGCAAAAGTGCTGTGAGATGACCAGCCCGCCGCGAAGCAAATGTCTTGAATAGACATACCTTTAGCCCAGGCCCATGAGGATGCCAAACTCCTAGTGGAGTGGGCACGCACTCCTATCGGGCAGTCGAGTCCCTGGGAATCATAGGCTAGACGCACGGCTTCCACAATCCAGTGAGACAGCCTCTGTTTAGACAGCGGTCCGCCCTTCTTAGCGCCCGCAAAACAGACGAAAAGCTGTTCTGAAATTCGAAACTGATTAGTTCTATTTACATAAGCACGCAGCGCACGTGTAGCAGTTTTACTCTGGTTGTGTTTTGTTGCTCTCAAAGATGACAATACAGGTGGAGCAGGTCTCAGGAAGGTTTATTCTGAAGAAGCAGGTCTGCAGAAATACACAGAGCACAATTAATGTTTTTTGGGATACACGTCTCTCCCCTTCAGTGATCCATACAACATGGAAAAAAGCAGCACTCTTGTTTGAAGAGCGAGAGAAAGCACAACCGACCTCGTCAATAGCAAATGTGCTTCTCAAGAAGGCAATTTACTCAATTAACAGTTACAAAACATAAGACAAATAGTATAAATCAAATAAATCAAGATAATTAAGATAAAACAAACAAATAAAGTAAGTCACAAAATACATGTCACCATTATATGGCATATGAAATATATATAAAAAAAGAAAATATAGTTCCTCACCGCGTACTCGCATCAGTAAATTAATTAAATGGGGGAAATGTGAAAAGTTACAGATTTTGCACAATTTAAATTGAAAATATTAAATTTGATAACATCACGTTTGCATACAGACCTCACTCTTTTTTTTGTATCTATCAAACTCGTATAAACTCGATAGTAAACACATTTCAAACATTTCTCAACATATAATACAATAAACAACGAACATACCTGCAGAAATACACAGAGCACAATTAATGTTTTTTGGGATACACGTCTCTCCCCTTCAGTGATCCATACAGCATGGAAAAAGCTAGTAAGCAAAACCAATCTCAGTAAAATGTTCAAAATACAATTCAATGCGTTACATTTCATGAAATCACCGTCTTACATTACACTTAAACATTATTTATCTCATGAAATTAATCGATGATATTGTTTACACTTAGAGAAATCTCCTTACCAGCACTCTTGTTTGAAGAGCGAGAGAAAGCACAACCGAACCTCGTCAATAGCAAATGTGCTTCTAAAGATGGCGCTGTTCACACATCGCACGAGGTATTGTGTGCGTCACCATTATGTGCCCCATAAAATATTCTGCATTAACGGTTCCTACTCGAATTAATTATGCATGTTATGCCTCATTATAACTCTGAACACAAACATGAGAATATAAGAAAATAACAAGTTTTGATGAAGTTCATTAACATTATTCTTTATGTATATATATATATATATATAATGTAATATTTGAACCAGCTACATTCTCCCCGCTGAACTTCACAAAACTTGTTCAATACGGATAAATAGCTGATCAAGAAGCCACACACAGAATAAAAACTCAACTGACATTCAATACACTCAACACAGCAACATATGCTTCCCAACCTACAGGGAAAGTGACCCAAGCAGGGTGATCAGGCCTACTAAGAGAACACTTGTGAATAGGGTGCCCCAAACACCACTACTATGATTTCAATGTGACAGCTACTTTTAAATGAAGCTGAAGGTTTTCTGAATGTTGGTCTTCTCAACTTGATGTAAATTAAGTAACCTCAAAAGAAACACTAATATAATCTATGTAACAGTTTCATCATCTTATGTCAATAAAGACCTGGTAACCCCATTGACTGAACTGCTTGTCTTCATGTTTTGGGTCATGTTCTGAATCAACCTGTTCATAGGTTTCACAAGCCTGCCAAATCTGGTTCTGACTTGGGTCACCACATGATTAGGGAGTGAATCCACAGGATAAGAGGTCTGAACATCAATTGAACCTCCCACAGATGCAGATACTGTATCACAAGTCAATCCTCCTTTACTTGAATTGGAAATGCTGTCACATTCCAAGTGTTCCTCCTGCGTTGCTGGAAACACAGATTGCGCAGACTCAGGATCAACTGTTAATGGGGGGACGCTCTTTGTCTTAGAGGATATACTGCTCAGGTTATCATCTGGAGCTACAGTCCCTGCTACCCAGCTGGCAGTTCGATCTGCATTGCTGCTTTCAGACATGGGCATTACAGCATCACTCAAAGCTACTCCGCTACAGTCATCAGCTGGTTCACTGCCGTCACTGAATGAGGGTTCATCTTCCTCAGCCTCAATTGGCAGAAAGTTAACCTGAAGGAGCAAGTTCCTATGAACAGTCTTTTCTTGACCAGTGTGGGTGTTGCGTATACGGTAGGTGTGACATTGAGGATTCAAGGCAACAACTGTGTATGGGGTGGCTTCCCACTTATCCGCCAATTTCTTGCGACCACGTTCGCCTTTGTTAGCAAGTAAGACTTGATCCCCAACTTCAATACTGCAACCTTTGGTCCTCTTGTTGTATAGGTCTGCCTGGCGTCGCTGACTGGCCTCAGCATTTTTCTGAGCAAGGGCCAAAGCCTCTTTCAAATCATCCCTCAATCTCCTCACGTATGCATCATAGTCAATGAGGGCATCGTCCCTCTCCACACTGCTGAACATTACATCCACTGGAAGTTTCGGAACCCTGCCGAACATCAAATAAAAGGGCGCAAACCCAGTCGACTCATGGGCTGTACAATTATAAGCAAAGGTCAACGACTGCAACATCTGTGGCCATTTCTGCTTGGCTCTAGGTGGCAATGCCCTTATCATACCACCCAGTGTTCTGTTGAATCGTTCAACATGACCATTGCCCATTGGGTGGTACGCTGTTGTCCTTGACTTTCTCACTCCAGCAACTTCCAGCAGGTCATGGATCAGCTGGCTCTCGAAATTGGCACCTTGATCCGAATGGATCCTTTCTGGGAAGCCATATACGCAGAAGTACCTATCCCACAACAGCCTTGCAACTTGTTTCGCTGACTGGTCTTTACAAGGGAAAGCGTGGGCCATCTTAGTAAAGTGGTCTGTTATGACCAGGACATCCACACTGCGACCACTGGAATTCTCCGCGGACCAAAAATCTATGCAGACCAATTCCAGGGGGCTAGATGTTTTGATGCTTTCAAGAGGAGCTCTTCCTTCAGGTTCGGGAGTTTTACTCACTACACAGCGCTTGCAACATTTAACATGCTCACGCACATCCTTTTCCAAACTGACCCAGAAAAATCTCTGTCTCACAAGGGATAAAGTCCTACCCTGGCCTTGATGCCCAGCCTCATCATGAATGCCTTGAAGAACCTGCTTCACCAGCGAACTTGGAACAACATATTGCAATCTCTTTTTTCGCATCAGGACATCCTTGCACACTCGGTATAGTATGCCGTCAAGCATTTTGAACTTCTCCCACTGTTTAAGTGTTTTAATTACCTTGTGAGTTTCTCCAGTTCTCTCACGTCTAGATGGTTTTCTTCCTCTTCTTACATAGAACAAGACTCTTGACAGGGTTGCATCGTCCTGCTGCTTTTCCTGTAAATCCCTCAATGAGAAAACCGGCAGGGGACTAGGACCTGGAGACAACAACTGGTGGGTATCCTGAGTGAGCCACTGGACCGCTCTATCCCTCGCGCCTACTTCCCACTCTGTGTGAACATCAAAGGACTGCCGACACTTCAACACTGGTGAGTGAACATGATTCTGAATCTGCACAGGGGTAATGTTTAACATTACAGGTGTTTGCACTCAACCTGAAAACATCTTGTATGGAGTTCTCTCGGACTTGCTCTGCTTCTTCCAACAGCACACTGTATGGCTCAGACATCAGCCTCTGACTGACACACCCACGGATGAAGGGCTGCCTACTCAAGGCGTCTGCGACTACATTTCTACTGCCGGGTATGTATTGGATGCTAAAGCTATAAGGGGCCAGCTTGGACACCCACCTCTGCTCGCATGCATCAAGCTTTGGCTTCGTCATAATGTATGTTAAAGGATTGTTGTCCGTCCAGACAGTAAAGTCGTGCCCCTTCAACCAGTGACTAAACTTGTCACAGACGGACCACTTCAGAGCCAAAAACTCTAGACGATGAGCAGGGTATTTGGCTTGTGCACGAGTTAGAGCTTTACTGGCGAAGGCGATGGGACGTGCCTTAATCTCTCCTTCCGGGACCTGTGACAGTACAGCTCCTAACCCATCCATAGACGCATCAGTACATAGAATGAATGGTCGGCTGAAATCGGGGTGAGCCAGCACAACAGATTCTAACAGGGCTGTCTTTAGCTTTTCGAATGCCACACTGTGCTCTTGCTTCCAATCATCGGGGTTCAGTCTTTTGAATGATGCAATGCCTCTCACAGGGGTCTTCTTCCCTCTGGGTGCAGCAGTCAAAGCAAACAGTGGCTTTGCGATACTGGAGCAGTTCTGAATGAAGTTTTGATAATATAACACCATACCCAAAAAGGACTTTATCTTCTTCTGTGAAGGAGTCACTCCATCCGGCATCATCAGATCAGATACAGATATGGCAGAGATGGCGCTAACCTTGTCTGGATCTGTTGCCACTCCAGTGCCGTCAATGACATGCCCTAGAAATTTCACACTTCTTCGAAGAAAATGGCACTTCTTTGGCGCCAACTTCAGTCCATGCGCACTGAGCCTAGAAAACACCAGCTCAAGCCGCTCAATGGCCGCTTCTTCATTTGGAGCGTACACAAGAAGATCATCAAGATAGCATAAGAGAGTGAGAAAGTTCTGATCACCGAAGATGTTGATCATGAGTCGCATAAAGCTGGCTGGACTGTTACAGAGCCCTTGAGGCAGACGGTTGAATTCATATAGGCCCATTGGAGTCGTGAAGGCAGTGAACTTCTTGTCCTCTTCAGACATTACAATGTTATAAAAACCAGAGGTTAAGTCCATCGCACTAAAGATCACATTCCCTCCCAAAGCTGCCAAACAGTCCGCCTGGTGAGGCAAGGGGTGGGCATCCTTAACAGTCCGAGCATTCAGCCAACGGTAGTCAACACACACTCTGAGGTCTCCATTTTTCTTCCATACCAACACAAGAGGCGAAGCCCACTCACTATTAGACTTGCGTATGATTTCCTGTTCCTCCATCTCAGAAAGAACACTCCTTAGCTTCTGGTACTGCGCTGGTGGAACACGGCGGTATGGAAGCCTGAATGGACAATCGTCTGACAAACGAATACGGTGGACAAACTCCTTGGCTTCTCCACAATCTAGTTTGTGCTTGGAAAATACGTCCTCATGCCTCCTAATAAGCTGTACTAGCTGACTCTTCCAATAGTGGGATACTTCACACGACTCAATGTCTAAATCGCCAAGACCAAGTTTCTGAAGGCTTTCACGGAGCTCGAAAGCAGGGCAATCTCCATCTATGCCTCCATTGATGCCCTGGTTCTGCACACTCAGCATCTTATCATTCTTGCGATCAAGGTGCACATTGAGGTCTTCAACAGCCACAACAGGGAAGACGTCAGCTATTTTTGAGTTCCTTCTCAGTGTAATAGCCTTATCAAAGGGATTCATGATCCTGACTGGGACCCAACCATCACCAGACATAGAGGCAATGACTCTTCCCACCATGATGCCTTTCTTGTGGGTCTGCGCCTTAGGTGGCTCAATCACAACAGTACTTCCCATAGAAATAGGGGTGTTTGATGGAAGTTTACCCCACACGAGGTGTTCTTGTTTGGGCAACAGAGTAATGGCCTGGGCTAGTTTTGCAGTGCCCACAATATCAGGGATTTCACCACCCTTCCACCTGTTAATGCCCGACAACATGTTCAGGAACTGCTCAATTTCAGGTTCTCCAGATGTTTCAGGACGATTCATGACATTCCAATAGCCAGAGGTTTGTTTGAGCTGAGTAAGTATGAACTTAATGACATTAGTTCCCAGAATCAATTGATCTCTCTGTCCCGGGACGACTAGTGTAGGCACACTCACTAACTTGCCATACACGTCCATCTTCAGCTGATAGACTCCTTTTGGTCTGACTTTAACACCACCACAGCCAATGAGAAGAACGTCCATATGTGGCTGATCTACTTGTGCAGACATTCCCATGTTCAAAAGTTCACGCTCTGTTTCTTCATTGATCGTACATGCCATAGATCCGCTATCCAGTAGAGCTTGGACTGTGAGTTTGTCATTCAACAGAACTGAAGTATAGAACAGACTATCTGCCTTTTCCAACTTTGTGACATTCTGGAATAGGACGACACTGTTACTGGAGACAGACTTGCAACATTCATCATAAACATATAAATCATCATCCACATTGAGGGTTTGACATTTTGCACTCCACATAATCCCCTCCCATACGTGAGTGTATTAGTTTCCCTGAGCGTGCAGGTCAGAAGCAGATGGACTAGCAGGGCTGACGACTTTGTGGCATTGTTTCTGCTGATGCCCAATCTCCAAGCACAACAAACATCTCCTTTCTCTCATACAATGTGAACGTGTGGAATGATTCCTATCACCGCAGACTCTGCACGGGGGAAAGCTGCGCCACTGAGTTGTTCTCGGCTGTGAGATGGGAGCATTCTGACTTGTACGCTCCAGTACCTTTTCCAGCATACTTAAGACACGCTCCAAAGTGGCAGCTTCTGAAGTTGCAGGTTCAGCAGCCTTCAAAGGACTATCAGGGACATAAACAGGAGCATCCGCCTTCATATCATCTCCCTTGGTGACAGCGTGGGGGTAGGTTGATACTTTAGCTGCAGCGACTTGGACGGTGTTAACATCATGCGTGACAGCGGACAGTTTTTTAGACTGGACTTCCCTTTGGTGTTCGTCAATGGCCTCCTGAATTTCAGTGACTGACCATTTACTGATAGGTTTACACCTAAACATACTAGAGAGGTTTGGTTCTGAACAGTTTCTGATGAACATCATCGCAATTTCAGAACTCATGTTTTTCATCTTTTCTCCTTGTTTCTGCAAATGGCTATCTGCTAATTCAGCAGCTGCATTTAATCGAACCCAGTAATCAACAGGGCACTCATTTACTTTGGGTCGTGTCGCGTAAAAGTCAGCAAGTGGTTGACATGATACAGGACTTTCACTGAAGTAACGTCTCAACACATCGTAGATGGTCTCAGGGGAGATGGCTTCGTTAGGGCTGCTTTTGAGTCTGACCTTGACAATACTCTTGGCCCTGCCTAGCAGGTGGCTCAGTATCTCATCTACCTGATCTGTGTCAGAGCAATCCGCTTTGTGGAGATACAATTCCATCAACTCAATCCATTCTTGAACTGCGTATTTGTCTGTTCCATCTCCTCTAAACATTGGAGGCTCTTTGACATCTGGCTTGACTATCAGGCTGACATTAGTTAGATTTCGGCCTGCGTTAGAGGGTTCTGGTGCAACAGCACTGAATGGGACTGAACTGGAGGGGGTGACTGGGCTTTGACTAGTTAATAGCCGGGTGACGATGGAATCACCTATCTGACTGCCTAATTCACCAATAAGTTCACGTAACTGCTGTGCAATGTTATCATTTGCATCACTAGGAGTGGAGGCAGTCGGCCCAATAGGTTGATCTAGTAGGGTATCATGTGATTGAGGACTATAAGCTAACACTCTAGTGTAGGGCACCGCTCGACAGAACTTACAAATGGCTTCATCAGCCAGAGGCATGATTGAACAAAGCTTCATGTGGTCCAAAAGATCCATTTCCTGAAGTGATGACGTGACTTCTTTTAACAAAGGACTCTGTCTAAAGGACTTATTAGCTCATCAGCAATAAACTAATCAGAACCCATCACGTGGATCTGATCACATTAAATCTATTGATTCTCTCACAAAACCCTCTTGTATTAGCGGACGGAACAGGAAAACACCCATCAACGGATTTGAAGACGAATCTGTCCTATCAATACCTCCCTTGTATTGAGCAATCCATCCTGACCCGGTCACTCGTGACTCCGGTCAAAGTTTAAACTATGCTTGAAAACTGTGCAATGAACTTCGAATGGACCATCATTAAGAAATCATTTTAAACTATATACAGAATAA
Source organism: Megalobrama amblycephala (assembly GCF_018812025.1). Taxonomy (NCBI): domain Eukaryota; kingdom Metazoa; phylum Chordata; class Actinopteri; order Cypriniformes; family Xenocyprididae; genus Megalobrama; species Megalobrama amblycephala. Next base: position 32,387,024 of record NC_063057.1, on the reverse strand, counting down.
TACATGCCATGATGTAATTACTAACATGTCTATTCAATGTATTCAATATGTGGGTTTTCTTCAAATGCATTATTGTAATCATTGTTTTAATTAGGTCAGTCTCGTAATATGTGTGTGGAAGAAGTGTGTCATGTTTGAGCTCTAAATACAGAGTTTATAATTCTCTGTAATTCTGTGTGAATGAAACATTGAAATTCAGTATCAGGAAAATATTAAGAAACTTTATAAAGTTGTTAATCAAACAGGAGAATGTTCTGCAGATATCACGCGGTGTGATCAATGGACAATAGACGAGGCGTGTCTAATCTCCGTAGCAACGTCTCATTGGAGGATCGCATCTGAAGGATGGACCCAAATTGCTCCTTTAAAACTATGCTTTCCCAATAGCCAGTTGTCAAAAGATATGTAAAAGATACGTCAAAGAATCGATACGCTGAAGAAGGGTTGAAGAACCCATCTAACTGCCGTGGCTGATTTCCATCTGACAGTCGCTGACTATCTTCATCCACGAGCCGCAACAGCCGTCACATCCAGACTCCAAAACACTTCGTGAAATATCTGACCAAAGTCTCCCAAGAAGAGAGCCGCTCAAGCCAGACGCTCAGCCAGCAGCATCCTTCAAAGCTTCCGCGCAACCCACAGGGCTTTCCCGAGAAGACGTCACCTGAAAGACAGCCAATCCAGAACGGGATTCCGCTGTACACGAGTCACGGAACAACCCGATTACCTCAGCTGTCACAGCAAACGCAGGTACAAGCAAACTTCTCTCTCTCTTGCTGGGAACTGGTGAAACTCCTTTAAACCTAAAGAATCAAGCCAAAGCTCTGCTTTTGTGATTTTCCTCAGGTTATGAGTTAAGTTAGCACTGAACTTGGGACTTTTCATAACTCATCAACTCCGCGAATGTGTGTACATGTATGTATGTGTGTGTGTGTGTGTTTAGCCTTAGTTTTCTGTAATCATTAGAAGTAGTCAATAAATCTTGTTTTGATTTTTCACATATACGAGTTTCTTGTGCTGTGTATCAAATTACTGCCTTAAACTTAAAAGATCCTAAAAGTTACCTCTTGCTTATAATATAATAATTACAATAATAACAATAATCATAATAAAATATTGTTACTGTTGGCCGCAGAATAATATTTTATCCAGAATTGGTAAAATACTCTAACCTCAATTTTCGCTGGACGAATAATTGATGAAGTGTTAAATATTAATTCTGAATCATTTACAGTGAATCATTTACAGTTGATTCAATTCTTATTCCCTGTAACAATTAAATTGAGCTAATAAATAGGCTAAGTCCTTACATAATGGTGGAGAAAAATTCGGGCAGTTTAATCTAATTTGTACACAAAACAAGTAACTTGTGTGATTGTATCTTTTCTTGATCCGGAAGATAGATTAGAAACAGAAACGAGCTTTTTGATTGTCATAACAATGATTGCACATAAGGCGCTGTGGATGAATGAAATCTGAACTCGAGTTGTTTGTCTGTACGTTTTTTTTTGTTGTTGTTGTTGCTGTTAAAACTGCAGTAAATGAATCTAAGATTGTCTGCCAAGACAAAAGGAAAGTCGCCTGAGAGCGCACCAGGACAGAGTGAGCGTGTTCCTTGCTTTGTTCTTTAAGGCCTTAGCTATAGTGGATAATATTGCGTGTTCCAATGTTATTTCAACTAAGCTAAAATCCCTGCATGGTCACATTAGAGAGTAGCTACCTAATGTGCCGCCTATATCCGCTCATTCGTGAGAGGAGACATTAATACTCTAAACACTATATGTGTCTGAGTTTGATTTGAATGGGATTATTTTGAAAATTCTTGATCAAGTATTGTTGCAGTAAATCCTGCATGTTGTTGCGTGTCCAGAAACTGACACGAACGATTCAGATCGCCGAGATCTCAGTAATGTTACTATTATTAATTGCAGAAAAATCTGTGGATTAATGTGCCTCACTCTAACGTGTGGGGGTTGTTCAGCTCGGAAACATGAGAAGCTGAATGGTTCATTGTCATTGAGAACTGCGCCGTCAGTTCAATGATTAATGTGATTTTGTATATTCGTTATCTGTGTGCAAAGAGTATAGGACAAGCGTAGCCTATTCTTTTGTTGTGCGTCACGGTCACCACGACAGTGACAGCTGTAACCCGGAAGCCCTAAGAAACCTTTCCCGGGGTAACCTTTAAGTGCGCATGCGCAGTCTGCCAGCGCCATATTTAACTGTGTGTAAACAAAGCTTAGCACAAGCTGAGCTAGCTAAATCTAGCACGGTTGCATTACAGTCTATGTAAAGCTAGTAGCATTGCTAAAGGGCTAGTGGCTAGCATAGCATTTTGTGGTCTGAATGCAATGTTGCAATGTTGGAATGACTTTCTTACTGAACCTTAATTCACTCTAGTGCTTTCACCTCCCTCTCTGTCTAACTTACACATCTTATCTTTTCTCATCTCCTCCCATTTGAGAGAACGTGACAAATGTTAAATTTAATAAACCTGGTTTTTAATATCATTTGTTTGAGAGTTCTCTCTCCTAAATTTACTCTTGTCAGTTAAACACTGTTTTGTTTTAGTAGCAATCGTCCTAATTACTTTTAATGACATTTTATGTTATTTGTAATTGCTCTTATTGAATGACATCTGGGAATATGAATTTTTGATTGGAAACTTTAATTCGATTTCAATTTTAATTGAAAATCAAGTTCATAATCAATTTCAGTTTAGCTTTCATATGGTATGGATATTTGTGGATTAATTTAATGGTAGTTGCTTACAAACATCTGGCAATTTTAATCATTAACTAATCATTATTGCTTTGAAATTTTAATTTCATTAGTCATTAATTAGGATTTGGGCTTCCCTAATTCAGATGATACTTGATTGATTAATTTGATTATAATTGCTCTCAATGTTTAATGCTGAACCCATTACAATTTTAATTCACAACTTCCAAATTTGAATTCAAAATTTCATTTAAAATAAAGTTTAGTCTCAGACTTTCACTCCCTTAGTCTTTGATTTAATTCATTTATTTAAGGAACATTTTTGGGGTCCTCCTCAATACTTGGGTCAGTTGACTTCTCCTGCTAGCGCAGTAAGCCAACCCCCTAGGCGTAGCGACTCCCTAGCGCCACCACTCTGTCAACCCTGTAATTTTTCCAAATTTTGGGAGCAAAACTTCACTCTCTTTCTTCTTCTCTCTCTCTCTCTCTCTCTCTCTCTCTCTCTCTCTCTCTCTCTCTCTCTCAGCTGTCCTCTTCTGGTTTGACTACTTCTGCTGGTTTTTGGATTTGTACCTGTGAAAGTCATAAAAGCAGAGTGTTTGAGAAATATTTAACAAATATTTGGGAAACGGAACACTTCTTTTAAAATAGTATGACACTCACTTTACCTTCCCTCCTCATCCTGTTATCCTACCCAGCCTAGGCTCGAGCAGGTCAACAAGGAGACTGTTAGGCGTCCATAAACCCAGAGCACGCGTCTAGAAACGCTTTAAGTGGTGCATGGTTGTCAATCCTATAGCTGAGAAACCAATACTGTCATTGTTATTGTTTTTCTTTCGCCCCGAAGGGAATTTTAATAACAATCACAGTCCTGGTACTTTGAAATCCTTTTCAAAACCCCTGTCTAGAACCATCCTTCTAAAATTAAATTTTACAAAACTCATTCTGCAAACAGTGTTAAAGACAAAACTTCATTTTATAGGGAAACTGGAAGCACCCCATTATTATTCTGCTTTTTGCTAAATGCTATTCTGTTTGTTTCGTGCTCTTCTTTTCTTCTGCTGTTCTCTAGCTGTGCTATCTGTGTGTGCTTACTGATTCTTTTCGCAGAGACTCCGAGTTAGAAGCACATCCACGAGAGGACCACAGTTGAGAACCAGTCTTACCTGCACATTTACACACTCATTACTCATTCCCATTAACTCACAGTTGACATTGCACACTTACACCTTTGATTTGCCCTGCTTGTTTGTTTTGTTTTGGTTGTGTTTTGTTTTGTTCTTTCCTTCAAGGTCTGTGTCAGTTTCGGGTTTAGATCTCCCTCGCGGTGCCAAACATGTCTCGCACAACAGACCCTGCTGGACACTGGAAGGATCTGGAGACCTGGCTAAGTGTTGTAACAGACAGCCTCCTACCTAAGGCCGCTGAAACACTAAAGCATCAGACACAGGACCAGCTGGATGACAACATAGCAAGCCTCATGAAACAGGACCCAAGCCAGAGCTACAGTCACAAAGAACTAGCCAAGATCACCGGCTCCTTAAGCCACACACTCATCGCCACCCTCAAACTGAGCGACAGGCAAGCCGCCCATCGCCAGCAGGAGCTGACACATGCACAACGGCGCATCGAACAGCTGGAGCTGGAGGCTCAGGAACGACGAGAAGGGCCTGATGAAGTGGAACAAGGCGCAAAAGAGGAGATCAACAGGCTAAAAGAGACCCTAGCAGCTACTACGCAAGAAATGGAACGAGGCAGAGCAGACTACGCTGACCTCTCCGACAAGCTACAATACGCAGAACAGCTACTGGAAAAAGCAAAGACTGACTTCAGAGACAAGAACAGCCGAATTAAAGCTCTCGAAACTCACCTGAATGAGTCAAGAAATGAGGTCAGCCGCCTAAAACAACAGCTTGACTACATCAAAGAAGAGTCTGACAGTATTAAAGAGGAACTCAAGCATGCATATGAATTGCGCTGTGAGCCGTCAAGAACACGTCGGACACCGATTTCACCTTTGCCAAGCAGGACCGGCTCCCCTGTTCCTGGACTGGCACATGATCAGAAGGTGTGCACCAGGAACCTCGCCAAGCAAAAGGGGGACTCTGTAGGGCACCGCTCGACAGAACTTACAAATGGCTTCATCAGCCAGAGGCATGATTGAACAAAGCTTCATGTGGTCCAAAAGATCCATTTCCTGAAGTGATGACGTGACTTCTTTTAACAAAGGACTCTGTCTAAAGGACTTATTAGCTCATCAGCAATAAACTAATCAGAACCCATCACGTGGATCTGATCACATTAAATCTATTGATTCTCTCACAAAACCCTCTTGTATTAGCGGACGGAACAGGAAAACACCCATCAACGGATTTGAAGACGAATCTGTCCTATCAATACCTCCCTTGTATTGAGCAATCCATCCTGACCCGGTCACTCGTGACTCCGGTCAAAGTTTAAACTATGCTTGAAAACTGTGCAATGAACTTCGAATGGACCATCATTAAGAAATCATTTTAAACTATATACAGAATAATACATGCCATGATGTAATTACTAACATGTCTATTCAATGTATTCAATATGTGGGTTTTCTTCAAATGCATTATTGTAATCATTGTTTTAATTAGGTCAGTCTCGTAATATGTGTGTGGAAGAAGTGTGTCATGTTTGAGCTCTAAATACAGAGTTTATAATTCTCTGTAATTCTGTGTGAATGAAACATTGAAATTCAGTATCAGGAAAATATTAAGAAACTTTATAAAGTTGTTAATCAAACAGGAGAATGTTCTGCAGATATCACGCGGTGTGATCAATGGACAATAGACGAGGCGTGTCTAATCTCCGTAGCAACGTCTCATTGGAGGATCGCATCTGAAGGATGGACCCAAATTGCTCCTTTAAAACTATGCTTTCCCAATAGCCAGTTGTCAAAAGATATGTAAAAGATACGTCAAAGAATCGATACGCTGAAGAAGGGTTGAAGAACCCATCTAACTGCCGTGGCTGATTTCCATCTGACAGTCGCTGACTATCTTCATCCACGAGCCGCAACAGCCGTCACATCCAGACTCCAAAACACTTCGTGAAATATCTGACCAAAGTCTCCCAAGAAGAGAGCCGCTCAAGCCAGACGCTCAGCCAGCAGCATCCTTCAAAGCTTCCGCGCAACCCACAGGGCTTTCCCGAGAAGACGTCACCTGAAAGACAGCCAATCCAGAACGGGATTCCGCTGTACACGAGTCACGGAACAACCCGATTACCTCAGCTGTCACAGCAAACGCAGGTACAAGCAAACTTCTCTCTCTCTTGCTGGGAACTGGTGAAACTCCTTTAAACCTAAAGAATCAAGCCAAAGCTCTGCTTTTGTGATTTTCCTCAGGTTATGAGTTAAGTTAGCACTGAACTTGGGACTTTTCATAACTCATCAACTCCGCGAATGTGTGTACATGTATGTATGTGTGTGTGTGTGTGTTTAGCCTTAGTTTTCTGTAATCATTAGAAGTAGTCAATAAATCTTGTTTTGATTTTTCACATATACGAGTTTCTTGTGCTGTGTATCAAATTACTGCCTTAAACTTAAAAGATCCTAAAAGTTACCTCTTGCTTATAATATAATAATTACAATAATAACAATAATCATAATAAAATATTGTTACTGTTGGCCGCAGAATAATATTTTATCCAGAATTGGTAAAATACTCTAACCTCAATTTTCGCTGGACGAATAATTGATGAAGTGTTAAATATTAATTCTGAATCATTTACAGTGAATCATTTACAGTTGATTCAATTCTTATTCCCTGTAACAATTAAATTGAGCTAATAAATAGGCTAAGTCCTTACACTAGGTTTACCAACGGCAGTTTCTTCCACCCCCAACAACCCTCTGCCCCTCCCCAGATATGGCGTTGTCATATCAGAGTCTTTCCATGCCCTGGCCATGGTGTAAATATATGACAGTGACAGAATAAACACAAAAGAAAACTGGCCTCATTCAATGTCCAGTAAGTATGATGAGGAAAAAGACAACAGTTCAATATGTCAGTCCACGGAAAAAGGTCTCTCTGTTTTTTGTTTTTTTGGTTTACAGTTACCAGAACAATGGTGAAATCGATTCCTCGATCTACAGATGCAGCATCAATACGTCACGAACACGTTGCACAACTCCGGCGATCGGCTGCGGCTGATCCAGTTGATCCAGTAGGTCACGGCACCATTTTTATGTAGCAGTTTTACTCTGGTTGTGTTTTGTTGCTCTCAAAGATGACAATACAGGTGGAGCAGGTCTCAGGAAGGTTTATTCTGAAGAAGCAGGTCTGCAGAAATACACAGAGCACAATTAATGTTTTTTGGGATACACGTCTCTCCCCTTCAGTGATCCATACAGCATGGAAAAAGCAGCACTCTTGTTTGAAGAGCGAGAGAAAGCACAACCGACCTCGTCAATAGCAAATGTGCTTCTCAAGAAGGCAATTTACTCAATTAACAGTTACAAAACATAAGACAAATAGTATAAATCAAATAAATCAAGATAATTAAGATAAAACAAACAAATAAAGTAAGTCACAAAATACATGTCACCATTATATGGCATATGAAATATATATAAAAAAAGAAAATATAGTTCCTCACCGCGTACTCGCATCAGTAAATTAATTAAATGGGGGGAAATGTGAAAAGTTACAGATTTTGCACAATTTAAATTGAAAATATTAAATTTGATAACATCACGTTTGCATACAGACCTCACTCTTTTTTTTGTATCTATCAAACTCGTATAAACTCGATAGTAAACACATTTCAAACATTTCTCAACATATAATACAATAAACAACGAACATACCTGCAGAAATACACAGAGCACAATTAATGTTTTTTGGGATACACGTCTCTCCCCTTCAGTGATCCATACAGCATGGAAAAAGCTAGTAAACAAAACCAATCTCAGTAAAATGTTCAAAATACAATTCAATGCGTTACATTTCATGAAATCACCGTCTTACATTACACTTAAACATTATTTATCTCATGAAATTAATCAATGATATTGTTTACACTTAGAGAAATCTCCTTACCAGCACTCTTGTTTGAAGAGCGAGAGAAAGCACAACCGACCTCGTCAATAGCAAATGTGCTTCTAAAGATGGCGCTGTTCACACATCGCACGAGGTATTGTGTGCGTCACCATTATGTGCCCCATAAAATATTCTGCATTAACGGTTCCTACTCGAATTAATTATGCATGTTATGCCTCATTATAACTCTGAACACAAACATGAGAATATAAGAAAATAACAAGTTTTGATGAAGTTCATTAACATTATTCTTTATGTATATATATATATATATATTGTAATATTTGAACCAGCTACACGCACGGGGCATAGAGCGTACTTCTGTGACACTGAATCGGTGTTTGGTTCGGCGGAGCAGAACGCTTGTAAAGTTATAACCTGGGCCCTGAACGGGGTTGAGAGCACTTTAGGTGTGTAGCCGAGTCTGGGCATGAGTCTGACCATACAATCGTTTGGGCCAAACTGCATACAAACACTATTAACTGATAGGGCATGTAAATCACCTACCCGTTTTCCACATGCTAGCGCGAGCAGTAACGCCGTCTTAAATGAGAGCACTTTTATATCACTAGACTCAGCTGGTTCGAACGGTGGGTCGGACAGCGCTCTGAGCACTAATGATAAGTCCCATACTGGCATTTGGCGAGGGCGGGAAGGATTCAGCCGTCTCGCCCCACGAAGAAAACACGATATTAGGAGGTGCTTACCGACTGAGCGGCCCTCCAGCATGTTATGAGAGGCAGCGATAGCGGCCACATAAACTTTCAGCGTAGAGGGAGAGCTGCCAGCATCCAGACGTTCCTGCAGAAAGGTCAAAATAGCCGGGATATCACAGCTTATCGGGTCTTCATGCCTGCTAGCGCACCAGTTCGCAAACACTTTCCATTTCAAGCCATACAGGCGCATCGTTGCAGGCGCTCTAGCTTCCGTTATCGTGTGCAATACACGCTGTGAAACGGATAACTGGTTCACTCCATACTGACTTGCCACACATGCAGATCCCATAACTCTGGCCTGGGGTGCCATATGGTGCCCCTTGCCTGGGACAATAAATCCCTCCTCAGTGGAATCCGCCACGGGAGGTTCAACGACAGGTTCACCAACTCCGGAAACCACGGCTGGTTGGGCCATTTCGGCTCTACCAGAAGCACAGCATCCCTCTCCTCTCTGATCTTTTGCAGCACTAGCGGCATTATTTTGACAGGGGGAAATGCATATTTCCGACCCGTGGGCCAACGGCTCGACAGCGCGTCTCCTTTCAGGGGAGCATTCGTCAGCGAGAAGTACAGCGGACAGTGGGCGTTTTCTTCTGACGCAAAAAGGTCGATCTCCGCCTCTCCAAAGAGACTCCAAATCAACTTCACTGTTTGAGGGTGTAATCTCCACTCTCCGTGCACAATGCCCTCTCTGGACAGCATGTCCACGCCACGGTTCAAACTGCCTGGTACATGGACTGCTCGAATCGAGAGAAGTACCCGATCTGCCCATAAGAGCAGGCATCTTGCTAAGCCCTGCAGGGCGCACAAGCGCATTCCTCCTTGGCGATTGATGTACGCCACCACCGCCGTGTTGTCCGTTCGTATCAGAACATGGTGGTCTTTCACAAACGGAAGAAAATTCTGCAGCGCCAAACGAACGGCTTCCATCTCCAAGCAATTTATATGCCAGCGCTTCTGGTCTGTCGTCCACACGCCGAACGCTGGTCTGCCGTCGCAGAGGGCTCCCCAGCCTGACAGTGACGCGTCCGTGGTCACGACTATCCATCTGACCACCCTGCCCATCGCAGTACCCCGTTCGTACATAGCTGTGCCGAACCAAGGTGTCAGAGCCTCGAGACATGAACGCGTTATAACAAGGCGCTCCGTCCCCTCTCTCCACGCCTGCAGCGGGACTCGGTCCTGTAACCAGAGTTGCAACGGCCTCATATGCAGCAAGCCCAGGCGGCAGGCGGAGGCTGCAGCTGCCATTAGACCAAGCAGTCTTTGAAACGTTTTCAGAGGAACCGCTTTGCCGTGCACAAACGAGGCTATTGTCTTGTGAATGGATTGGATTCTCTGCTCTGATAAGCGCGCGATCATCGTGCGCGAGTCCAAAACCATACCCAGAAAAGTAATTGACTGGCAGGGCTGAAGCGTGTTCTTTTGCATGTTCACAGACAAACCTAGACACTCTAGATGGGTGAGGAGCCTGTGTTTGTGTTCCTCGAGTACACTCCTCGATTGAGCGATGATCAGCCAGTCGTCGAGATAGTTTAGCATGCGCATTCCATCGAGTCTCAGGGGTGCCAGCGCCGCATTCATGCACATCGTGAACGTACGGGGAGCCAACGCCAGCCCGAACGACAACACTTTGAATTGGTATGCAACACCTTCGAATGCAAATCGCAGATAGCGCCTGTGATGAGGGGCTACCTGGACGTGGAAATAAGCATCTTTCAGATCCGGCGCTATGAAATGGTCCCCGGGCTGAATGTGCGCGAGGATCTGCTTCACTGTAATCATCTTGAACGCGCGTTTCGCGAGCGCTTTGTTCAGCGGTCTTAGATCTAGAATGGGACGCATGCCCCCGTCTTTTTTTGGGACAAGGAAATAACGGCTGTATAGTCCACACTTCATCTGCTCCTCGGGTACTATCTCTACTGCCTGCTTGGCTAGAAGGGAGGAGATATCTGCCCGTAACAGCGGGGCGCTCTGTTCTGACACTGCTGACATAATAACGCAGCTGAAGCGAGGTTGTCTGCGAGCGAACTGAAGAGTATATCCGCGCTTTATAGTGTTTATCACCCAATCTGACGCCGACGGGAGCGCTGCCCACGCGCTCAGGTGACTCGATAGTGTTCTCTGCGGCGAGGGCTGTGCGCCAGTCGCCGGGGAAACACTGTTCCTTAAAAGGGTGACAGGTGACGCATCCGCGGCGCGTCGCACAGGAACGTCTGCACCTGAAAACTCGGGTTGCCCCGAGCTTCCGCTCTGCCAAACATCCCCCGAGGGAGAAGTTTTGCTTATGTGGCTGGTAAGAGTCAAGGGAGGAAAAGAGCTCTTTTGGTGAGGCATGTAATGTTTTATGTTTATTACAACAGAACACATCGGTTTCAACATAACATTTAAACATGCATTCTCGGGGTTTTCTTCTGGCCGCCGAGTGAACTCTGAGCAAGAACACGCTCTTTTGGCCACTGGCCCGTTGTCGCACACGGACCGCGCCCTCTTCCTCCTGGCACGAACATCAGGAACGCTGCTCCTTCTTCTCTGCAGGCCGCACCTGCTGACGAGGGGCCGGCTTCGCTCCGAAGCGGGATTTTTTAAACTGCCTCCCATGAAGCAGCGGCTCAGGCTCGCGGTGCGAGCCCGCGATCGCGGGTGGAGTGCGACCAGCATATCCAGTCGAACGCTGAGCTGACGATGATCTGGACCTTGACCTGGGGGGAGCGTTAGATCGTTTAGGGAGGAGGTGCGGTAGCATCTTTGACTGCTTCAGTGCTTCTGAATACTTTTCAGAAAAAACCTCCATTGCAGCTCCAAAGAGACCCTGCGGGCTCACCGGGGCGTCGAGCAGCTGTTTCTTTTCTGCATCTCGCATCTCAGTAAGCGTCAGCCACAGGTGACGATGCAAAACAACGAGGCTGCCCATATTACGGCCGATTCCCTGGGTGACCTTTTTAGATGCGGCCAGGACTAGATCAGCTGCTGTCCGCAATTTGCGGAGTGACTCTGGGTCCGGGCCTTCTTCATCCAGGGACCTCAGTAGTCGTGTCTGGAATACCTGCAGGATTGCCATTGTGTGGAGGGCAGATGCTGCGTGTCCTGCAGAGATATATGCCTTTTCGGCAATATGAGCTGTGACTCGACATGGCTTAGAAGGCAGTGAGGCGGTTTTCCAGCCTCGGGATGGACATAGATGAGCCGCGACGGCGTCCTCAACGGGAGGCGGTCGTGCGTACCCTCTTTTCTCTGCCCTCTTCACTGTTGTGAGAAGCTGAGTCCCTTGTGCATGGGCTCGGGCTGAATAAGGGGAGCGCCATGAACGAGTCAGCTCCTCGTGGAGCTCAGGGAAGAAAGGGGCGGGTCTCTGTGGAGCGTCCGATTGGCGGCTCGCGCCGAGGAAAGACCCGTCCATCCACCGTCTAGAGGGCTGTTCAGGGGCTGCCCAGTCCAACTCCAAATCTCCCACAGCCTCCGTCAGGATGCTCAACAGCTCCGCGTCCATAGAAGTCGGGGAGCAGGTAGCCTCTGAAGGGATCTCCGACCAGGCACCCGGGTCAGAGGCATTCGTAGACATGACGTCATCCTCTTCATAGCCAAACGAGACCATTTCCCGCGCTTCTGGAGGTGGGCGGGAAGTCTCTTCAACATAGATGAGCGGGGGCTCTGGTGTTTGAGAGCGACGTGAGGGTTGTGTCGACGTCAGCCCCTCGGTAGAGCCTCCCGAAGGAGTAACCTGCAGTCTGCTGGCCCGCGGCTCGAAGGCGGCGGGCGGAGGAGATGCAGGAGTCAGCAGGCCACCGCTGCGAACAACGGCCAGCCTCGCACGAAGGATCTTGATTGGCAATTCCTTGCAGGCTCGGCAATCCGATCCTTCCAACACCTCCTCAGCATGGGCGCGACCCAGACACAGCACACAATCTTCGTGTGCACCCGGAAAATCGATGGGCCCGCCACACATGCGGCAAAGAGACATCTTCTTATGTAGAGATTCGTATATTTCGCCGGAACGCAAGAGGGGATCGCTAACTGCGTCGTCCACTCTAATCGCGCAGATCAACAGCGAAACCAGGCTCCAGGTGAAGAAGAAAGATTCTGAGGTATTTTGGCGCCCGACATTGCTTATATAGTGTCTGTGCCAGCCAATCAGGCGAATGCTCGGACGCCATTGGCTATTGCAAAGCAATAGAGTGATTCAATCAGGCTTCAGCATTTCGAGGAAAAGGGTTTTCCCCCATACGTAATGTCGAGAAACCGACTCGATAAGGGAACTGCGCTGGCTAACTCAGGCGGCTGATCTCGAATCGCTCTCGCGGTACTTTAAAGCCATACGTCACAGTCACATGACGTCAGCGCTGTCTCAAGTCGGACAACATTTCTTACCGGCATGCACTGCTTCAAGTCAGCCGCCGATCGGTCTTTGCCGCGCTGCATCAAGTCGAACAAGCCTTTTCTCATCGAGAAACGTGACGCAGGCATAAATTCTCCTCCCCCTTTATATCTCTCACAATAATTTAAATTTAAATAAACTTTATACCTCATATATTTCAACGGGGTTTCTTGCTTTATTAATATTTATTATAATTTTTTTAAATAACCAAACTTTAATAACGTATGGATAGATCCCTGGAGTGCAGCTGATGACGCTTTGAAGTGACGCTAAAGGGAGCGAGGATATATCATTTCACTTGATTCAATTCCTACGTCCTCGCATTTTTTCCTTGCGTCCTTCCCTCGCATCCTGAAGGGGTGGAGCTAAGACGCGAGGAAAGGAAGCAAGGAAAGGAAACGAGGATACACAAATAAGAATTGAGAAGCACCCCCTGTTCTACTGGATCTCTTTGTTTACGGTTCTTCGGGGATCCTCGCGCAGGTTAGTGAACAGCTGATCTGTGCTCACAGCGCCACTTACCGGCACGGATGAACTGCCAAACTCTTAGTTTTAGCAGACAAAACATGTCATTTCTATTTTTTTGCGCCCGCAAAAACACCATATAGGAACTATAAATAAAAATGAATAGCACTTTAAAAAAATGTATATTAAAATTTTCTCTTGTAATTTCACTTCTGCTGTTCGTTTTTTCTATAAGGATTGTTTTTAATTGAAACTCAATATCGTGACGCTGATAAAATTGTTCTCCCTTACTCCCTTACTTTTTAAATTGCTTGTGTTTTTCCTTATTTGTAGGTCATAAAAAGGACAATGAAATTGCAATAAATAGGCAATAAATTATGAATTCAATATTTGCAATAAATAGGCAATGAATGATGAATTCAATATTTGCAATAAATAAGCAATGAATGATGAATTCAAAAGTATTTTGTTGTCTATATGAGCTAACACATTGTTTGCTTAAAGTGCTCTATTTTCACGCACTAATTTTGTACTTGGTGTACTAAAAATTCTTCATATCTCTGTATTAAAAAATTTATTTAGTTGCCACTCTTATACACTTATGGGTTCAAGTGTACTACAAAACATTTAGTTCAAAATCATGGTGTCTCAAAATAGCACAGTTGAGTACACTTAGATGTTCTTTTGTGGTTTATTAAGAATTTGTAGTTTATTAAGGCAACTTTTTAACTATGATGGACTCATGTTGACCTAATATTCATTTCGCAGTAAATATACTACAGTTACTCCTATGATGTCTGCATTCCTAAATAAATAAATAAATAAATAAATATATATTTCATCCTACCTGTCAGATTGTCTAACCCGGACTTACTGCATTCTTAAATATATATGCATCAATATTGCATAATTTTTGTCATGATACGGTATACACCTGTGTATCATGTAGACCACTGTATAATATTCAGTTTTTTTGTAATACATTTTCTGAGCTGTTTTACCTGATTGATTTCAGGCATTTTAGATAAATAAGGACACAACAGAGCAAACAATAAGAGAATAACCTGTGCCACTTTAGGCTAATACAGTTTTTACTCTTTGATGTCTTCAGCTGTTTTATTTCATTTGTGAGGCTTTAACTTGAATTTGATTTGTTTTACAGGTTACTAGTGTCTCAACAACAATAATACCTGAAATAAACCCCTACGAATGTATCTGGTGAGAGTATTCTGTGTCATTGCTAATTTCTTGGTTATGTTGTTTATCGCCGGTGTTTCCCAGCCTCCACAGCCCCATCAGTAAGGCTCAAGTTCCCTTGATCAACACCAAACCTCATTTTCCTGTTTTCTTATGTAGAATTATCATTAAAGTTTTAAGAGCTTTTGTTTTTTAAAGCGTTAAGAAAGCAGCATCAAAATCTTTCCTCACTTGTTTGGGAATCACTAGTCTCCATTAGTCTTCATTCACATATTTTTTCCCTTTATAAAAGTCATGCAGACAGTCAATTAAATCTTAAAATTAGAAAAATGAATGTCATTTTACATTATTTTATTTTACTTTTTGTTTTTAAACATTTGGAATGAGGATTTTTTTAAATGTTTTTATGTTTATTATTTCAGCATAAAACTATTTTAGTAAAGTGAAGTGAATTTGGTGTTGTTCACATAAACACACTGACACAGGCTCTGAGGGTTTGAAGATTGAGTTTAATATTGAGGAATGAAACAGTTTTCAATAGTTCCTCTATACAGTATGGCAGATGATTGTGTGTGTCTGTTATTAGAGAAGACAGACTGTTTTCTGCATGTGGTTAGTGACCAAATGGGATCAGAGGTTCACTGGTGGTTTTAGGGTGCTGGACTCCAGTCACAGTCATTTTCCCTCTATGATCTGAAAACAAATTGTTCCTGGAAGAGTTTCAGTGATGTCCAAAATCCATAAAAAACAACACAAGCTGAGTCCTAAAGCTTAAAGGAATGTAAGCCTCAAAAGTGGCTCCAGCCTTCTCCTCTATGTCTGGCTTCATCTGAATAAACAAATGCATTTTATATTCATCTATATTATTATTATTTTAATAATATTTAATTTATTAGTCACTATAGGGAGTCACCTCTATCATTCAGATATCAGAAAACTTATGTAAAAAGTATTGTGACATTAAGTGAAAAGTAAAAGAGTTATTTTAAAAATGACAACAAATAATTTCCCAAAACATTTTACAGCACCAAGATTATTTTACTGTTTTAATAAAAACTGCATTTACTACACCAGTGATTTTCTGTCTCTTACCTCATGGCAGATCTTCTCCTCCTCTGGAGTGACAACCTCCTCTGAGGTCCATGCTCCATATTTTGACATTTCTGCAGTCATTGTGCTGGTGATCAAAGCTGGTAATGAAATAAACTGTAAACTATCAGGCAGTCTGTCTCAGAGATTGATTCTGATCCACTATTTATGCTCCCAAAATGCATGACATGAGTCGTCATTGTAATTCCATGTAATTACATCAAAGGGCTGAATGAATAGGTGGAGTTTCACTTTAGGGCTGTTGTGTAATATTCAGTTCCAGTGAAAAGCTGTTCCAGTAGGTTTGAATATCTATGATATTTCCCTTGTTGTGGGCGTGTCAAGGCGCAAACAAATGAAGCTGAAAATATTAGTGCACACTCCTCAAATTGCCACTTGTTTAATGGATTATTTCCAAAACAATGTTTCAAGTTTCCAACCAATTTTTGCACTTTATTTATCGACAAAGTGAATATGCCTAAAACATTTTACCAATTAAATGGTGTGCGTAATGATGTCATCCCTAAAAAAAATGAGCATTGTCGCATAAGTTATGTTGTGTCACTAAAAAAAAAGGTGGTTAAGCCTTTTTGGGGGGTAGTTATAACTACTTACTGCAAAATTAAGAGATTATTACAGTTAGATCCAAAAGATTGTATAAGATTGTTTGTTACACTAATATATTACTTTTCAGGCATTACTGGCTTGTACTTTTAAATCCATATTATACATTTACAGTTTGATGGTCTGCGGTTTTAAACTGCTGCAATTTTTAAAGACTTCATATTATTGTAAGGTGAGCTTAAAGGGTGCACTACTATGAAAATCACACTGCTTCAGTGAGACATCAATAAAAAAAGTATAATTTCATAGATATTGTCAATAATAGTTGTTTAAATTAAAATATGTATAAACTTAATACATAACCCAGGTTATTTATCAAAATCTTGTAATCAAAATGTAATGTAATATTTATTAATTAAAAATTGTTGCTGCTCCAATTTAATCTCAGTGTGCTCCCTTTAAGCTCATCCACATTAAACGTCTATGTAAATACTTCATAAACAGACTTTAAATAGTAACTGATGGTTGTCACTTTAAGTTAATCTTTATAAAATAATAACTTATTTTCACAGCCTTAAAGGGTTAGTTCACCCAAAAATAAAAATTACCCCATGATTTAATCACCATCAAGCTCTCCTAGGTGTACATGACTTTCTTCTTTCAGACTAATACAATCAGAGTTATATTAACATTTTTGGTATTAAATAATGTCCTGGCTCTTCCAAGCTTTATAATGTTAGTAAATAGAGGATGAGATTTTGAATCCCAGAAACGTACAACCATCCATAATAAAAGATATCCACACGGCTCTGGGGGTTAATAAAGGCCTTCTGAAGTGAAGCGAAGCGATGCATTTGTGTAAGAAAAATATCCATATTTAAATCTTTAAAAACTCAAATAACTAGCTTCCGACAGACAGCCATACACATCGATTTACGGAGAAAGAGTGAACTCTGACTTGACGCATTACGAACACGGAAGCGCAGAGGATAGAGCAAAGCAAAACCTCCCTGGCTCCTCCCACCATCATCAATGCCCTGGTTTCTCCTTACGTCATTTCCTGTTTCCTGCCCTTCTTCAGCCCCTCGTCCGCCTCCAGAGCCCCCACCTTCCCTCCTCATTTGGACTGTTGCAGTTATGGTGCGAAGAAGCGCCTTCCCGTCCCTCTCAGCCTATCCTGTCAGGATTATGCTTTGGTTCTGTTTAGTTTCATTGTTTTGTATAGGTTTCCCTTTGCCCATTTGCTTGAGTTCTAGTTCCTTGCTTGTTCCCATGGTTTCTAATTAGCACTACACCTGTTTTTATTTCTGTTAATGATCTCCCTCTTGTGTTTAGGCTCTTAGTTCTTCCCAGTGCTTTGTCTTGCATTAATGTTGTTTATTTTATTATAGTCTTTTTGGATTGTATGTTTTGGTTGTATTTAGTGACCAGCAGTTTGTGACAAGAGGGGTACTTCAAGTAAATATTTTAGGTCAGAGAAGTCCAGCTGACAAAAATGTTGTGGAATCCTTGCATTGCATGTAAATATGAAATTACATGAAAACATTTAATTGTGTTTGAAAGACAAAAGCATTCCAAAGGCAGTAATCCATGGTTAAATTACTTACTGAGTGATATTAATAATTAATGTGTTATTCAGGAGCCGATTAGGTTTGCAAGGTTAAGAAAGCACTTCCTTAAAGTGAAAATGATTGCTAGATTCATGTAATCAGGTACTCCAGCACTGCTGACTCCAGTGAGGGCACTTTGTAATTGAGATCTGCATCGATCTGCAACGAGGAAGAACTCAGACATGAATGTGAATGTAATAAGTTCAAGTTCGTAGGGAAGGAAGAGGACAGGGTCTATTTTGACTGCTGACTGAGTTTTTATTTCAATAACAAGATGTCCAAACAAAAGTCTGTGCAACGCACAATAAACAATCCACATCCACAGACGGGCTTCACTCCAGTAGTGCTCTCCAGCTCAGTCCCAGTGTCTCTCAGTCAGCAATCTTTCTCTCTCTTACACTCCTGCTTCTCCTGGTGTTTTATCCTGTCTCCGTGCCAATTACTGGAATTAGAAACAGGTGTTCGTGATTTACAATTAACCCACTCACTCACCACGCATCTCCCGGCACTCTCTCCTGCTGCAGACTTCACTGAACCACGCCCTCCCTGCCACAGTGAAATCCAAGTACACTTACTTTTGATACAATTTTATTAGGAGCAAAAATGTTACTTGTGGTGGAAAAAATTGTCATTTTCACACACTAAGTATTTGTTTATTTCACCCTTTGTTCAGTATATTCAGTGTATTTCACAGTTTAAATGTGACTTTTCTTTTAACAAGACAAAAGCTGAAATCAATAAATGTGGCTGCAGTATAAATGATAATGTAAAGAATGTACAACTTTCAACAGTATTATTGATTTGACTGCACTGACACTATTGGATGAGAACTGAACTGAGCTGGGCTGCATTTCCCAAAAGCATCGTAAGCCTAAATTGATCGTTAAAACGATCGTACGAGTGATCTTAATATTAAGGTCTGTTTCCCAAAAGCATCATAACTTAAGTAGCACTTGAAAATGATCGTAGATCTACGAGTGCTCTGGAGTAATCGTAAAGCTCTAAGTGTATCGTAAGAAGACAGATTACACCTTTAACTTTATTCAAGCGGTTTTGATTGTACTTTATTGTACACTTTTTCTTTTTCTTTTTTTTTTTTTTAAAATGAGGGCAGGTAACAAACAAAAAAATATATAAATACACATCTAAATTAAATGACAACAACAACAAAAAAAGAATAAAATAAGTAATGTAGGAAATATACTTCAAAGACTTGGAAAAATAGAGATAAACTAAAAAAAATCTGTCAGTGACTTGCAGACGTGCACGAAAACCAGCCATGTATTGGACATTTCTTGGTTGGCCAGCATGTGGTCCCATGCCATCTTCGTCGTCCTCCTCCTCCTCCTCCACCACCTCTTCATCTTCTTCCCTGTCAAGTAAGGGCACTCTCATCTGCACCGCAATGTTGTGCAACATAGCTGTTACTATTATTACTGCACAGAACTTTTGTGGAGCAAACAGAAGACCACCGCTGGACTGGTGAATAGCCCGAAAGCGCAGCTTCCACCTCCCTATTGTGCGTTCCACGATACTACGTGCAACACAGTGTGCTTCGTTGAAATCTGTGTCCCTGTCATTCATAGGATTAGCCACAGGGGTGAAGAGATATGGCCTCAGTGGGTAACCACTGTCCCCAAGCAGCCTCCACTGTCCCTGTGAGTTTTGTGCCTCCTGACCCACAGATGAATTGGTGAACATGAAGGAGTCGTGTGTGCTTCCGGGCCACCTTGCCACAATGTCTGTGATCTTATGGTCACAGATCACCTGGCAGTTGACAGCTGCATAACCTTTGCGGCATATATATACATGGCCATCCACAGATGGTGTAAGGATCAGGATCAAGGTGCATCGATCACTCCGATGACCTGTGGGATGTGATGATGTGTTACAAAAAACTGTTGTATTTCTGTGATGTCCTGTCTTAATGCTGGAAATTTAATGTGTTCCACAGCAAGTGGAAGTAATGCATTGGTGACCGCTTGAACAGCTTTTGACACTGATGCTTTACTTAATCCAAGCCCATCACCAAGTACCTGGAGAAAACTGCCTGTTGCATAAAATCTCAATGCTGCTAAGAGTTGGACTTCAGGGGACAAGGCAAAATTTCTCCTTGTGGCACGCATCAGCTGAGGTCCGATGCTATTCAGCAGTTGGGCTATTTGTTCCCTTGGCAGACGGTATCTCCCAATTATAGCCATGTCATCAAGCATATCCAAGGGGTTTTGATGCTGCCTAATGAAGGCATTTAATGTCACCAATCTACTTCGTGGTCATCTCTGTCTTTGTCTTTCTCTGAACCTTAACTGAAGAACACGCTGTAGTGCAGCCATGATTTCCTTTGCAAGTCTACTGAGGTGTAAACTCTATATACTATACTAACTTTGAAGGAACCATGTGAAGGTTTTAGGCTGTGATAATGTTCACATATCCCACTGCTTGTCACCAATTTCAGTAATCACATTAGGCCCTGCCCTGAAGAAAGTTAAGGTGTGGCATGCTTAGAAATTATATAGATTACATATTCCTTTAATCTATCCTCTGTTTGGAATTACCAGAATTTGTGCTTCTTAATATGTATACATAGAACAGTGCTGGTGAGACATGTCTGCAATAAACTTTTTTTTTTGTCTGTACCTGTAGAAATGTATTGGCTAGATGAAGTACATATATTTGTGCTACTTTCACCCTTAATATATAAGTAATATTGAAACTTACATGCTTATGAAATAAGCATTAACCATTTACTTCAGAAACAATTGAAAGCACTCATAAGATTTCCTATGGTATTTCATTGGGCCTTAGGCCTTGTGTGGTTCAACAAACACATGGACATCAAAAACAATGCAATAACATAGTTTTATTCATTTGGGTAATTCAGTTCCCCAGGACCTGCAAAAGACATTGTACAGTGGGATGAGTCATAACTACATATAGAAAACATTTAACATTACACAAGAAGTGACAGAAACTTAATGAATCCCCATGTAACAATAATCATATAACCTGACTCTTCTGGCAAGATAATTGGCACAGAAATGGAGGGCCTTGCAAACTTCATCTCCTCTAGTGCAAATCTCCTCTCTTCTAAGGCCAGCTTGGCCTTCTTGAGCTCAATGAGTTGCTGTTGAAAATTGGTATCACTCTTGTTGGCTTCTTTAAGGGATTGCCTAATGTCTTTCAAGACGTAGTTTCTCCCTCTCCAGCTGAACTAAGTCCTGACTACAAGTACACATATCAAACTGAGGTGTTGTGGCTGCAGTCTGGACAACTGAAGATGGAGGCTGAGGCCTGGGAGGGATGTTTGGAGGAGTAGGAGATGGCAGGTGAAAATAGCTCCTCTGAACATGAAGGACCTGGCTCAGGCTCAGGTTGAGTTAACCCTACTGCTCCATGGATGTCAATACCACCACTAATGCCATCTGAAGCACTTGTGCCAAGTATTGACAAGGCCTTCTCTTCCTCTGCTATGTGAAGGGGGGACTCGTTGGTCCCACCACCTGTTTTTTTAATTGCAGTCCTCTGCAGTGCCCTCTTCCTTTTTGCCAGACTTGCAAAATCCTGCCACTTCTTGCGGACCTCCTTACCCGATCTTTTAACCCCCCTGGTTGCTGTTAATTTAGTAGCAATGTCCTCCCAAATGTTTTGTTTCTCCTTATTTGTATGATGTCCTTTAAATCTGGTGAAAACAACATCTTTATTCCGCTCCACCTCCTCTAGAAGGACATTTACTTCATCTTTTTGAAAGGTATCTTTTCTTGTTTTTTTTTTGTTCAGCCATTTTATCAGTGCCTCAGCCTGTAGGTAGTTGCTTTATATAGACGTGTCTTGATTGCTAATCCACATCAGATGACGATAATTAGGTGAAACGTTCAGAGGACACGATTCCTTATAAGGTTATATTGCAGCACTTCGTAAATGGACAGCGACTCTTAAGTAGCACTTAGAGCGCATTCTCGCGCGTTCATGTTAAGGGCATTTTTGGGAAACTCACGTGGAATTGCGGCGAGCGTTCGTAACTTTGTTTGTAGATTGCGCTCTTAAGAGCTAAGATACATCGTTATTGGGAAACCCAGCCCTGGGCTGCGTTTCCCAAAAGCATCGTAAGCCTAAGTTGATCGTAAAAACGATCGTACGAGTGATCTTAATATTAAGGTCTGTTTCCCAAAAGCATCGTAACTTAAGTAGCACTTGAAAATTATCGTAGATCTACGAGTGCTCTGGAGTAATTGTAAAGCCCTAAGTGCATCGTAAGAAGACAGAGTTATGAGGTCACCTACAGGACAACCGGCAGATTACACCTATTCCTCTTAAATACTCTTTGTTGTTTAATATGAAAAGAAAAGGGAAGAAAATAAAAAAATAAAAATACACATGATGTCATAAATAGTGCTGATAAAACATGTCTGCAATAAAAAATGTGTCTGTACACCTGTAGAAATTGGCTAGGTGAAGTACATAATTTGTGCTACTGTCACCCTTAATATATACCCTTTATATAGGCTTTATATAGGCCTACCACCCAAGGCCTAAAGCTCTATGAAATACTATAGGAGTTCTTCCAAGTGTTTCTGAAGTGACTGACTTTTTTCAACCATAAACTAAATTTTAAAACATAAACAAGTTTAGATATTAACTTCAAAAACACTGAATCACAGTTTGATTGATTTCTCTCACACACACACACACACCCACACACACACACACACACCCCACCCACACACACACACACACACACACACACCCACACACACACACACACACACACACACACACACACACACACACACACACACACACCCACACACACACACACACACACACACACACACACACACACACACACACACACACACACACACACACACACACACACACACACACACACACACACACACACACACACACACATATATATATGGGGGCAGTCGTGGCCTGATGGATAAAGAGTCGGACTTGTAACCCAAAGGTCATGGGTTCGAGTCTCAGGTCCGGCAGGGATTGTCGGTGAGGGGAGTGAATGTCCAGCGCTCTCGCCACCCTCAATACCACGACTGAGGTGAGACCCTTGAGCAAGACACCGTACCCTGCTCCCTGGGCGCCGCAGCAATGGCTGCCCACTGCTCCGGGTGTGTGTGCACTTGGATGGGTTAAATGCAGAGCACAAATTCCGAGTATGGGTCACCATACTTGGCCACATGTTACTTCACTTCACTTCACTTCATGTATATATACACTATAATTAATTTAAGTTAAATATAGACACTATAGTTAATTTATGTAAGTGAGAATGACAAAATAAACTGTGACATATTATACCCAAAAATTCTTCATACAGTGGACTACCAGTAAAATTTATACAAATTTAGAACCAAAAATTATTTAGACACTTTGACCTGACCATGTTTTGCTAAAGTGTTATTTAAGATCTTGTCATATTTTATTACCATAAAAAAAAAAAAAAAAAAAACTATAGTGAATAATCTGTAATAATGAATTAAATGTTCAAGGTGTCTGAATAAATTGTGGTTCGACTGTGTATTTTCAGACGATTTCTTTAAGCTATATATATATATATATATATATATATATATAGCTTAAATAAATCGTCTGAAAATTACATCTTTGTTTAGCTCTACCTCCTCCAGAAGAACATTAATTTAATCTTTTTGAAAGGTATCTTTATTTATTTATTCTAAACCACATTAGGTGACGATTATTAGGTTAAACGTTAAAGGTGGTAAAGAGGATGTTTTGTTTTATACATTTTTGCAATATTACTTGAAACTGTCTTTACTAAGTGATAAAAGACTATTTATTAGGTGCACTGAAAGGAATATTATTAATATACATCATTTCTGCACGAGGTAGGGCCTTAAAGACATCAGCCAATCGTTTACGCGATCATCGCGTAAACGATTGGCCCTCTGGCTTGTCAATCACTGCCATTGTGAGAGACGTGCGCGGATTGGCCCTCTGGCTTGTCAATCACTGCCATGACGTTCCTTGTGAGAGACGCGCGGCTGCGCGCTCCAGTAACTTGACACACTCCACAGGCGCCGCATGCAATGTTTTTGTCAGGAGACAGGAGTAACAACTGCAGATTATGAGTTACCTGTGGTGAGTCCGACATAATGAATCCACTAAGTGTGTGCGCGGCTTAACGATTGTAAGGCCGATTATGAATGCAAATTGATACTTATGACTGATCGCGCTCAAACGCGTCCAGTCAGAGCCAGTTAAGTTCAGTCTGCGATTACAGTCGGTGTTCAAATTCCATGTGAAAGTATATAAATCTGCTTCAGGAGCAGGAAACTATCGCTGTATGTTGAGCACAGTCAGAATGTTTTAGCTAGTCGTTAAATTAAATGTGTGCCCGGATTAATAACACAGCGAATGCCGGTGGTAAACAAACACTCGTGCACGAGTTTTGGGAGGCTTTCACTTGAAATGAGCTGTGAAGAAGGGGGATTGTTCTTCCGCATGCGCTCATTTCAAAAACTCAGTCGACGAAAACATCCTCTGTACCACCTTTAAGTAGCACGTAGAACGTGTTCTCGCGCGTTCATGTTAAGTGCATTTTTGGGAAACGCACATGGAATTGCAGCGAGCGTTCGTAACCTCGCACGTAGAAAGCGCTCTTAAGAGCTAAGATACATCGTTATTGGGAAATAACGATGGGTTTCCTGGGTTTCCCAATAACGATGTATCTTAGCTCTTAAGAGCGCTTTCTACGTGCAAGGTTACGAACGCTCGCTGCAATTCCACGTGCGTTTCCCAAAAATGCCCTTAACATGAACGCGCGAGAACACGTTCTACGTGCTACTTAAGAGTCGCTGTCCGTTTCTCAAGTGCTGAATATTACCTTATAGAATCGTATCCTTTAACGTTTAACCTAACAATCGTCACTTTATGTGGATTAGAATAAATAAATAAATAAATAAATAAAGATACCTTTCAAAAAGATTAAATTAATGTTCTTCTGGAGGAGGTAGAGCTAAACAAAAATGTAACTTTCAGACGATTTCTTTAAGCTATATACAGGGCTGGACTCAGGGACGGACTGGGACTAAAAAACGGCCCTGGACTTTGACTAAGCAAGGCCCAAAGCAATCGGCGCGCGGAAACTTGACAACAACAACAACAATAACGCCTGGCATGAGTGTCACAAGACTTTAATGGACTCTTCGCTAAGCCCCGCCCTCCTTAGTTACTGTTGCTACACCTGTCAAGCTTTCGAGCCTGGCAAGTCATTTACAGTGTGTATGCACCGGTGTCAGACATTTTCAAGGAGATAATTGGTCATTTTTGAGTGACATGCATCGCTGAAATGCATTTACACGGTTGCTTGGGCTTAACCTGGTCTAGGGAGGGTTTTAAATACCTTGTGTTTTTAGGAAGTTAAATGGTTGTGGGGAAAAACTTTGAAGGGGTTGTCGAAAAAATAAAAGGTCGTCTTGACAAATGGAATTTTTTGCTTCCAAAAATGTCATATAGGGGGCGTATATTGATAATTAACAACCTAGCATCTTCTCTCTGGCATTGTTTAATTTGTGTGGATCCTCCACCAGATTTTTTGTTAAAGGTTTAGTCAATGTTACAGTTTTTCTCAATTGTTTACACACAAATATTGGTACTTGAGACACAATGACCACAGCATGTAACTCATGCACCAACCCCCTGAACCAATTCTGCTAAACTACAAGCACAATTCCTGCTTTACACTCACATTGCAGTTCTAAAACACACTTTTTTCAAAACACTACACACAATTCTCTGCATTTGGCACAATTTTCGGGCAGAAAAATCTCTTGTTTTCACAAGGAACACACTGCCATTCAAATATGCACACTGACTCATCACATGGGCAAACACCTGTCACACATTTTTACAATTAGCAAACAGAGCTTTAGCATAAAAGGGCAACAGGTGAGCTCTTCTGTTTTGGAGCAATGGATGGCAACAATGGAAACAGAGGCAGAGCAGCATAGTTTTTTTTTACTGTAACTGTATACAGTAAATTCTTCTGTTGTTTTGTACGGTATGTGCAACTTTGCATTGGTTGGGATGTGCACTGTACATTGTTTTTGTTGGAAAAATAAAATATATTTGTTACCGTGTATTTGTGTGTTCTGACTATATATACATATATATATATATATATATATATATATATATATATATATATATATATATATATATATATATATACATACACACACATACATATATATATATATATATATATATATATATATATATATATATATATATATATACTACAAATATTTTACAACACACTTATGTATGTACTGTCTGTAGTAAGTGTAACACTGAACCAAATAAAGACCAAAGTCATTATGATGAATGGAGAAGTGTTTTCCATTCATCATAGTGTTTTACATAGAGCACATCAGTGTTCAACTGGTTCTTATAAATGTCTATTCATATGATGGTTTGTGTGTGTCATTTGAAAAGAACAGAACAGAAGAAAGAACATTGTTTTGAATGTAAAGTTTCATTTTGCAGGAGAATTGAGGGGTTTTGCCCATTGTGTGTGTGTTTTTTGATTTGTGTGTAGAGTTCTGAGAGTATGAGGCATGCTTTCAGAAAATGTGTGTAAACAATCAAGAAAAACTGTAATAGATTTCTTTTGGGATAGGCTGCACTGGGTTCCAAAAGCGGTTTTGTATTTGCCCAAGGAAGCTACCTGTTTTTTATCAGAACCTTTTTAAAGTTTGGTCTTTATTCATAGTAAAAAGATCCAGTAGTACAAGCTCATTGCATTGGTTGTTGAAAGAACCTTTAATTCATGGTTCACGCATTTCATCTTATGAAGGACCTCTCCCTGCACTTGAAGGATTTCTTCTTTCTTTTGGAGTATCGACACTTGGACATCTATCGAGGATAGCAGGAACAGTTTTTAACAATGTTGATTCAGTGGCTAGACATTTGGGTCTTCACTCGAAACGCATAGTGGCTAAACTTCTTGAAAAGTGGAGGCTTGTTCTCACAGTAGCAGAATTCAGACTGCTGGAGGACTATTCAAAGGGATTCATTTCTCCAGACTGTAGAGATCCTTTTCCTAACCTTTTGTTATTACCTAATCTAGAAGATTGTAAAGGTGTTTTTTGTTTTTTTTTATTATCTGAAAATTTGGTTTTAACTGGTTCTGAGCCAGCTTCTGGAAAAGCCTTGTATAAAAGCTGTGTCAAATCCTTGAATAAAATGTTTTTAGATAACAGGGTGGATATACCCTGGCATACTATCCTCTAGTTGGAGGAAAGTTCAAAACCAGAATGGAGAGCTCTTTATATGTCACCATTAGCTAAAAAAAATAGGAGATTTATAGTGGAGAATTCTGCATGGTGCAATTGCCGTCAATTCTTTTATTTCAGTTTTAAATCCTGTTGTTGGTCACGGTTGCCCTTTTTGTTCACAAAGAGAAACTGCGTTTCACATGTTTATGCAATGTGTTAGATTATGACCATTGTTCACTGTGTTGCAGAATTTTTTTGTTTGTTTTGGTGAAACCTTTTCTATCAGAATTTTTATTTGTGGGTTTAAATATGTACAGAGACACCGTTTTAAGTGTCAACTTTTAAACTTTTTATTAGGCCAAGCTAAAATGGCAATTTATAATACTAGAAAACTTAAGATTGAACAAAACTTGAATTGTGATTTAAAAGCTGTGTTTTTCAATTCTGTGAAGTCCAGAATTCTAATTGATTTTCATTATTTCAAAGCCATGAATGATCTTGTTTCCTTTGATTTGGTGTTTCAAAGAAGCTTTGTGTGAGGTTATTGAAGATAATCTGTACTTTGCACCTCTCTTAAGCTAATTTTGTTTTTTCATTTTGTTTTTTGTTTATTACTGTGTTAAATGGCTGGATAATGTTTTAGAATTTGTAATAAAGGATCTTTGAAATTCAAATTTTCTCTCTCTCTCTCTCTCTCTCTCTCTCTCTCTCTCTGTGCGCATGTGCGGCGTGGCTGTTGGGAGTGTGTGGGTGAGGAGCGTGTGGAGTTGCTGAGTGAGTTTCTAACTTTTCCTTTTTCAGTTTAATTTTATTTATTTATTTCTAATTTTGTTGTAAGTTAGAAGAGAAGTTGTCAGCTGATAAAGATGGGTTTAAATTCGGATGGTTTTTCCAATCTGTCGGCTCGGCACGCGTGCAAGTGCATGCCGGCAGATGAGTCAATTTCCATTGAGAATGTTTTGGTTGCTACTGGTCGCGAAATAGGTGCACAAAACATAATGTCTGCGTCGAGAATGAATAAAGCAATTGTCGTATTTCTGAAAGAAATCGAAATGGTTAGTCATTTGGTGGAGTGTGGTTTGACTGTTCAAGATGTGTTTGTACCAGTCTTGCCTTTGTCTAATCTTTCGAAAAAAGTGATGATATCAAATGTACCTCCGTTTATTTCTGATAAAGCGCTTGAGTCTATTTTAGCTCGTTATGGAAAATTGGTTGGGCCGATTAAAATGATCCCGCTGGGACTAAAAACTCCAGATTTGAAGCATGTCATGTCTTTTAGACGTCAGGCTCTGATGATATTAAGTGCTGAATTTGAAACGTTGGATGTGTCTGTTAAATTGACAGTATGTGATAGGGACTATACGATCTTCATCACTACTGAGACCATGAAATGCTTTATTTGCGGAAAATATGGCCACATTAAAACAGGCTGTCCAGTGGTTAAAGAGGCTCAACGCGCAAGAAATAGTTCCGAATCTGATTCAGTGCAAGATGTTGTGGAGAAAGATTTAGTTAAACGGACTACAGAAAGTGTTGCTTATGATTTGAATGCGGAAATTTCCGCGTCTACTGAAATGGGAGAACAGTTGCGTCAGGATGATAGTATTGAAATTACAGATGCGACAGTTCCTGACGTTAGACAGAGTGGAACGAATGATCCTGTAGAGACTGTTGAGGGGTTAAAACAGTCTGGAGAAAAAGACAGGCCTAAAGTGAGTGATGTCTTGGATGAGGTACAGGCATCAAGCAGTAACATGATTCAAAATGATGCTGATCTGTTGGTTGAAAAGCCAACATCACAAGTTGTTGACAGTGAATTGGATAGTGAGTGTTCAGATTTAATCACTGATGAATTGGATGAATTAAGCTCTCAGGAAAGTACTGTTGGGAGATTCAGGAAGTCTCGACTTTATAGTCTGGAAAAGTTAAATGACTTCTTGAATGCTACAAAAAATCAGAGAAAACCAAAGATTGAAATGTACTTTCCTGATCTAAAGCTTTTTATTGATTCCTCTGTAAATGCTATGAAGAAAGCTACACTTGAGGAATTAGATCAGCCTAAGCGTTATCGTTTAAAAAAGTTTGTAAGTGCTGTTAGAAAAAGAGTAAAGAAAAGTCCTTAAAGAGGTATTATGTATTGGAAATTACATCTATATCGATATTTATTCAATTTCTCTTTTTTCTTTTTCTTTCTCATCCTGATGGTATCCTTTAACATTGGATCCTTAAATGTAAATGGATGTAGAGATGTACGAAAGAGATCGACTTTATTTAAGTATTTACAACTTAAAAAAGCAGATGTAATTTTGTTGCAAGAGACTCATACTGATGCCTG
The DNA here is from genome assembly GCF_018812025.1 of Megalobrama amblycephala. NCBI lineage: Eukaryota > Metazoa > Chordata > Actinopteri > Cypriniformes > Xenocyprididae > Megalobrama > Megalobrama amblycephala. The sequence goes on along the minus strand of NC_063057.1, from coordinate 32,357,614 downwards.
TAATGAGACTGATTGGATAAATGAATGGGAGGGCAGCATTAGTCTTAGTCATGGTACGAATCTGAGTGCTGGTGTTGCGTTTTTATTTTCAAAACGTGTTAAAGATAATCCAGTTATTTTAGAAATAATACCTGGACGCCTTCTTCGAGTTGATATAGTAATAGGTAATAATAGTTTTGCTTTTTATAATATCTATGCTCCTAATATAGGAAGTGAGCGTGGTGATTTTTTTAAAAAACTTTCTGAAGAAATGTTGAAGTGTTCAGATGATAAGATTGTTGTTATAGGTGGTGATTTTAATTGTACTGCAGATCATGAATTAGATAGGAACCATGAAGAACCTCATTTTGGTTCAGTAGATGCATTAAAATCTTTAATTAATAGACATAATCTCATAGATTTATGGAGGGATGCTTATCCTAATGTTAAACAGTATACTTGGTTGAAAATTAACTCAAATCATGTTTCTGCTGCAAGATTGGATCGTTTCTATACTGAGGAATGTAACAAAGGAAGATTTTTTAGTAATCGTATATCTCCTACATCTATGTCAGATCATCATTATATTTCTATGTCTATGTCTGTTTTGTCACCTAAATCCTATAAGTCACATTGGCACTTTAACAATACATTACTTCAAGACCATATCTTTATGCACTCCTTTGGTATTTTCTGGAAATCTTGGAGAGAAGAGAGAAGTAGTTATTCATCTCTAAGTCAATGGTGGGATCTGGGAAAAGTGCAGATAAAAGCTTTTTGTCAACAATACACTGCAAATAATACTGAGAACTTGAAAGTTAAGATGAAGATGATAGAGCAAGAAATTCTTCAACAAAGCCTTCATAATCAGGGAGGAGGTGATATCATTAAGCAGAATAAAGTTTTTTTGAAGGACTTATTGGAGGAACAGGAGAAGGAGACATTTGTCAGATCAAGATATGTGAAGTGCAATGAAATGGATGCTCCAACTTCTTTTTTTTTCGGATTGGAGAAAAAGTCAAAAGAGCAGAAATTTTTCCACAGATTGAAACTTCCTAATGGTAATGAAATAACCAATCAACGTGAGATCATAGGTTCTGCTATTTCTTTTTATGAGAAACTTTATCAGTCAGAACTTTGTGATGAAGCAGCAGTTGAAGAAATTCTTCTAGATCTTCCACAGTTGTCTGAAGAAGAAAAGATGGAATTGGAGGAATTCTTGACTTTTTCTGAACTTTCAAGTGCTGTGCAAGGGCTGAACAGTGGCAAATCGTCGGGTGTGGATGGCCTATCTGCTGAGCTTTTTAAAAGCTTTTGGAATGTGATTGGATATGATCTGTATGATGTTTTTTTGGAGTCCTTTAACCAAGGTGTTTTACCCTTAAGCTGTCGAAGAGCAGTGTTGACATTAATCCCCAAGAAAGGAGATCTTGGACTCTTGAAGAATTGGCGTCCTGTGTCATTGCTGTGTACTGATTTTAAAATACTGTCAAAAGCTATAACTAATAGGTTGAAGAAATGTATGGGAACCATAATTCATGAAGATCAGTCATATTGTATCCCTAAAAGGACAATTTTCGACAACTTATTTTTGTTAAGAGACATTATTGCAGTTGCAAAAAAACATCAAATTGATATTGGACTCTTATCTTTAGATCAAGAAAAAGCTTTTGACAGAGTGGATCATTTTTATTTACTAAAGACACTGAAGGCCTTTGGCTTTGGACCACAATTTGTCTCCTGTATTAAACTGCTTTACAGTGAAATTTTCAGTATGCTTAAGATTAATGGTTGTTTAACTAGACCTTTTGCAGTAACAAGGGGTATACGACAAGGATGTCCTCTTTCTGGACTTTTATATTCAATTTCTATTGAGCCTTTGTTGTCATATTTGAGGAAACGACTGTATGGTTTTTGTATTCCTGGTTTTCCAGAAATCCCACCTGTAAAACTCACAGCTTATGCCGATGATATCACTGTTTTTATAAGGAACATTGATGATATGGCTGCTTTGACTTCTAGTTTGAAAATCTTTCAAAAAGCTACATCTGCTAGAATTAATTGGGATAAGTGTACATCCCTTCTGTTAGGTGAGTGGAAGAATATGGATCCTCCCCAACTTCCACAACAATGTGAGTGGATTAAAAATGGTTTTAAAGTTCTTGGGGTGTATTTAGGTTCTGATACTTATATGAAAAAGAATTGGGAAGGGTTAGTTGACAAAATTGTAGGGAAACTACAGAAGTGGAGATGGATCCTCCCAAAGTTATCTTTTAGAGGGAGATGTTTAATCATTAATAATTTGGCAGCCTCAATGTTGTGGCACAGATTTACAGTGTTGAACCCCCCTGAAGAGTTATTGATTGTTATTCAAAAATCCTTCGTTAATTTCTTTTGGGATGGTTATCATTGGGTTCCTCCTGGAGTTTTATATCTCCCAGTTATAGAAGGAGGTCAAGGACTTATAAATCTGGAGGCAAGAGTTAAGACAATGAGGTTTCAGACATTACAAAAGCTATTGTATTGTTCAGATAAGATACCCTGGATTGCATTAGGTTTGTCTGTTTTAAAAAGTATTGGGGGAATTGGATTATCTAAGCAATTGTTCTTAATTGAAAAATCTTTTGTTTCAAAGTTTCAAAGTTTTTCTTCTTCTAATTTTTATGTATCTGTATTAAAAGCCTGGCAAGTGTTTACAAAATTTAGAGATGATAATGAACATTGTGGTGTTTTAGAACCATTGTTTTTTAATTCTCTCTTTAGAATGAATTCTTCTATTTTGAGTTCAGTGATTAATCGGTTTTTAAACACAGGAATATCTACTGTAAAAGATTTAATTGATTTTTCAAAGGGTCAATGGTATGCGACTAAAATAATAGCTAATAAAGTTGGTCTTAGATCAGAAAGATATGTTGAGGGGATAATTGGGCAGCTTAAAAAATCTTTTCCTCAGTCTTTCTTGACCCATGTAAATAATGTTATCGAGAATGGTGAAAGGTCTTTGAGTTTTCCAGATCTTAGAGTTAATATAATTTTAGATCTGGATACAGACCTAAATAATACTTTATTGAAAGGATTTGAAAATGTTTCATTTCACAATGCTGATAAAAAGATATTGTATTGTATGTGTGTGAAATCCCTGTTTTTTACTCAACTGAAAAGACGTGTTGATACTAAATGGAGAGAATATCTATCAATTTCTTCAGAAATAACTCCAGCATGGAGGTGTTTGTATAAGCCCCCTATTCCTAAGAGGTCTGGGGACCTCCAATGGAGAATACTCCATTGTGCTGTGGCATCAAATAGTTTTGTGTCAAAATTTAATGGGATGGTTTTATCTACATGCCCTTTTTGCAATACTGATATTGATACTGTTTTTCATTTTTTTTGTGATTGTATAAGATTAATTCCTTTGTTTGGATTGCTGGATAAAATATTTACTAAACTTGGTTTTATGTTTACAAAAAATATGTTCATTTTGGGTGTGAAGTATAAGAAAGAATGGAAAGCACAATGTACACTTGGTAATTTTTTAGTGGGACAGGCGAAGTTGGCTATTTTAAAATCCCATGGATGTAGGAATGATGGGAGAGATGCTAATTTGCTTGGAATGTTTAAATCTCTTGTAGAGAGTCGTGTTGTTGTGGAATATGCATATTGTAAATTATTAAATAACATGCATTTTTTTGATGTAAGGTGGAGTGTGAAAAATGCTCTTGTGATGAGAGATGAGTTTGGAGAGTTATTGTTTAATTGGTGAAATGTAAAGAATGTTTTTAAAATGGCTGTTTGATTAAAAGAGTTTCAAAAGTCAAAAAGTCTCTCTCTCTCTCTCTCTCTCTCTCTCTCTCTCTCTCTCTCTCTCTCTTTCTTTTGTTGGAGCCACAAGTGGTGATAAGGAATTGACCGTTATTTGTTGTAACCATAGTGAATGAGCCGGCTGTCTCTAGAGGAATACCCGAAGGTGAGGAGAGTATAGGACTGACACTTATTCGTTGCAACTGCGGCCAACCTGATGTTTTAAGTCAAGGACTGCATTTTGAACTGTGTGAACTGAGCCCAATGTTTTAAATCCTTCTGAAGTGAGTTTTTATATTATCAAGGAGTTAGTCAGGTTGTGGTTATTGTATTTGTTATTGTGTATTTTTTTTATTATTATTTTTATTCTTATTATTGTTATTTTTCTGGTTGTGCTACATTCATTTTGATGCCTGATAGAGACCGGAGTAGAGCTTATTTACATCAAGAGGTGGGGAATTATGAGTACTTAGTGTCGAGTGTATTAGATTGATTCATGGTTGCACTTGCAGTGATTATCTGACTTTTGGGGTGCCTGTATTTTATTTTATTTTTTATTTTTTTTGTGGGTTTGAGTACTTTTATTTCCTCCTCAAAAGTTTTTGTCCAGGCTGATGGTTAAATGTAGCCAAGGTATTTTTTTTTTTTCTTTCTTTCTTTTTTTTTTTTGCTCTAGACAAACTCTTAAGAAATATCTTTGATCAATTTTCAACCTTGTCTTCCATAGTTCGTTGTGAAATAAAGAGAATTGTGATTAAGTGTGGCTCTGTGGCATGATTGAAGAAATTGGTTTGCTCCCCAGAGTAAAATAAGAATTAATGCAAGATTGTATGTACATTATTAATATTGCCCTGTGACAACTTTTGGCGTAGTTCGGCAGGGTACTTTGATTTTTGGGTTGAGCAACCAAGACTTCAATTATGCCTGGGGATGACCCACAAGCCCCAAGGGCTCCAGTTATGATGATGCCATTTTTTATGGGAGGACCATGGGTTCAGAAGTTTAGTGGGGCTGACTCAGAAGTGACTTTTGGTGCTTGGAAAGAACAAATACAGAGTATGTTGACTCTCCAAGGACTAAGTGTTGGACAACAATTACACTTTATTTTGGGAGTTTTGGAGGGAGAGGCAAAAAGCGAGGTTTTAGCTGTGACTGCAGAAGAACGGGACATTCCTGAGAAAGTGTTTACATTACTGATGGACTTGTATGGGGATAATACTCCAGTTGCTGCATTGAGGGCACAGTTTTTTAAATTATAGACAGGAAGTTAGGCAGTCTATTAAGGCTTTTTCTCTCCGAATGCGTGAGTTGTTTCCCAGGTTGGAGCGACGTGATAACACCGGCTTGGAGGGCGGAGATATGTTGCTGAGAAACCAGTTTGTGATGGGGTTACGAGAAGGACCTATTCAGCAAGAGTTGCGGGCCCAGGTTTGGAGGAATCGGCAGCTGACATTCGAGGAGGTGAGGAAAGAGGCACTGGCACTGGAGAGTGAGAGGCAAGACTTGTGGGCTCCTGCGACGCCAGTGTTTACTCAGAATGTTGCAGTGGAGCCTACAGCTGATTGGAAACAGACATTTCGTCATGAGCTGATGCAAGAGGTAAAAGAACAGTTTAATGAAATGTCAAAGACTTTTTTTTGAAGAGCTACGTCAAAATCGATCATCATTAACTAATTATACTCGTGATGAGTCTTATCCAGCTCAAGTGAATAGAAATCAGAGGCCCCCTGGTCGCCCTTCGAGTGATAGATTTAAGTGGGATGCACAAGGTAGACCAGTGTGTAATGGATGTGGAGAAGTGGGTCATATTTGGGGCCAAGTAGCTGGACTTCCTTTTCGTGGCCCTAGTAAACCCCTTAGAGAGACTATCGCAGGAGCATGCCCCTTATTAGAGATAAAAGTCGATGACATACCTATTCAGTGTCTGGTAGATACTGGTTCACAAGTCACGATTTTTACTGAGAGCCTTTGTCGAGAATTATTTCAGAGTAAGCAAGTTGTCATCGTTAGGGATGGGTGCCTGGGAACTAACCAAGTTTTACTGGGCATGAACGTGATCTCTGCCTGCTGGGAAGAAGTATATCAAAACCATCAACAAACTGTGTCACAAGCTAAGCCCCAACAGCAAGACTGGGGGAATGTGTTTGCAGATTGTCATCGAATTAAAGCTGCTGAAGCCCAAAAACAACACAGTGATGTAGCGCGAGTAGCTTGTCGTTATGCAGTGACTGTTCCAGCCCACAGTGAAGCACTGGTATGGGCTAAAATTCCAAATCGACCCATGTATCAAAAGGAAGAAGTGTTAGTTGAGCCACACACTGAACTTTTGGGTATAGAAGTTGCTTGATCTCTTTCAGTAGTTCAACATGGGCGACTCCCAGTGTGAGTACGAAACTTGAAATCCACCCCAGCAACTTTATACCGGAATCAAAAGCTGGCTGAAGTGCTTATTATAGACTCACAGCAGGTTAGAGGGCAACGGGATCTTACTTTGGTAGAGACAGGGGGTGGAGGTGAGACTCGTACAGACTGCACATAGCCTAAATGAGTTAACGGAGGGATTTCCAGAGCACTTGAAGGCCCCGTCGTTAGAAGGGAAAGGGTTAGATGGGGTGCAGCGAGAAAAGTTGGGGCACTTTTTGTGTAGATGGCAGCATGTGTTCGCTACCCATGATGAAGACTATGGGTGTACATCGGTGGTAAAACATCAGATTCCCACAGCAGATGCAGAACCCATTCGTGAGCGGTGTAGGTTGGTTCCCCCATCCCTGTATAAAGAGATTCGGGGGTTATTGCAGGGTATGTTGGAAGGAGGGATTGTTAGGGAGAGTTGTAGCCCTTGTGCCGCACCTATAGTGTTAGTGCAAAAGAAGAACGGGGATTGGTGATTCTGTGTAGATTAAATTGAATAGTGTGACTAAGAAGGATGCATTCCCCCTCCCAAGAATAGAAGATTCTCTCACCAGCTTGACTCGGGCAGAGTGGTATTCCACTCTAGATCTTGCTAGTGGGTATTGGCAAGTACAGGTAGATGAACGGGATAGGGAGAAAACTGCATTTACTACACCTTTTGGGCTATTTGAATGGGATTGTATGCCTATGGAGCTCTGCAATGCGCCGGCTACTTTCCAAAAGTTAATGCAGTGGTGTTTAAGTGGCCCAATTGCAGAGTCCACTTTGGTGTATTTGGACGATGTTATTGTGTTTTCGCAGGATTTTGGAACCCATCTGGAACACCTAGGTGCAGTATTTCAGGCTTTGGAGCAGTACGGGCTGAAACTGCGACTCGAGAAGTGCCAGTTATTCCGTAGGCAGGTCAAATTCTTGGGACATTGTGTCAGTGGAGAGGGTGTTGCCCCAGACCCAGATTAGATAGCAGTCGTAAGAGAATGGCCCACCCCGGAGACTGTTAAGCAGGTACAATCTTTTTTGGGGTTTGCAGGGTATTATAGATGGTTCATTAAGTGCTTTTCTCAGATTGCTAAGCCGTTGAATGAACTGTTGGTAGGCAGAGGTCGAAGCAAGCGTCGTAATTTGCAGAGTATTGAATGGACATCTGAGTGTGAAGCTGCTTTTCAGCAGTTGTACAAGCACCTACTTTAGCGTATGCTGATTTTGCACTGCCTTTTTTTTGTGTACACCGATGCTGGTAATCAAGGGTTGGGAGCCGTATTGGCACAACAGCAAGGAGGGTTAGAGCATGTGGTTGCTTATGCGAGTAGAAGCCTTCATCCAGCTGAAAGGAACGATGCAAATTATAGCTCCTTCAAATTAGAACCTTTAGCAATGAAGTGGACTGTCACCGAAAAATTTAAAGATTACCTGTGGGGCGCTAAAGTGAACGTTTTAACCAGACTCTTTTGAACTTGTTGGTTACGGTAGACGCCGAAGGACAGGACCAGTGGGTGAGTCAACTTGGTTTTCTGACCCATGCATATAATAACTCTGTTCACAGTTCGACTGGGTATGCCCCTTCTTATCTGATGTTTGGGCGTGGTGTCACGGGGGGACTAAATTAGTAGTAATGATTAGTAGATTGAATGGGGAATGTAGAATATTAAGAAGGTAAATGCCATTGGCTCTGGGAAGTTGGGGACGGGGTGGGGTTGTTTGTTTATGTCTTTTTAAGGTGGAGGTTTTAGAAGGAAGGGGAACCCCCCCCCCAAGCCGGAGAGACACCGCGGAAGTGAGCGTGAGAGACGAGGGCCTCGTGTGGTAAACGCCTCGACTAGATCGGATACAGAGAAACAGCGAACGCCATTATTGTTTACACAGAGGGGCGAGTTACTCGCTCCCCGGCCAGTTAAGTGATCTCTCTCTCTCTCTCTCTCTCTCTCTCTCTCTCTCTCTCTCTCTTTTGTTGGAGCCACGAGTGGTGATAAGAAATTGACTGCGGTATTTGTTGAATGAGCCGGCTGTCTCTAGAGGAATCCCCGAAGGCGAGGAGAGTAAAGGACTGACACTTATACGTCGCAACTGGTAAGGCCACCCTGATGTTTTAAGTCAAGGACTGCATTTTGAACTGTGTGAACTGAGCCCAATGTTTTAAATCCTTCTGAAGTGAGTTTTTATATTATCAAGGAGTTAGTCAGGTTGTGTCATGATCACTAGTGGGAGTGCCCTAATCAGCCACTAGAGGGCACTTCAACCCGGACTCTTGTTTTCTTCACTTGGACTTCATTTTCCAGAACTCACTTCCCAGACTCATTACCTCTTCATTGCACCCAGCTGTTTTGTGTTATGTTCATAAGTGTCTGTCTATTTACAGTATACTGAGTGTGTTTCTGCTTTTGTTATCGTGGTTTCACTTTATGTCACCGGCTTCTGTTTGTTTCTTTGTTTTCTGTTTGGACTGCTCTGTGGATTTTGACCCTTGCCTGTTGTGGATTACGTTTTGGATTACCCCATTAAAGCTGCATTTGGATCTTACCTGTTTGTCTCTGTGCATTCCATGACAGGTTGTGGTTATTGTATTTGTTATTGTGTATTTTTCTTCTTATTATTTTTATTCTTACTATTATTTTTTATTTATTTTTCTAGTTGTGCTACATTCATTTTGAAGCCTGATAGAGACCGGAGTAGAGCTTATTTACATCAAGAGGCGGGGAATTATGAGTACTTAGTGTCGAGTGTATTAGATTGATTCACGGTTGCACTTGCAGTGATTATCTGACTTTTGGGGTGCCTGTATTTTTTTTTGTTTTGTTTTTTTTGTTTTTTTGTTTTTTTTTGTGTGTGTGGGTTTGAGTAATTTTATTTCCTCCTCAGAAGCTTTTGTCCAGGCTGATGGTTAAATGTAGCCAAGGTATTTTTATTTTTATTTATTTATTTATTTATTAATTTGCTCTAGACAAACTCTTAAGAAATATCTTTGATCAATTTTCAACCTTGTCTTCCATAGTTCGTTGTGAAATAAAGAGAAATGTGATTAAGTGTGGCTCTGTGGCATGATTGAAGAAATTGGTTTGCTCCCCAGAGTAAAATAAGAATTAATGCAAGATTGTATGTACATTATTAATATTGCCCTGTGACACCTGAGTGAGTTTGACACACACCCGCTCCTCCTCTCCTCCGGTCACTCGTCCCAGTGCAGCGCAGGATTGCAGGTATTGCGCATAATTTTAATCATACCCGCAGGTTTGTGGAGAGCGCATTATTGTAACGCGAGAGCCCATTCATGTAATGGCAGAAAACGACGCGAGCTCTCAAATATACAAGTAAACTCTCTCTCCTCTCATGAGTGCGTGCTCTGTGTAGTGTGCAATAGCGAATCTCTCCGTGCTCTTAAATTAAACGTTGTCAAAAGTTATCAAAACAATCAGAATAGACTTCCATGCCTGGCCGATGAAAATGCTACAGGAAATCTTAATTGTCTATAAGTGAAATGCACCAGAAAGTCTCGACAAACAAAGGTGGATCTTTAATTTCTTTACAGTGTAGATGTATGTTTCAGAATGGGGCATTTGTATGATTTGTACATATAAATAACCTGTCTAACTGCATCACTACATACAGACATTACAGGTCAAACCATTCTGATGTTCTTTTTATCTAAATAAACAACATATTATATGGCTCTTAAAGGATTAGTTCACTCAAAAAAAAAAAAAAAAAAAAAAAAAGAAATTTCTGTCATTAATTACTCATCCTCATGTTGTTCCAAACCCGTAAGATCATCGTTTATCTTCAGAACACAAATGAAGATATTCTTGATGAAATCTGAAAGCTTTCTGACCCCAGACTGCAACGTAATTGCAACTTTTGCAGGCCCATAAAGATAGTAAAGACATTGTTAAAATAGCCCAAGTGACTACAGTGGTTCAACCTTAATGTTATAGAGCAACCAGAATACTTTTTGTGTGCAAAAAACAAAAATAACGACTTTTAAACAATTTCCTCTCTCTGTGTCACTCTCTGACGGTGTTCATGTGAGCACCACAGCGCATGCATGTGATGCTGATGCAGAATCCGGCCAATAATGAGCCGACTGTGTTTAATACGTCAACAGTGTCAGAGACTGACACGGAAGAGAAGAAATTGTTGAATAAAGGGTTTTTTTTTGTTTGTTTATTTTGTGCACAAAAAGTATTCTGGTCGCTTCATAACATTAGGGTTGAGCCACTGTTGTCACATGATTCATGTTTTAACGATGTCTTTAATACCTTTTTGGGCCATAAAAAGTGGTAATAACGTTGCAGTCTATGGAGGGTCAAAAAGCTCTCAGATTTCATCAAAAAGATCTGAATTTGTGTTCTGAAGATGAACGAAGGTCTTATGAGTTTGAAACAACATGAGACTGAGTAATTTATGACAGAATTTTCATTTTTGGGTGAAACTAACCCTTTAAGATACAGGGCATATAAAAATTCAGTGTTGTTATATTTCATATAGCTCAACTGAATTGAGGTATTTTTTTTTTTGTTCTCATTTTTTTACTGACTTTACTTATCTTTTTTGTAAATTCAATTCAGTTTGAAATCAAGTTTTCTTGTGCTGCATGTGAGCTATTGCAACAAAGTTACCCTACTGTAAAGACACAAATACACAGAGTGAGAAAATATTTAAGTGAGATTATTGTAATGGTAATTGATCAATGTTATTGGTTTATAAAATGATATTTAATATTGATCATTTGTATTGTGAAGTTAGAAATTCCAGTATTGTGACCACTAATTCACGCACTTAATGAATAAGGTGAAAGTGCTTTGTTGATAGTAACTATTTTCTACTGATTGATTGAATATTGTTTGGCAATTCATTAAATATTGCCGGCTAAAAAGTAATTAGTAATTTTAGTACTTTGAGTAGTTTTTGAGAAGAGTAATTTGTACTTTTACTCAAGTACTTTATTGACACCAGTACTTTTACTTGTAATTGAGTATTATTTCAGCAATGTAACAGTACGGAACTTGAGTACAAATTTTCAGCACTCTTTCCACCACTGAACCGTCTCCATTCACTTTGTATAGTGTGAGGCTTGCCTCCTTGTCAATTCTGACTTTCTGCACTTCATTACAGCACTCTGCATGTTGTTAGGATGACAAAAAGTTTTAGAAGTTACATTTTAGTCTGGTCTGAGTAAAGTCCGTTAAAAACACAAAACTAATTCACACAAACATGTCCATGTTCTTGATATACAACCATTGATGGACATCTTTGATTTTAATGAAGAAAAAAAAGGTTGGATTAGAACATGCAACCTTTGATACTGTTAACAAACATTAATTTCGAATCTATATATTTATTCACTAAATTGAAGAATCTTGGAACTAACAATATATTGTATTATGTTTATTCTATCACATTAAACATGAATTCTCAAAGTACTATTGAAATTGATTTCTAGACTTCATAATGTTATTTTTTTTCTACAATTGTTATTGTACATATCTGACATAACATTTGTACATATCTGATATAGCATTGTATTAGCAACAATTTCCTTCACTGTTTTATTTCTTTATTCTTTATTTAAAAAAAAAAAAAAAAAAAAAAAAAAAGTCCCCCCCAGTGTTCAAGACATGGTTAAGGCCTTGCACCATGTCACATAGCAGCTTTTAGACATTGTTCTGTTTTTTGTTATAAGCTAGAAATAACAAGGAGGCAGCCTCAAGCTATACAACGTCAATGGAGACTGTTGGATTGTTTTCCCCCCAGGTGGGCGTGGCTTTCAGATTATGATGTGTGTCACTCTGTCTCTATAGCATGTTCTTAAATTTGGGGGTGGAGCTATCAAGATAAGGGTGTGATCCTTTGGGTATGGGTGTGTTTGTTTTGGTGATTTCAAATAGCCTATCAACAGCGTTTCTCAGAAATCACTTACTGCACCTTTAAATCCACAGGGTTCAAAAACATTCCCCCTGCAGCTGTAATGAATCACTGTTAATGCTCTTATTTGTTATTTGAGTAAATGTCTTCATGAATCCTGCAGGCCGTCTTTAAAGCGATGAAGATCTGCAGACTGCTGAATCCTGATGCTCCATCCACCCCGTCTCCCGGACAGGCGTTCGGATATGAAGAGGATGCTCAAGCGTCCTACACTGACACAAACCCCGCACCAGAGACCAGACCCTCGGCCCGGCCTTCTACAACCGTGTACTGGTCAGACAGTTTTTGAGCAGTATGTGTAAATACATGTGCAGTTAAAAAGATACAGGTCTAATGGAGCGATGTGAGTGTGCATGTTTGAGTTAGAGTGTGTGTGTGTGTGTGAGAGAGAGTGAGTGAGATCAGATGTGTCCATTAACAAAAGACCCCTCCGCTCTGCATCATTAGCGCCGAGGTTATTTCCATTACTAATGATCACTGCATTATTTTAAAAAGTCACAAAGTGCAGCACTCATCCATTTTACTGTCAGAACCCTGCAATTATTCATTAAGTTATATTGCAATATTCACTGTTTTACATTATACATACATATATTGTAGGAGCCGTTTTAATGCAATACATGTTTTCTCCATTGGGTGTCGCTCTAATGTGGCTGTATATTTAGAGCACGGGGTTAACGAGACAACAGGTGTGTTTGGTGGCTGAGAGACTCATGCTGTGTCCCAATTCGCCTACTTATACTACGCCCTAAAAGTATGTACTCTTTCTGTGAACAAAAAGTACTTACTTTTGAGTGTGTAGCAAAAGAGTAGACAAGCTTTGGGACATACTAACACGTCATACAATCGCGTCTTTTCTCTCTGTCGCATCCTGTCACCGTAAACTGGCCTGTCAATCATCTTACATCCTCCACATTTCATTTAGTTAATTTCCTAGCGTATCGGAGAGAAATGCAGCACGTTGATATGCAGTCGCGGGTCTTTCATGTGGAGAACTCTCCTCATATTAATGCATAATGATGCATTTAAAAGTTAATGGCCATTCGGATCTTTATAAAAGTCCACATTGCTATTTGCAGATGAAAAATAACACGGATAACATTAAATATATATTTTCTATCAGGTTAAACTGATTATTAGTCACTCAAACCTCTCAGCGTCGATCGCGCGTATCCGCCATGTTTTGTAGTTTTTTAACACTTTTTACGCATGTTTGTAGTTCTGAACTGAATCCTCGTCCAATGCGCAATGTATTGTGGGCAATATTAGCCTTTATAGTGTGCACTGATCAACACTTCGAAAATCTACCGGAAATAGTAGAACATCCGGGGACTTTTGGCATACTCTTTTCAACATACTATGCTTTGGGACACACTTATTTTAATCTCACATACTATTTAGGATAGTATGGACATTGGAACGCAGGGAAACAGTTTTTGACCGTGCTAATCGTGCTAAGCCATACATTGTTTTACTACACAGATGATTGCTTACGTGTTGATTATGATTATGGATAAAGTGTTCTGTCTGCAAGGTATGAACTTTATGCTTAAGAACAGTATAAGAACGAGAGCTCACAGGAAACTGATTGGAAGCAGTGTTTATTGATTGGAACAAAATAAAGAGACAGTTTGCATTTTAACATCTGCGTGTATGGACTTCATGGGCACGCGTACTTAACGTGCTTACTTCTGCCACCGACACCAGCGGCTTAATGGAAGGCCATAAAATATATATGTCAAAATTATTCAGACACTTTGACCATGTTTTGCTTAAGTGTTATCTGACATAATTAAGATTATTTTTTTCTGACACAGTTTAACTCTGAGATCTTGTCATATTTGATTACCATTTTTTAAACTATGGTGAATAAACTGTATTAATGAATGAAATGTTCAAGGTAAATTTTGGTTTGACTGTGTGTGTGTGTATACGTGTATATTTGTATGAGAGAGAGATACATAAATATATATGTACACTCATACACACAAATAATAATGTACATGTACATTATACTTTACACACACACACATTGGGTTTCCATGTTTTATGGGGATTTTCCATAGACATAATGATTTTTATACTGTACAAACTGTGTATTCTATCCCTTAACCCTAAACCTCCCTTGTGAAAAAAAAAAGTGCACTTTAGTATACTTTTATAAAGTGTACTTATTGCAAAAATAATATACTTTAAAAGAACACACTTAAGTGTGAATTAAATGTAATGTTTTCATTGCTTAAGTGCATTCTATCTGTAATTAATTTCAAATATATCACAGATTAAGTTCATATTAAATGCAATAAGTTGAACTTAAGAGTGATTTTTTTGAACAACTTTAGTGGTACTTTAATACAACTTTATGACAACCTTCGTAATTGCTTCTAGTACCTTTAAAATATAGTTGAAGTGCACTGCCCAATGCGCTAACAAGCAATTAATGTGAACTAAAAAATATTTTAATATCAGTTATCAATACACTTAAGTGTGAATTAAATGTAATGTTTCATCCGCTTAAGTGCATTCTATTTGTAATCAATTTCAAATATATCACAGATTAAGTTAATATTAAATGCAATAAGTTGAACTTTTGAGTGATTTTTTTTGAACAACTTAAGTGGTACTTTAATACAACTTTATGACAACCTTCGTAATTGCTTCTAGTACCTTTAAAATATAGTTGAAGTGCACTGCCCAATGCACTAACAAGCAATTAATGTGAACTAAAATATATTTTAATATCAGTTATCAATACACTTAAGTGTGAATTAAATGTAATGTTTTCAGCCGCTTAAGTGCATTCTATTTGTAATTAATTTCAAATATATCACAGATTAAGTTCATATTAAATGCAATAAGTTGAACTTCTGAGTGATTTTTTTAAAGCACTTAAGTAGGAGTTTAATACAATTTTTTATGTACTTTAAAATATGGTAAAAGTATACTTCTGAATGTACTGACAAGCAATTAATGTGAACTTAAATATACTTTAATGTAATTAACATGTACACTATTATATAATTTAATACATTTGTAATTACATTATTTGTACATATAATAATGAAGTTACAATTTAGTATATTTCAAAATATTACAATCAACACAAATGCAAATTGAAACCCTCTACATTTACTGACAAAATAATCTCTAAAACAAATGCACAAAAACCTTTTTGTTGATGCACAAGAAAAACCCAAGAAACACTATACACAATCACAAACAATTACAACACTTTAACTCTCATTTAGAAAGAGTCTGGAGGACAGAGAGGCTTATATGCACTATCATTTTCTCCATCACATACAAAGGTACCTAAACCTACCATCACAATCTTTCTGCATTTTTACATTTTCAGATAAAATCATTCTGTATAAGATGATAAATAAGATAACACCCATGAATTAATACAAACAAAATGTAAAGAAATGAAAATATTCAAAACTTTGGGTAACACTGTACAAAAATTTTCTATTAGTTAACTACTTTAGTTAACATGAACTATGAATGAAAAATACTTTAAGCATTTATAAATCCTAGTTAATATTACGTATGCATTATTAAAATCAAAAGTTGCATATGTTAATAGATAATGCACTGTAAACTAACATGAACAATAACTATACATTTTATTAACTTGAAAAAAAAAAAAAATATTGCCTAATGTTAACAAATATTGATAAATACTGTAAAAAAAAGTCAATGCACATAGTTAGATAATGTTGTCTAATATATTAATTGATGTTAACAAGCGAGACCTTTTGTAAAGTGTTACCTTTTGTAAACCTTGTTACTTATAAGCTCTGTAACCCTTACTAGCAAACATTAAACAGGACAAAAAGGTTTCTTCTAAAATCTTACTCCAGCATTACAATGAATGTAATTTTGAAAAGAAAAAACAAAACAAACAAAAAAACAATGAATTCCAAAGGCACAAAAACAAGAAAACCAAAATTGTCTGTCACCACCTTTTTTTAAGTTGTATGAAAAAGTGCTGTTTATGTCAATGTCCCAGAAGCTCTTCATCATCAGAAAACCTTAAATGTCCACGAAGCTGCGAACCACCTCTACACAGTATGCATAAATGAACATGATCCAAAGAGGCAAGAAAGTAAAAAAAATAAATACCTGGAGGAAAAAAAAAAAAAAAAAGAAGTAAGAGTCAGTCCATTATTATAATTGGTTCAATCAAATTAAATCAATATATATATATATATATATATATATATATATATATATATACAGAACTCCAAAGTTTATATACACCTTTGTAGGTTTGAAAAATAAAAAATAAAAAAAGACATTTTCCACCACCCTCCTAGACCCATTTGGTATTCCCTAAAGGCAAAGAGTTGCTGATAGTGATTGAAGCCTGTGGCCAAGATGTTTACTGTGTACTGATAATTTCCTCCACTTTAATACCAGTTACAGTGTGAAATAAATATGAATGAACATATGAAGCTATGTTACAAGATACAGTACAACTGACCCATAACTTGTCACATTTAATCGCTCAATCAGTGTTTCAACTGCGGAAAGACGTATATAAAACAGCTTGTAAACAATGTCACGTAACATCACATTTACTTCAGAAAAATCATATTCAGCATAAACTCATTAGTCAGCTATAGAGAGGAGCATTCTGCTAATTATATGCACCACGTTACATGTTCATTATAATTTTATTTTAAATATTTTTTTTATAATTAATGTATTTAATGTTTGAATACATAATTTATGACAGCTACAATTTAAATGTTTATATTTCAAAAAACAATTTAGAGTAGAAATATGATTATGTAATTCTAAAGTTTACATAATCATAACTTTATTATAAAACAAACAAATCATACAAATTAGCATTGTATTTGTTTCTTTATTTAGTACTTCCCTGATGAAGCAGTTCATTCTGCAAGGTGTAAGTAAACTTTTGACCGCAACTGCATCACCCAAGATGAATTACCTCAGTCATCAGGACAACACTGTAGTAGAATCCTGGGAGAAGCTCCTTCACATTTCCCACAAACACCAGGATTCCAGTGACCACACCATCTTCACTGACACTGGCCTTTAAACATAGAGAACATTTTTATAAACATTTTTATTCCTACTTTACAAGGAATTAAACATAACTTTATCAATTACACAAATATAGATAAATAACCCAAGGCCAAAGCAAATTGAGGGTTTTGCTTTGAAAATAATTATATAATATCATTATATATAAATATAAATATATAATGATTAGATGGGGATTTGTAAGTGCACAGGTGAGAATTTATTACTTGCAAACAGAAAAGATTCAAAGCATTTAAAAGCTATAAGAACAGTTGATGGCAGTGTTTTAGCTTGTAGTGTGTGATCAGGGTGGCTGAATTAATGGAAAAACATGGAACATCACCTCATCAATACAGGTCTTTGATTCCACACAGCGTGCACTGTATCTCCAATAACAAATCTGTACTGATCCTACAAAATGAATATATAAAACAACAGATAAGCACAAAAATATTACATATTACAAACACAAACAGTAACTGAACAACTAATTTTTCAAATGCAAAAAGAAAAATAGATTATAAGCATTACTGGTGGTTATAATAGCGATTAAATGTATATAATTGTCTTTAAATGTTACAAGATCAGATCTTTGAATATAGTTCTGCAAATTTAACTTAAAGTCATTTAAAATGATTTAAAAAGTCAGAGTTCAATTAAAATATATTTTCAGCAGCCAAATTCTTTGAACACGCCCACACACGCGACCACGTTCATATTATATAAGAAATTACTATAATGCAATCATAAATAAATTACAGGAAACATGATTAATTCACCTCCATATTGCGATTAAACTAAATAAGTTACACTCATAAGAACTGCTATGTTCCGGTGAAAAAATAAAAATGAAGAGAGCATATATCAATATCAAGATACTTACTTGCTTCTTTATTTGTAATACATAACGTCTCATCTGTAGTCATCCAAACGTGCGCTCCTTTGTTTTCTTCTTTGATCAGCAAAGTTTCCTCACGCATCGCGATCACAGAAAGATGGCTGAAGGTGCATTTTTCAAACTCTGGTGAAGTAATGCGCCGTCATGACGTAGTACTGTGGCGCATGCGCATGATTAAATTTGTTCAAGTTGAAGTTTTTCTAATTCATTGTTGTAGTTAGACTGTAAGTTTACAGAACTTGACTCATTCACCTAACTGAAATTCAATTATTTTATAGTTTAGTCTGATTAAAATTAAATGTATTTTAACTGAATATGAATTCAAATTAATTTTTAGATCTGTTAAACTTTTGCTTGCAATTAAATAGGTTTAATCAACTTAGAACAACAATGATATTATAAGTATTATACAGATATGTGAAGTACAGCACTGTTGCATTAAGTATCACAAATACAGCACTCCGTATAAAAAAAATAAATAAAAAAAAATAAAAAAAAACTGACACTAGTCGAGTTTAGAGCAGGAGCTGGTGATAAAAATTTCAACAATAAGTTGTACAGGATTATACACTGTATAAGCAAGTGTTTTGAAATTCAGAAAAATAAATTTCAAGTGTATTAATGCACACAGTATTTATTAAAGATTAAGCACATTTAAAATACATTAACAAATGTCATCTTGGACAACACACTTAAGTTGAAATTAAAATAAATTATTTTTCATGTGCTTTAATATATAAGTCAACACATCAGAATAAGTTTACTTATTTAAAACACTATAAAGTCATAATTAAGTAAAAATTAAGTGCATTTTTAAAAAGTGCTCTTAAGCATGTTTAGAAATATTGTCATGAAAGTGTACTTTCTTTAAGTACAACTTAAGTCATTATTACAAAGTGCATTTTTAAAAAAGTGTTAATAAATATTGTCATTTAAGTGTACTTTCTTTAAGTACAACTTAATAAGTCATTATTACAAAGTGCATTTTTAAAAACTGCACTTAAGCGTGTTAATAAATATTGTCATTAAAGTGTACTTTCTGTAAGTACAATCAATAAGTCATTATTACAAAATGTATTTTTAAAAAGTGCACTCAAGTGTGTTAGTAAATATTGTCATTTAAGTGTACTTTCTTTAAGTACAGCTTAATTTGACATTATTACAAAGGGTATTTTTAAAAAGTGCACTCGAGCATATTAATAAATATTGTCATTAAAGTGTACTTTCTTTAAGTAAAACTTAATTTGACTATTACAAAGGGCATTTTTAAAAAGTGCACTTAAGCGTATTAATAAATATTTTCATTAAAGTGTACTTTCTTTAAGTACAACTTATTTTGACATTATTACACAGTGCATTTTTAAAAAGTGCACTTAAGCATGATAATAAATATTGTCATTAAAGTATATTCTATTTAAGTACACTTAAGTGGCCTTTAATTTTAATTATATTGTATTATCTGCAAGTGCACTTTTTAAAAAGTATACTAAGTACACACAAAGTACACTTTCAATACAATTAAGTGCACTTCTTTTTCACAAGGGCTACCCATCACAGAAAACATTCTGCATTTTTACATTTTCATTATACAAGCCTTTTTCCTCATGAGGACCAAAAAATATCTCTGCAAGGTCAAAAATTATTGCCATTACTATCCTTGTGTCCCCACAACATAAGGTTTACCAGGACCACACACACAACCATGATTATTTCTGAATGAATTGGGTTTATTTGCAGCTTAGTTTCAATAAATGGACTTTGAATGTTAAAGTATGCTCTATGACATTTGACCATCAAAACATAAATCTGTATTATTATGTCCAGTGAATATGATAATTGTGAACTGATATTTAACCTCAGACACAATACAGTGCAAAATATATATACATGATGTTCTGCAGGAGGAGCTGTTGTCCTCTCAGAAGAATAAAAAAAAATTCAAATAAAAGGGAATGCATGAACTGTTAAAAAAAGAAACAGAATGAAAATATATACCTTGAATGCAACGTTTTTTTTTTTTTGTTTTTGTTTTTTGATAAATGTAAATATAATGTAAATGTGTTAATATTTGTGAGTTTAGGAGTCACGTGGGGGCA
Source organism: Megalobrama amblycephala (assembly GCF_018812025.1). Classification (NCBI taxonomy): domain Eukaryota; kingdom Metazoa; phylum Chordata; class Actinopteri; order Cypriniformes; family Xenocyprididae; genus Megalobrama; species Megalobrama amblycephala. The sequence continues at coordinate 32,337,460 of NC_063057.1, read as the reverse complement.
GCGAGCAAGATGGCTGCATGTTAGCGATCTTCACGCCACTCAGGAGCTAATTTACTTTAATTGCTTATAATCCTACAAATTTATACGATCATATGCTCACCGCAGTTAATTAAGTAGTTAGAGCATTCAGAATTCTGAGAAAGAACATAAAAAGGTATGGCTACGTCGAGATATTTTAAAGCTCCAAACCGTCCCGCCACACGGAAAGCCCCGGTACACGAAATTGAGGACGATACCTCAGACGCACCCAGCAGCCCTAAAGATTCGAACGAAAGTCTCGAGAAACTGTTTGTGGAAGTTTCTAAAATGAGTTCTACACTATCGACCGTCGCGACAGATGTCTCAACTATTAAACAAACCACGGCAGAACTGAAAACAACGGTCACGGCTATTCAGGAGAGATTGGAAGAAGCAGAAGAGCGTATTGCGCATCTGGAAGATTCTTCGGAGAGGCTGGTGAATGACAGCAGTACCAGAAATAAACAAGTGGATGTGTTATGGAACCGTGTACAAACTCTCGAAAACCAGAGCAGACGAAATAATGTGAGGCTGGTGGGTCTTAAAGAGACTTACGGTACTAACGGGACTTTATTGACCTGCATACAGAGGATTTTGAAGGAGGGCCTCGAGTTAGACACAGGCGGAGAGTTCGAGATCGAGAGAGTGCATCGGCAGCCGACTCCCATGCCTCCGAGACCGGTTTTGATCCGCTTTTTTAAGGCAGTCCGCAAGAGACAAAGTGATCAACGTGGTGAAAGGGAAACGGGGAATTGTCTGGGAGGACTGTCGCCTTTCGTTGTTTCCAGATATGTCGAAAGAACTCTCTGCTCTGAGGAAGACGTTTACCCCGGCGAAACGGAGGCTGCAGGAACTCGACGTGAGATACTCACTCACCTTTCCAGCAACACTACGGCTGCGTCCGAAACCGCCTACTCAATGAGTAGGTACTTAATTTCAATAAGTACTTACTTAACGAGCGCTAAAAGAGTAGGTACTTAACAGCCAAATCTCGTTGAGTATGAATGAGATCCGAGAATAATCCGCCATGTTGACGTTATCATGTGACCTACGACGTTATCGCAAGCGCAACAACTGAAAGAGTGACTAATGTGATTTATTTTTTGTTACAAAAACCCAAATTCGCGTGAATATATTGTTAATTTCTTTATTTTATATGCAAAAATGTCCATCCACAAGCAAAGGTGGCATAAATCTCATTTGTTTTCCTCTTTTTCTTGTTGAATTAGCTTAGTTTCATCCCTCAGGCTTATAAATTAAAAGTAAATAACTTTTATGCATTATGATGTATTCAAATATTTAATCTTGTCATCATGCTTTATGTCTGTGTATATAATCGCAAACTATGATGTATACAAACATATATATATTTTTTTTTTGTCATTATTATTGTTTATTGTTAAAGATACACTATGGTATTTTCCATGATCTTGTATGTAAATTGTAGATCCTGCAATAAAAATAAAGATATGAGCAACAGGTGCACCAACACCTCACAGCACCAGTAACTGAACCCTACCTAGTGCGGTTTTCCTCAGTGTTAGCGATGTCTGAAGCCAAAGAAGACATCAGGCAGCTGCTCGAAGATCTCGTCTTTGGAGAAGACTGATTTTATACTCAAAGTTAACTTAAAATTAAGATTACACCAGAATGAACTGCTTTTCTAACACACCCCAACACTTACACACAATAATGATGATAAATGCTGACCAAAACTTAATTATATTACTTTTTATTTTACTTCTTTAATAAAACAAGCAAAATGTAATGTTTAGTTAAATGACAGCTGTGCATGAACACACACTAGACAAATACAGCTGATGTGAATACATCTCCATTTACAGTCAATTCATGCATTAATTCATTGCTTATTAAAATATATACATTTACTGATAATAGCATAATTAATAAGTAAAGAATTAATAAAAGTAATAATGACAAATAAATGCATATACAAGTCAACACACGAAACAAAGCTTTATTCAAATGTATTGATCTAACAATCAGGTATTTACAGTCCTGTTGTCATCTCAACACAGCTGTGCCAATTCTGCATTTTATTCTGATCAAGCAGCTGATGAACACCTTCATCATCATGTTCCTCACTGCAGAAGATGATGATGATGATGATGGACCCCTGAACCCCTCAACCTTGGAGCAGGAGTGGGAGAAGATGTGCGGGACAATCTGCTGCTGCAAACATTCATGTGCTCTCCATCAGCGGATTAAAACATTTTACAATTAATTCATGTCAGCATTCTGTTTCTTGCATATTTCATTTCATATTTTTCAATTGCTAATTCTTGTCATGGCTTCATTAGTTTTGTGGTGTGGTGGTCTAAACCACTGAGCTGGTCAGCAGAAGGTTGCTGGTTCGATCTCTGCAGCGTCTCCTCCAGTGTGTCCTTGATCGAGTCACTTGGAAGGAGGAGTGATGGAGGATCTCGTCCCTGACACTGAACCATTCCCAGGATCTGCTGTGTCTCTCCATCCTCAGTGCTCTCACCAGTCTGAGGACATTCACATCCTACAATAATGCACAAATATAATACAAAAGCAGTCATTTTAACAGCACAGTGTCATTTGATTTCTGTATTAGAAATAACAAAATGATCTTACTTTATATTTTGTTACTTACTTTATATATATTTTTATTTTGTTTCAGGTTTTCCTATTTTTTTTCTAACAAATACTGTCGTCAGCTTTTCTTGCAGGTCCTGCTCCACCAAAGCTCTGAAGCAAATGCACAGACATCAAGAATCAGAAAAGTGCTGTAATAAGTCTGTTTAAATTCCAATAATTAAAATAAACTAGACTTTAGATTTAAATAGACTTTGTATTCATTTCTGTAGTATCCTCACTCAAAGCCTTTGATGGCATCATTCCCCAGACATCAGACAAGATTCAAGTTTCCTCTGAGATTTATGTGCTCAAATCTACATTCACATGTTGATGATGTGTTAACTCACTTCTTATCCAATACAAATGTTCCTTAATTTATTAACAATACTAATGGACAAATAAAATAGATTAAATTTATGTGTAGTTACTGTAGATTTGTTTATTTACATTATTTTCATTCATGAATGTAAACAGTGTTGACAACAGTGAATAATAGCACACACACATCACTCATAATACATAATCCAGCACTCATAAGTCATAATATTTGAAGAAGATGTTCGTGTCAGATGTTAAATAAACATTTAGTAAGCATCTTTAAGATGTATATGATTTAGAATATGTAAATCCACTTTGGAGAATTAAGGTGTGTTTATCCCGTTATCTATACATAATAAATCGTGTTTTTACTGCAAAATCACAACAATAGTGTCTAGCATCTTTACACATTCAGCAGTTTACTCTACAGTAGTTCAGCAAATGTGTTTTTGGTTTTCAATACTCACATTTGACAGCATCCGCGCCGCTTTTCTCCTCCGTGTTCGATTATGACGTATCCTCTCCCGTGGCCTGCTGGGATAGAAAAATATCCAGCAAGGCATACTTCAGAATCTGGGCGGAAGCAGTAGGCCATCCGGGAACTCCTCGACTACTATTTTATGATTACTGAGGTTTCTGACATACTTAATTGCTCGCCTACTGCTTTCCCCTATTATATATTAGGTAAGTAGGCGGTTTCGGACGCACTTTAAGTAGGCGCACGTCCGAATCTCGCGAGAATTAGTACGTCACGCAGGTAATTTTCGCCTACTCTTTTTGCTTCAGACATACTTATTCGCTCGCCTACTGCTTTTCCCCTACTAAATAGTAGAGAAGTAGGCGGTTTCGGACGCAGCCTACGTTTCAAATGGAACGGGAAGAACGAGAGCTTCACAAACGCGGAGGCAGCTGACAGATTCATCAATGAACACTGTCACTGAGGAGCAGGCGTAATAAATTAAGGTGGGCCCATGTTTTTCATGAACATTTAAATTCAGTTATGTGGGAATGTAGATACTGAACGATAACTCCCGAGTGGCTTAGAAACGGCCAAGAAGACAGCGTGCAGGAGCTGCGATAAACCTACGGACCGGAGATTTTTTGTTTTTGTTTTTTCTTTTTCGTTTTTGTTTTTTCCCTCTTTCCCCATTCTTCATAGTGAAGAAAAGTGGATGCCTGGAAAAGAGGGATGGGGAGTTGTCGGACCCTTTACTTTTTCTGTTTTGTTTCTATGTTTATTTTTGTATTCGTTATTGTTCACATATTTCAAAGTTCATAGTGTTGGAAATGTTACGTTTTCAAAAACAAAAGTTTGGAAGGTTTGGGTTAACAGCATTTTTTCATATGCAGGCGTTCAGAGTTCCAAGTTATTAATACTCAGGATAAATTGTTAAAGGTGGGCACAGACCATAGACTATAATAAATAGCAATGTCTGGGAGATTAGTTAAATTTATCTCATGGAACATTAATGGGTGTGGTAGCCCAGCAAAAAGGAAAAAAGTGTTGACATATTTGAAAAACAATCAAGCAGATATTGTGTTTATCCAGGAATCTCATATGAAGGGTAAAGAAGCAGAAAAATTTAAAGCGGGGTGGGTAGGTCACATTTTTCACAGTTCATACTCCAGTAAACGTAATGGAGTGATAATTCTGATTCATAAGAATATACGTTTTGTTCTGTTAAAACAAAGTAATGATTCAGAGGGACGGATTTTGTGTTTAGAAGCCATTATAGAGGGTACAAAAATGGTGTTGTGCAATATATATGCACCTAACAAGAGCGACCCACCCTTCTTCCATGAGCTTAATCACATGCTGGGGAATTCTGAGGGCCAAATAATTCTAGCTGGGGATTTTAATGAAGTAATGGATCCAATCCTAGATAAAAGTTCTCGACAGACTCATTTATTGTCAAAAGGAAGAGAAGCAATACATATGTTGAGTTGTGATTTGGGTCTTACAGACATATGGAGGCAGGTCAATCCAAAGAATAGGGATTACACCTTTTTCTCCCACAGTCACAAAATGTATTCAAGGATTGATTTTTTTCTTAGTATCAACCCCTTTGACTGCTCAAGTAGCAAACTGTGTTATAAAGACAATAACTATTACCGACCATGCACCAGTAGAACTTCTTCTGAATATAACCAATGATACAGAGAAAAGAGGAAGATGGAGAATGAATACGGCATTATTGTTAGATCCCCTTTTCAGAAAAGCTTTAGAAGATGATTTAAAATCCTTTTTTGATATAAATTTAGGGAGTACTCAAGACATTTCAACAGTCTGGGAGGCCGCTAAGGCGTATGTAAGAGGTAAACTTATCGCTCAGGCTGCAAAAAAGAAAAGAGAGAGTCTAAATAAGATTAACAAGTTGGAAAAGGAAATCAAAAACAAGGAATTACAGTTGATTAATGCTTTTTCGGACAGGCTTTATCAAGAACTTTGTAGATTAAAATATCAGTTGCATGAGATTTATAACAAAAAGGTGGAATATGCACTGTACAGACTGAAAACAAATTTTTATGAAGGGGGAGAGAAAACAGGGAAATTGTTAGCCAGACAATTAAGAGAAAAAAATGCTTCCAACACAATACCAGTAATTAAACAAGGAGATAGTCAAATATTTGCAGCCAAAGACATAAATAAAGTTTTTCAGCAATACTATGAAAAGCTGTATACATCTATAACACATACTAAATCTATTCAAAATGAGATTGAAGATTTTCTCTCAAATGTTGAAGTGCCGAGCTTACAGCCAGATCAGGTGGTGGAGATGGAATCCCCTATTTCAGTAAATGAGATAAAAGAAGTAATTTCATCAATGAAAAATGGAAAATCGCCGGGTGCTGATGGCTTGCCCGTGGAGTATTATAAGGAATTTGTAGAGGTTATAGCTCCAATACTTAATGAGGTATACCAAGAAATGTTCAGGAAACGGCGAGCACCCCCAACATTTAATGAGGCCTTTATTTCTGTAATCCCCAAAAAAGGTAAAGATGTTACAGACCCCTCAAATTTTAGACCTATTAGTTTATTAAATGTCGATCTGAAAATTTTGACAAAAATCCTAGCCAATCGTCTGCAAAAGGTGTTACCAATCATTATTCATCCTAATCAAGTGGGATTCATGAACAATAGAGCTTCTTCTGAAAATGTAAGATTGTTGTTTCATCTAATCTGGTTGTGTCAATCCAAAAATACTCCAATAACAGCTATTTCTCTGGATGCGGAGAAAGCTTTTGACAAGGTGGAGTGGCAATTTTTATTCTCTACCTTGTCACATTTTGGCTTTGGGCAAAATTTTATTTCATGGGTACAAATATTATACAAAGAACCCAAGGCCGCAGTGATAACAAATGGAGTAGTATCCCCCTTTTTTAACCTATCAAGAGGGACACGTCAGGGGTGCTCTTTAAGCCCACTTTTGTTTATTATTTTTTTGGAAATACTGGCAATTATCATTCGAGCCCAACTCTGGTATTAGGGGAGTGAAAGCAGGAGACAAAGAACATAAATTATTACTATATGCAGACGACATTTTAGCAGTTATAACTGACCCCCTGACCTCTCTACCAAATCTATTGGATGTTATTCAATCCTTCTCAAAATTGTCTGGTTATACAGTTAATTGGAATAAGTCTGAAGCTACCCCCCTTTCCAATTCATGTTTACCAGTTATGGTAGAAAAGTTTAAATTTAAATGGGTCCCTAAGGGAATGAAATATTTAGGAATAAAACTGTCCCGGGACATGGAGGAAATAATAACACTCAATTTACACCCATTATTACAGAAGTTCAAAACTAATTTGGAGAAGTGGGGAAAAATCAAACTTACTTTATGGGGAAAAATTAGTATTATTAAAATGGTTATAGCCCCCCAACTTAATTATATATTAATGATGCTTCCGATTAAAATTCCATCTTCATTTTTCAAGCAATTTGATAACTTAATGAAACATTTTCTTTGGGATGGGAAAAGGGCAAGGATCAATCTAAATAAGCTGATTGCCCCGAAAGAAAAAGGAGGGTTGGGTTTTCCAGATTGTAGACTATATCATTTGCTTTTTGTCCTGACTAAAATAGCTAAATATTGGAATCAGGAAAAAGATAAAACGGACTGGATGAATATTGAATATAAAATTTGTGCACCCTTTACTCCTATTGAAGTATTCTCACAGTCTACTTTTAATACTACAAATCCCGTTCTTATTCACACTAGAGATGTTTGGGTTAGAATTCATAAAATATTCAAATTATCTCACCATTTACAGAAATACTCTTCATTATGGCATAACCCAGCAATCCGTATTGGTAAAAAGCTGATTTATTGGAAGTATTGGCACCAGCAAGGTATAAGTAAAATTGAAGACTTGTATGAGAATGGGGTGTTAAGGTCTTACGAAAATTTAACTAAGCGTTATAATCTTGTGGGAAAAGAAAACTTCTGGAAGTTTTTACAGTTACGTAATTGTATATTGTCTAAAGTTGGCCCCATGGTTGACAATCCTATCTCAAGTTATTTAAACAAAACACAAGAATTTCATAAATCTCCACATTTATATAAAATGGTAAACTCCTTTAGGAGTAGTGACTTGGGAAATTTAAGGATCATTTGGCAGAGAGATATTGGTGAAGAAATTGACTCAGACAAATGGTCCAGCATTTTGGCAGGGTGTGGTAAATATATAAAAGAAGTAAAGGGGAAGTTCACTCAATATAAGATTCTTCATAGATACTACCACACTCCGGCAAGACTTTATAGGATGAAATTGATAAAGGACGATTTGTGTTGGAAGTGCCAGTTGGAAACGGGTACATTTTTACATTGTATTTGGGAGTGTAGCTTAGTTAAACCATTCTGGAAACAAGTTGTAGATGTCGTAAGTTGCTGGTATGGCTCCACAATACCTCTGACACCTCAACTTTGTTTACTGGGTGACAAGTCTCAATTAACCAAATGTTTCTAAGTGTGTACTTTCTGTTATAATGGTATGTATCACAGTGGCTAGCAGGATTATTCTGAGACACTGGAAGACAGTGAAAGCCCCAGAACTGAAAGATTGGGCTAGTGCAATAATAGAAATTGCTTCTTATGAATCTATGCTCAATAGAATAAATGGTGTCAAAGAGGATGGGTTGTCGCCTTGGGAAGAGTTCTGGACATATATTACAGTAACAACTCAGAATGAATAGATTGACACTTGTTGAAATGTCTTGTATTGTACTTTTTTTTTTTTTTTTTTTTTTTTTTTTGTTGTTCCAACTGTGCCTGTAGAAATCTGGAACCCTGTATCATTATTATTATTTTTGTGATGTTGTACTTTTGTTACCTTTTCACCTTCCAAAAGCAATAAAAACTTGAATTTAAAAAAAAATAAATATTTGTGAGTTTTATTTTTCAAAATCTTTAATCTTTTCACTTTATTTTAAAAAGCAGTCATTTTATTTTGTCATTTGATGATTTGGATTAGTGAGAAATATTTATGTTCAGTTATCTCAGCATAAAACATTTTTAGTAAAGTGAAGTAAATTTGGTGTTCATCAGATAAACACACTGACACAAACACTGAGGATTTGAATATTGAGTTTAATATTGAGGAATGAAACAGTTTTCAATAGTTCCTCTATGGCAGCTCATTGTGTCTGTTGTTAGATAAGACAGACTATTTTCTGCATTCGGTTAGATGTGTTCAGAAGGGTTTCAGAGGGTCAGTGAGGGCTTTAGGGTGCTGGATTCTGAGCACAGTCCGTTTCTCTCCATAGGGGAGAGTTTTGTTAAAGCAGAATCAGTGAAGGAGAAAATCACAGTTTGTAAGTCACCATTATGGTGGTTTAGAGTATTACAGTGTTTGCATTAGTTGGGCTCTTGACTTTTTAACATTACATTTTGTTCAGCTGTTTTAACTGAAATAACAGCCAGATGAACAAAGAAAATATGACCAGGTGGTGTTGGTTATGTTTTGACATAATCATCATTTGACATGAATCATCAGACTCATTTAGAGCCCAATCTCTGAGTTTAATTTATTGATTACAGCAGCACTGTGATTCTAAAGCTTATGATCCAGAATTTTCAATATAATCTAAAGGATTTCTTTTAAAAAAAACTTTCATTTAAACACACAGACATCAAGAATCAGCCTGTGAATGTCAACAATGGTGACAATAATAAAGCATTTTGCAGTGCATTCTGGGTGCCACCAACCAAAACTCATTCATGACGGCCTCATGCATTGCGGTATAAATAAATTATGAGCTGAATTGTCTTAGTAATTTCCTTTGTTATGTTTTCATGTGATATTTTAGTAGCTTGTTTTCTAATGTTCTGAGAGGATCTGTTTATCTGAATATGTTGTTTGTCACTGTTGTTGAGATTCATACTTTGAATCTTGATGTCTGTGTGCCTAAAAGAAAGACTTTCTTCAATTTTTGTTTTTTTTATCAGAACAAGTTTTAAGAAATCCTTTGGATTATTTTGAAAAAGCTGGTTCTTATGCTAAATGAGTTCAATGATTCAGATCAAATGATGATTATGTATAACCTTAACAATTGTAATTTTCTCCTCTAGTGATTCTGCTTGTTAAAATCAGGTGTCTTCAATAATGGTCAATCATCACTCAATCACTTAAAGGGTTAGTTCACCCAAAAATGAAAAATGTTTCATTTATTACACACTCTCATGTCATTCCACACTCGTAAGACCTTTGTTCATTTCCAGAACACAAATTAAGATATTTTTGATGAAATCCAATGGCTCAGTGAGGCTTCTGTTGCCAGCAATATCACTGAACCTCTCAAGATCCAGAAAGGTACTAACATATTAGTATTTACATATTTAAAGGTGCCCTAGATTCAAAAATTGAATTTACCTCGGCATAGTTAAATAACAAGAGTTCAGTACATGGAAAAGACGTACAGTGAGTCTCAAACTCTATTGTTTCCTCCTTCTTATATAAATCTCATTTGTTTAAACGACCTCCGAAGAACAGGCGAATCTCAACATAACACAGACTGTTACGTAACAGTCGGGATCATTAATATGTACGCCCCCAATATTTGCATATGCCAGCCCATTCGACGCATTAGACAATGGCAGTGTCTGAATCTCTGCACAGCTGAATCATCAGACTAGGTAAGCAAGCAAGAACAACAGCGAAAAATGGCAGATGGAGCAATAATAACTGACATAATCCATGATAGCATGATATTTTTACTGATATTTGTAAATTGTCTTTCTAAATGTTTCGTTAGCATGTTGCTAATGTACTGTTAAATGTGGTTAAAGTTACCATCGTTTCTTACTGTAACGTTATTCACAGAGACAAGAGCCGTCGCTATTTTCATTTTTAAACACTTGCAGTCTGTATAATGCATAAACACAACTTCATTCTTTATAAATCTCTCCAACAGTGTAGCAATAGCCGTTAGCCACGGAGCCCAGCCTCAGATTCACTCAGAATAAAACTTTAACATCCAATTAAATACTTTACTCACATAATCCGACGCATGCATGCCGCATGCATGACGAACATCTTGTAAAGATCCATTTGAGGGTTATATTAGCTGTGTAAACTTTGTTTATGCACTGTTCAAGGCAAGCGCGATCTCCGTGGGCGTCAAGCAGGAGAATTAAAGGGCCAGTAGCACTGAATCGGCTCATTTATAATGATGCCCCAAAATAGGCAGTTAAAAAAATGAATAAAAAAAAAAATCTATGGGGTATTTTGAGCTGAAACTTCACAGACACATTCAGGAGACACCTTAGACTTATATTACATCTTTTTTTAAAAAGTTCTAGGGCACCTTTAAATCAGTTCATGTGAGTACAGTGGTTCAACCTTAATATTATAAAGCAACGAGAATAATTGTGCACCAAAAAACAAACCAAAAGAATGACTTTTCAAAAACAATTGACAGCAATTTCAAAACACTGCTTCGAAGCTTTACAAATCTTTCGTTTCGAATCAGTGGTTTGGATTGTGTAACAAACCCTTGCTTACTGAAATCATGTGACTTTGGCACTCCGAACCACTGATTCGAAAGGAAAGATTTGTAAAGCTTTGAAGCAGTGTTTTGAAATTAGCTGTCACTAGATATTACGGGTGGGCGGATCGATCTAAATATCGATAGTATCGATGCCAACACTGGTATTGTTATCAGATCGATACAATTGTAATTGAATCGATATTTTAATTTAAATATCTCTCCTCTACGTTCATTATACTTTGCTCGTGTCTTCTACCTCTACAATCCTGAGCAAACGCTGCTTTCACATCCTGGCCCATTTTGCTACTCCTCCCCCTCCTGCTGCTCTGCTGTGATTCGTTGTTGTGTCGTCACGTGACTCACTGACACAACGCGCCGAGGAGCAGCGAACTGAGTTAGCGAAGCTGATAGCACATTGAATGAGAGATCAGGATGGCCGAGAGGAAGAGAAGCGTTGTGTGGAGCTATTTTACGGCACTAAATGATAATACTGCAACTTGTGATATGTGTAAAAAGAGCATTTGATTCTGTGGCAACACTACAAACCTATACAAACACTTAAAAACACATGACAAGGAAAATGCTGAGCTACAAAAACAAAGAAATGAGGAGGGAAATCCATCCACTTCCAGACCCCCGGCACAGAGACAGAGTTCGTTGGGAAAAAATAAAAAAATATTGCCTAAAGAATTGATCATTCATTCACCTCAGAAATAATGACATACTGCTCTCCCCTACACAAAAGTTTTGTTTTTTTTTAAGTAAAAAGTATCGTATTGGTATCGGTATCGGCAATACTGACCCTATATGTATTTGGTATTGGATCGATACCAAATTTTGCAGTATCGCCCACCACTACTAGATGTTGTTTTTCTTTTTTTTTTTGGCAGACAAAAAGTTTTCTTGTTGCTTTATATAATTAAGGTAGAACCACTGTACTCATATGAACTGATTTAAATATGTCTTTCATACCTTTCTGGATCTTGAGAGGTTCAGTGACATTGCTGGCAGTGGAGGCCATTGGATTTCATCAAAAATATCAAAGGTTTTACAGGTGTAGAAAAATATGAGGGTGAGTAATAAATTACATTATTTTTATTTTTGGGTGAACTAACCCTGACACAAATCCACCAAGGAGAAATGAAGTTCCAAGTGCCCAACCCAAAGGAACACTGAGCACCATAATGGTGAGTTCAAACAAACACATTTTAGGAAAATCAACATCCCTTTATGAAGTCAGCTTATGTGATATTCTCTCAAATGTTTCAATTGCATTGACAATTGAAGATTTCCATTGCAAATGCCTCTAAAAGCCACATCAGTCAAAAATGAGATAATTATACTTAGTGAATGTTTTCTGCACATACTAAATCCCAGCCTCAGCCCAATCAGATGTGCAGGTACATAGGTAGACCTATACATAGGAGCCTAATAAAAATGCTAATTTTAAAGAAAAACGACAGACGGACATAGAAGCTTTTGCGTCTGAAGTCTTCAATTCAACATTCAAGATGACTTTGGGAAACGAGTGAATGCAATAAAGAAAGATAACTGCAGAAGTGGATGAAATGAGTGAAAAGTCAATAATTTTATTTTTTTTTACTTGACAAAACTCAAATCAATCAATTAATCTTGATAAACAATAAATAGTATGTAAATAGAACAAATTACTAGTTAGAACAAGTGTTTTTTTTTTTTGTTTTTTTTTTACAGTGTAGTGCACCTCGAGGTCATATTGGTGAGGTTTACTGCACTGTAAAATCACCATGTCAATCACCATCCTTAAACAAAAGGAATGTGAAACAGCCTTTTGCTCAAAAAGTTGTTTACCATCATTAACAATGTTTGTATTCATACATCAGTTCTCCTGAAAAAGATCATGCCATTGGTATGTAAACTAACCAGAAAAGCTAAAAACAAACTTGCTACTAAATCTATCCAGATGTGATTGACACTCTTGTTTTTGTGGTTCACTTCCATGCAAGAGTTGTTCACTCAACTTTTTGACATTTTCAGAAGCAGAGTGAACTAAGAAAGAATGCAATGACAAAAGATCATTTTTTGTTTGTAGATTATTTAGAATTTAATTAACTATATAAACGAGAGTCAAAGACACATTTTGAGTACAGTTATACCTGGAAATAAATCCTGTTCAAAGATATATGTGAACATCACATTCCTGGCATTTGGTGTTTCTACACTGGAGAAAAAAAAAAAAAAAAAAAAAAATTTCCTGCTTCCAGTCAGTGATCTCAGTATCATATGCATTTAGTCCAATGTGGGCCAATATCTGGTCACTATGATTCTCAAATCTGTGAGATAAAAGAAAAAAAACCTCTGTGAGCATGTTGATAACAGTACCATAGCAACTGTTTTATTATGTCCACTCTTAACAGAAAACATGTTGTAGTATTCAATGCATGACGAAGGATATATCTTCAATAACATTTAATGGAGTACTATGAACAAGGAACAGGAAAATCACCAGGAAATCATACCAACACACCACATAACAATTAATACAGGACAAAGACTGGACTGAAACGGAACACTTAAATACACAGCAAACAAGGGGTTAACGAGACTAAATTAACAAGACACACCTGAACCTGAGGGCACTAATTAATCTGTAACCAAGACAACAAACTAAAGGTGGGAAACTGAACAAAGGGAAACGTGACAAAAGAACATTTATTTGATCAAAATATCAATACTGTGAAATATTATAATTTAATATAATGGCTTTCTATTTTATATACTTTAAAATATAATTTATTTCTGCGATGCAGAGCTTTCACCATTCATTGTGAACAAAAGCTTCACTGATGTGGCACTATATAGGCTATTTTACAGTAAACCCTTCATAATCTGTCCAAAACAGGCCAAAAGAGATATTGTCTAAACATTCATATTGATATGACATTTTATGTATCTTATTTGTTATATTATCGAATCCTTTTAGAATTATTCCTCAAAAATGATGAAAAGTACATGAAGCTGACTAATCTTGATGCGTTTTTCTGAGCTGATGCGCTGTGGGCGTTCACTCTCTGCATATATCGCCTCAGAATTTGATTTTGAAAGCTCTGTGCGCTACGTTGGCGTCAGTAATGAGCTGACTCGCGAATGTCTGACATCTCTCGCTTTTATTACAGATTACGTAAACAGAGAATATTTGTTTTGCAGTATTTAAAACCTGATATTTTAATGTTTCTTTAGGCATATGTCTCATTTTTGTGTGATTAGTTACAGTTAATTTTCTGAGAACTATCAGAATGGACTTCATTCAGAGAGAGAGACTGCGGCTCACGCATCATGATAGTTTTATTCAACATTTTGTTTTTACTCAAATAAAAGAAGACATTTCACAGATTAGAATGGTGTATCATTCTTAATTGTATTTTAAATCTCTTTCGCACTGGTAAGAATAAAAACGAGGTGGTATCGCCGTCACGACAGCCAACTCGAGGGTGTTAATGAGATAATTAACTGATAACAAGCAGAATCACCAAAGGACAGAAGAACAGAAAACAGGTGAAATGCAAGAACTAGATGTCAAAAAAGACATCATAAAAGCTTTCATTCTGGTTTCTCAGTGGATATATTTTTAACATGTGACAAAGATGTTGAAAAGACATCTTTTGGACAACTTTGCTCAGTGGCAAAACATGTTGACAAAAAGGATGAGTAAACAAGTGAAAGGTGAAATAACAAGAGATGAAAAGCTGGCATGTTAGAATCATAGAAGCAACTGTAAATCATCAAGAGCTTAGGTTAATGACATGAATTGTTTGACAGGTGATTCACAGGATCTGAGGATTGTGCTGCTGGGAGTGTCTGGAGTTGGAAAGAGTTCCATAGGAAATGCAATACTGGGTCGAGAGGCATTTAAAGTGAGTGGAACCAGAGAGAGTGAGATACAGGGAGGAAGAGTAGAGGACAGAAACATCTCCATCATCGACACTCCAGGATTCTTCAACACTCAACTGACTGATGAAGAGATGAAGAAGCAAATGATGAAGAGTCTGGATCTCTCTGATCCTGGTCCTCACGTGTTCCTGCTCGTCATTAACGTGGAGAACTTTGAGCAGGACAAGAGGAACATTTTGGAGGAAATTCAGGAGAACTTTGGGGCACAAGCTTTGGAGTTCACCATGCCGCTGTTAACTGGAGGAGAAAAAATGTCAAAAAGAGAATGGTGGACCTTTAAAGTTAGTACAAAATATCGGGATCTTGTCAAATACTGCATGGATGATTACCATTTGTTCAACAGTAAAACTGTGACTGATCCAAAAAACATCACAAATCTTCTAGACAAGATTGATAAAATCAAACAGAATTATGACCAGGATTACAATGAGATTTACTTTAAGTACCAAATAAAAAGCAGACAAGAAAATCAAAAACAAGAGGAAGAAAATGACAGAGAAAAAGAGCAAGTGAAACATAAAAAAAAATTATTCCAGGAAATAAATAAAATAAAATTAGGCACAACAAATTTTCTGAAACATGTGAGAATGCAAGATAGAGTTCAACAAGAAATCAAGAAGAGAGAGGGAGAGGAGGGACAGGACGAAGAAAAAAAGAGAGAGGATAAAAAAATGAGGTTCCTGAATAATGTTAAAGGTGCGGCTATAGTGGGAACAGCTGTGGCAGTGTGTGCAGGAGCAGCAGTTGCTGCAGGAGTAGTAAGTCCAGCTTTAATCACTGTGGCAGCAGTAGCTGGAGGAGGTGCAGCACTGGTCTCTGTTGTTAGTGGAGCGACACTGTATGAAGCTTTAGTTGCAGGAGCAGTAGCTGCTGGAAATACAGCACTGTCCTATGTTAATTCTCCGTAAAATCTAATTAGTTAGACTTAAAAACAAACAAACATGCAAACCGATTGGCTTAAAAAAAACTACATGAAGTGAAATAGGAATAGTATGTTGTACTGACAAATGCATAGTTAGAATAGTTTACTTACACAAGAGATCTAGTAACTGTAGAGTACTTGATGTTGGTGTTTAATGTTCTGTTGGGATTTAAAGGGTTTCTGTTGTCTGAGTTTTGAGAAACACTGATGATATGCTGCTTTATTTAAAGGCAGTAACTGTGTATTTGCTGATGCAGTGACAATCTTTAGCTCATTTTAATTGTATGTGCTTTTGTTAGCTAGCAGTTATCTGCAAGAGATGTAAGCTGACTTTATGCTTTTGTTTAATTTGGTTATTTCTATTTAGTAATATTCTGTTTTAGTGGACTCAAATGAAATAAGTTCAAGTCAATAATATGCTCATATAGTTATAAATATTAGTTTAAGAATTCAAATGCCAGTCAGCCTATTTAAGGCAGTCAGTTTCTGCAAATGAAATTCGTTGACTTTTAATTGAGTGCATGGCATTTTTACAGCAACATACTATAATGTAGATTATGGTGAATGATTGTAAAATTAACAGTAAATAAACAAAGTTGTCAGTATGTTAATGTAAATTCACATGACATTTTTTTTACATTGTTCTATTGTTGTGTTTTACATGCTGAATGTTTAACCCCCAGGGGTCTGAATGTAACAAATTAAACTTTTCTTTCTCTAAGTCTCATTGTTACCATGGTTATGGTTACTTTTAGGTTAGTATTGGATTGTACACCTTAAAATTCTCCATTTAATAAAGCATGAACAAAGCACAAGACTCTCATTGATCAATACATGTATTAACAAACATCATTCAAACCACACACAACCCTCTTAACTCAAAGAATAAAATGAATTGAGTCTATGAATCAAAAGGTGTTTGAATGAGACATATAAAGTCCAACAGAACCAAATTAGGGCTGCACGATTAATCGCATGCTTTTGTCATGCGTGTCTCGTCAGTAAAGCCGGTTCTGTGATTAGCGGTAAATGTCCATCACCTGCTTTCAAATGGAGCGGCACTTAATATACAGAGCCGTAGTTCGCGGACAAGCTACGCAATATCGCGTTCGTAATCGAAAGCGATTCATCTGCGATTATGAACACGATATTGCGTAGCTTGTCCGCGAACTACGGCTCTGTATATTAAGTGCCGCTCCATTTGAAAGCAGGTGATGGACATTTACCGCTAATCACAGAACCGGCTTTACTGACGAGACACGCATGACAATCTCGTGCAATTAATCGTGCAGCCCTAAACCAAATACCAGCAATCAGAGTCCAAAACAAAAAAGCCATCCAAAAAAACACGATAATCTCAGCAAAAAAAAAAAAATGGTGTAAGAGAGAAAAAGTAAAAAAAAAAAAAAAGACAACAGTCTAACTTCTCAGGGATTTCTGTATTCCTAAGGCAATGCCACTGAAAAGGAAAAAAAATAATCCTCAAATGATCCCAGAAGGAGAAAACGTGATAATCCATCAGGTAATCCTTCAGTCACTGTGCCAGATCAAACTTAGTCCACTGCACTCGCACAGGTGAGAGCCTGCCATTCCCCGCACCTTTGTTGGCCTGTCTTCCTAGCATGCCACCCCATGAGCTACAACTTCCTTCCAAATCCCCGCCCCTTGACCTCCTTACCCAGAGGCCTTTTACAATAAGAGTCCTTCCTCCCATAACACATCCCAATTCAATGTAACAAATCCCCTGCCCTCACAGAAAATGGTTTACTTACAAATAGCTTCCCTAAATAACCATAACCAAAAATATAAAAAATAAATAATAATCAAAACATTAACTGATTTGTGGGAGTGTCACATGAGTGATTCTGGGGCACTTGACATGTTTTGACATGCCCTGACATTTGTGCTTATTTCAGCTACTTATACCATACTATTGGCCAACATGTAATGTTGCTGTATTCAGCACAATCTCTGCTGCAATAATATGTCAAATAGATGTACATGTTTTTGAAAATAAAGATTATGCGTGGCTAGTAAGTTTTGGGGGAAAATGTCCTTGCAATAAGGCTATAAAACACATACTGAAGTCTTTTGGGTAGCACTTTATTTTACAGTTCATGTACTTTCCTGGTACATGTATAGTAATTATGTTGTACATACAGGCAAAAGAGTGGTAACACAAGGTACTTACTTGACATGTATGTACATGGAAAGTAATAAGAAACACTGCTGTACTTTCCAATGATACAAACATGGTAATCACTTTGTACTTATAGACAAGAGTTGGGTAATAAAGGGCACTTACTTATAGTGTCAGTATATGGTAACTAACAGACACATTACTGTACTTACTAATGGTATGTACATGGTGAATATTTTGTACTTACAGACAAGTGTGGGTAATAACAGACACTTGTTTATGGTAACTAGTAAGACACATTACTGTACTTACTAATTGTATATACACAGTAACTATGTAGTACTTGCAGACAAGTGTGGGTAATAACAGGCACTTATGTGTGGTAACTAGTAAGACACATTACTGTACTTACTAGTGGTATATACATGGTAACTATGTTGTACTCACGGAGAAGTGTGGACACAAATAACGGACACTTACTTAACTACTGTGAAACAAATGTGCTTACCAAAATGATACACTGATAATGATGAATGATAAACTATACAGCACTTCATAGTGTTAATACTTATCAAGTAGTCATTTTAAGCAAGGCTTTTGACACATGACAACTGAGTATACCAAGTACAGTAGTGTTACTGATCTGTATGTATGTCATCAAAATACCCCTATTAAAGGGTTACTTCAGGATTTAGCATTAAGCTTTGTATTAGTAGAATACCACTAGTATTTTCGAATTACCGTGCTTTCCCCCTTCATATCAGCCCGAGATGAGAGATTTATGCATTTTTATTCTGTAAAAAAGCCTCCGATGACGCAAAAATCGTCATTTTGCGTCATCGGAGGCTTTTTTGGCAAGAGGCTTAAAACTACAGCCAGTAATAGCAGGTAGTTCTGCATTTTTTCACCACGCCCATACATACGCGCGTTTGAGGTTACTCACGGACATAGATCAAAGATTTTATCAAAAGTGGGTGTCAATTATATTTTTAAGCTTACAGTAATTTACTTTATTTTGTCTGCACTACATCAGTGGTTCATCTCGCAAATTTATCGGCCTCTGCAGTCATCTCAACCAATACAGCAACAGGCTTTTGTGGTAACGTTAGCATAAATAGATAAATAGACTAACTCAGTTTTACAGAACAGTGGCTTTACTTTGATAACAGTCAACTTATATGCAACTTATATGTAATTGTCTATCTAACGTTACTTTGCAGTTTTACTGCTACCTACAACACTACATATAGGCTACCGTGTTATCAGTCTAGTATCAGCGAGTCTTACCTCTAGGCGAATACGCTTAGTACCAGATGCCCAGGCTGTTCGTCCTCTGGGAAAGTGAATATCGATGGTATCGCGGTGTCCTTCAGAATGGTTCTCTTCATTGCAAGGATAATTGGTTCGTAGTCCTTGTGCTTGAAATGGAGACTACATATTCTGCGTTTTTTTAGGTTTTCTATAACGGTGTCATCTCCAAACTTCGGGTGTTTGATGGCCCGCAGCCACTGTTTACATCGCTCCAAATCTGTAACTTAATCGGAAAATGATGGAAACTTACTTGCCCTTTCCTGGTTTTGGGTGTACAGTACATCCAGTTACAAAGCAATTTAGCACCATTTCGCTGTAAATGTATGAACTAACTCACGATTTATAGAATTAATATGTAACGAAGCAAGCCTAGTTGTTTGAATTTTCCTGGTAATGCCGCCTGTAACCGATAGGCGTGGTTTGGGCGTGGCCTCGCAAGGGCAGCAAAACAAGTGCATTCTGGGAGTTGTTGTCTTTCATCCACATTAGTCAAAAATACATTTTCTGCCTTTTCTCAGTCTAGAAAGCTCCAAATTCAAAATTAATTTCACATTTCTACTACATAAATGACCAATTTTAAATACACATTCATCTTTCCAGGGGTGAAGTACCCCTTTAAGTGAATTATTGTCCTGTGAAGATTAGGCAAGTTGAACCGCAAAAGTATATCATCCAGTACTTAAGAAGTATATTGTACCATGCTTATACCTCACCCTAAGTAATGTGTAATTTACGCATTAACTACAGTAACTGGTATATTCACTAGTACGTTCATAATAAGTACATGGAAATAGGACTGTAAAATAAAGTGAACCCTTGTACATAAACATTACATAGGAATTACCAGCTCTTACCAGGTGTAACTTATGCATTAACTAACTGCTATATTCACTAGTACATTCAGAGAAAGTACATGGAAATAGGAATAACATCATACCTTATTGTGTTCTTATTTGACCCAAGCTCAAGTTTAGCATTAAAGGTGCCCTAGATTATGTTTTTAAAAGATGTAATATAAGTCTAAGGTGTCCCCTGAATGTGTCTGTGAAGTTTCAGCTCAAAATACCCCATAGATTTTTTTTAATTAATTTTTTTAACTGCCTTTTTTGGGGCATCATTATAAACGCGCCGCTACTGCGGCCCCTTTAAATCCCGTGCTCTCCGCCCACAGAGCTCGCGCTTGCCTTAAACAGTGCCTTAACAAAGTTTACACAGCTAATATAACCCTCAAAATGGATCTTTACAAAGTGTTCGTCATGCATGCGGCATGCATGCGTCGGATTATGTGAGTATTGTATACTGTTATATTGTTTACATTGATTCTGAATGAGTTTGATAGTGCTGCGTGGCTAAAGCAAACATTACACACTGTTGGAGAGATTTATAAAGAATGAAGTTGTGTTTATGAATTATACAGACTGCAAGTGTTTAAAAATGAAAATAGCGACAGCTCTTGTCTCCGTGAATACAGTAAGAAACGATGGTAACTTTAACCACATTTAACAGTACATTAGCAACATGCTAACGAAACATTTAGAAAGACAATTTACAAATATCACTAAAAATATCATGATATCATGGATCATGTCAGTTATTATTGCTCCATCTGCCATTTTTCGCTGTTGTTCTTGCTTGCTTACCTAGTCTGTTGATTCAGCTGTGCACAGATCCAGACGTTAATACTGGCTGCCCTTGTCTAATGCCTTTCAAAATGATAATGTTGGGACCGTGGGCTGGCATATGCAAATATTGGGGGCGTACACCCAGACTGTTACGTAACAGTTGGTGTTATGTTGAGATTCGCCTGTTCTTTGGAGGTCTTTTAAACAAATGAGATTTATATAAGAAGGAGGAAACAATGGAGTTTGAGACTCACTGTATGTCATTTCCATGTACTGAACTCTTGTTATTCAACTATGGCAAGATAAATTCAATTTTTCATTCGAGGGCACCTTTAAATGTGAGTACTACTTTTAATATAATAGTTTTATATGCCGTTTGAAGCAATGCGTGTTTGTGCAGTTTTGTTATATTTTTATAGTGGAGTTGGGAAACACTGGAATAGAGTCACTGTGCGAGATCAGATGGTAAACTGTCAAATTAGAGATATCTTCGAGTTCGACGAAGGTCGTCAAAAATGAAAAGAGAAGTTATGAGGGCAGAGAAATAGAGAGAGAGAGAGAGAGATAAAGAGAGAGAGAGCTTCCTTTACTGTAATTTTAGGCTTCTAGTTGTCTCTAGTGTCTAATTGATTATTAAAAGTCACTGCTGCAGTGTATTGCATACTGCACTTTGTTCATGTTTAATATAGCTAATATATGTTTAACCATTGTTTAAGAATGTTGCATTTTCTATGAATATCTGATTACTGTACTGTATTTGTCTAAATACATTTACATTTTAATAATAATTTATCTGCTAGCTACTACCATAGTAGGTCTCTGACTAAATACTGATACCTAGTGGTCAAAACTAATAGCAAAAGTAATAGGTCAGTATTAGTAAATGTAGTCAAAGATTTTAGTTGGCTTTATGTTTTGTGCGGAATGGGTGCGATAGGGGGCCCAACTTCATTTTCTTTCATAGGGCCCAAAATTGCTAGCGGCGCCCCTGGCTACGCCCCCTTACCATTTGTTACTGGTTACGTGGGCTTCGGTTATATTATATGGTCAATTTGATTATATTGCTGTATCAAATTGAGCCCGAATCAGACCCAGATGAACAGCAATCGCGGCTTTTAAAGGACGTTTATGAATGGTATTTCATTTAGTATTTGTGTCAAAGTGTTTAGATATTTTGTCACTGCTGTTTGTTAGCTTTCTATATATAGTTTTATCCTCACTAAAGCTTTACTGTAGCCGAATACATGACTGAGTAGTCGCATTTTTGTAAAGATAGCGCTTAATTTACGGCATGAACAACTGTTTGTCTATGAACATAGAAGTTTGTTGGAGTTTGTTGGGAGAAGTATGCACTATAATTAGGGCTGTAGCGATACATTAATCTCACGATACGATACGATACACGATATTCAGTTCACAATACGATATATATCACGATATTCAGCCAACGATACGATTCGATACAATTCGATATAAATCGATACACTTACATCATTTTCTGAAAGATTGGGGACAGAGTGATTTTGGTGACATCTTGTGAGTGTTCCATTTACTTGGATTGAATTAATTGAACTAAGAACTAAAAACTAAAAACAATATATGTGCAAGTGCTGGACAAAATGAATCAAAGATGTGTTGAGAAAATTATTTCCATTTATTGAAAGAGTGCAAACTGTAGCTTACAAGCATTTGAAAAGTAAATAAAGTGCAGTATTGCAATTAACAATGGAGTTTTCAAAAGTGCAGCAAGTGGCCTGTTCTGAACAGTTTCTTTGACAGCTTTTTAGCTTGACACTGAACATATGATGTAGCCAGTCTAGCCACCAGGTAAGTAAGCATAGTACCATGGCTTCTGTACCATCCACTACTACAAGTCACTAAGAACAACATTTAACTTAAAACGTACCCCTCTTAGCCGAGCAGTTTAAGGCCTGTAGGCCTACAAGTATGTGAGGTAGCCAGTCTAGCCACAGAAAAGAAAAATAAACCATGGCAGCCAATAATTCAAATCCACAGGAGCAACATTTAAGCCAACTTAAAATTGTACCCATCTTAGCAGAGTATCTTAAGGACTTAAGTGAACACTAGTAAACAGAAAATCTCCTCTCCACATAACTGCAGACCAAGTGATCTACATTGTCTTCAGATTTTTGTTCAGGAATAGAATCTGATCAACATGCTCTGGGAGAAGTGAACTTCTCTGAGCAGTGATGATGTCTCCGGCGGTGGAAAAGACCCTTTCTGATGAAACGCTAGTGCCAGGGATACAGAGGTACCTTTTAGCAAGTTGTGACAAGAGTGGATACTGATACTGGTGCTCCTTCCACCAGACCAGTGGATCATCTTTCACTTCCAGGAGATCTGCCTCCTTGTAGCGGGTCATCTGCTCCTTGGCCTCATCCTCTTGGGTATTTGTCTTGGGTCATGCTGCACCACCACCGTATCGTTCACCAAGAAGGGCAGCCAGTGGACAAGACGGCCTTGGATTCCTGGGTGGAAGACGCTGACCTTTAAATAAATAAACAATAAAAACAAAAACGCATTACTTATAGCACATTCCATAATGCCTACACAGAGGTTCAGACAACACAGTGCACTCCACTGGAAAACAATGGGTGATACTGACCTTGATTGCTTTCTTCTTCCATGAATTGCTCTCCTTCATCTACAGCTTCTTCTTCTTCTTTAGATGCCATCCCCTCATCATCAGCACAAGCATTTGCTGTCCACTCTTCATCCACACTCCAAAGTGACTAAATTAAATAAGTCAACATGAAATTAAATTCATGAGCTTTTATTGTATAAACCTTTTAATTATATATTTAATATATGCCTTTAAACCTGTTAGCATTATAGTATTTATGCTTTATAAACTATTTAATATTTATCCATTTTAAACTGTTAACGTTGTAGGATTTGTCTTTTAAACTTTGAACAATGCATTATTTAGGCCTATGCTTACTCTCGCCAGGAGATGACGGATACGGATTTAAAGTTGAATGCAAGGCCAAAGGTAAAACCTAGCAGTATTATCTGCCTTACCTCTGATGGCTGCATGCTCAGTCTTGCAGCCTCTACAATCAGTCCATCATAAACTTCCTCTCTTTCATTTTCAGTCAGGAAGGGAAGACTTTTGAATCTTGGATCCATCGCTGAACATGCATGGAGAGTTGCCTTGAGGTCAGTGTACCTCTTCTGAAGATCCCCAGCCATGGCAGCCTTCATCTCTTTTATGACTGCAGATTCACCTTCGATCGGTTTCAGTCCGTTGATCAGTGTGTCCTGGAGGGGTGCGATGACTGACAGTGTGGGGGTCTTCTCCTTGGACATGTACTGTGTAGCCTCCTTCATTGGCTTCAGCGCGCTGACTACTTCTTCCGCTGTTGTCACGTCTGACTCAGTCAGTGTGCACAGATCCTTCTCGGTCTTCCTGACTTCACTGGAGAGCAGGGCTGCGCAGATGGCCGGTTGTTGCTCTAGGAATCTTTCTAACATGTCATGTGCACTATTCCACCTGTAGTTAAATAAAAGAAAAATATACTTTATTTATAGACCTATAGCGCACTTCACAGCATGGATGCACAGAATGCTGCTTTACATAAATGGCAAAACAAATTAATAATAAAAAACAAAATATACTATTGAAAAGTATCCACACACTAACCTGGTAACCACATCCGTCAGCAGCTAGATTTAGTGTGTGAGCATAGCATTTGACATGAAGTGTGAATGCTGCCTTCTCAGCTGCGATTGTCATATTTGACGCATTGTCAGTGACGATTACTGGATCCTTTTCTGTGATTCCCCGCTCAGCGAGGGCCGTTTTGAGATGTTCTGCCAGGTTGTGTCCGGTGTGACTCTCGGGCATGTCCCTGGTTTGTAAAAACATGCGTAACAAGCTCCCATTCCTTGTTGATAAAGTGAGCCGTGATGGTGACATATGCTTCAGTTGTGCGCGAGGTCCAGCCGTTGCACGTCAGGGCAACTCTCTCTGCGCTGGCCAGGGAGGCTTTGACGTGTGCCCTTGTCTGAGCGTACAGCCTGGGAATACAAACCTTGGTGAGGTGTTCGCGGGTTGGAATAGGATAGCGGGGCTCCATCGCATTCACCATGCGCCTAAAGCCGGCGTTTTCCACCACCTAATACGGTCTCAAATCCTGACAAATAAAGTAGGCGATAGACTCTGTGATTTTCTGTGACCTTGGCGAAGCAGATGGAAACTTGTGGGAACAACCACCATCGATGTCCAGCGTGGTTTGTTTTGGGTCACGCGGCCGCAGCTTCTTGGGGTCCTCCGTTAGCATTACCTTGTTCGGGTGGTGACGTTTTAGGTGGGCTCGTAGGTTGGTGGTATTTCCAGAGTATTTCACGTTCGTGTCACACAGCTTGCAAACCGTGATGCTTTTGTCTAAATCGTCGCTTTCTTTCTTCTTTTTAAATCCAAAGTGCTCCCACACATCTGCTTTTAAGCATGAAGGTGCTGGATTTATATTCGCCGCCATTTTCTTGAATCTCCTCGCTCTGACTGCGTAAACAGGAAGACGTAGACGTCGGCGTCTGTATAAAGTTATTAGTACAGGTAACTTGCTCTACAGCGACACTAGCGGCTGGCTGACCAAATCGCTCTTCCTGCAACGTGAACGGGGGTAAACATGGGGGATTTGAATGGGACTTATGTATCGATACTCGCGGTTTAAAAATCGATACTTTCTTAGGGAAAAAAATATCGATTTATATCACAGAATCGATAAAATTGCTCAACCTTAACTATAATACAGCTAACTGGCTAGCGAAGCAAAAACAAGTTGCTCTTTGTATATGTCCTTGATGCAACCAAAAATAGCAACAGAACTATACGTTTAAAAGACATGTACAAACAATAAAACGTACTTACAGTTTGAAGCCAATAAACAGCAGCTTCTGCTTTTAAAGTGGGAACTGCTTCATCTTTCAGTAAAAGCCTAGCTTTGTGCAAATCCAGCATTAAACTGATGTAGATTCTGGAAGCTGTCTTCAGCGCCGCATCCAGTGTAGAAAATATCACAGATTATAATGGGTTCTATTATCTTTTGATGCATCGCGCTGCAACGCGCTGCTCGCGTCCGGTGTACACAACTCTTCCACTTTCACATGCTGCACCACATGGCCTCGCCCACTTTGTTGTGTGTTCCCGGGGGCGTTTTTTGCAGGGTTTATGATGTCACCAACCCAGGGAGAAGCTTGTTGTAGTCCAAACCAGTTGTTTTTGTAGGCAATAAACTGCCATAACTTTAAAAGACAATATCTCCGTTTGCATTGAACTTTCAGCACTGTAACTTTGCAGATACCGTTTATGCTCAAGCAGCAACATTACACACTAACTAAAGTTAAAAAGTGAAATCGCATGGAACCACCCCTTTAAATTATTACACACTTATTGTTTCTCTGCATTTTTC
Organism: Megalobrama amblycephala; assembly: GCF_018812025.1. Taxonomy (NCBI): domain Eukaryota; kingdom Metazoa; phylum Chordata; class Actinopteri; order Cypriniformes; family Xenocyprididae; genus Megalobrama; species Megalobrama amblycephala. Next base: position 32,311,152 of record NC_063057.1, on the reverse strand, counting down.
AGGATTAAACACTGTTGGCTTGACATCTGGATATCAGTTATAAACATCGGTAACGCTTTAGATTACAGCCCGGAAAGTACTGCGTAATTACAACGAATTTACAGCGTAACATTCAATAATTATAGTGTACCTATAAAGTAAGTACGTGTAAGTATAGGGGAACAATGAGACTGTTCTCCAAAAAAAACGACCCTACAGATCGTTTTTCAAGCACCTTATTACGACCTTTATTTACGTTTTAAAGTCATGCGCCCTCTAGCTGGCGTAAAAATAATAACAGTGTCGTGTTACGTCTGTTGTCATGAAATAACGTATGACTGTTGTTACCAATCAAAATGCGTGTTCATGTAAATGCAAAATGTGGACTTTTTACACCATTTCTCCTATTTCCATTTAGCAAAACTAATTTTTTTATTAACGACTACACCCACCCCATCCCTAAACCTAACCTTAGTGATTTATAGTGCATATACACTTTATGAGCATGTGTTCCCTGGGATCAAACCCACAATCGTATGATCACATGATTGCATATTGTTATTGCAATGCTCTGCCAATTGAGCTACGCAAAACCCGAAATAAGTCACAGATAAAAGGGAACAATGCATTAAAATTAAAGTGTCCTGCTGACGATAGGGGTGCAACTCTAGTAAACGATCATATGGGTCATATTTCATAGAAGTGACAAACGACCTATATGGTCGTATTGGTTGGAGAACATGTTGGGAACAATACATAAAGTCTGGGGAATAAAGGAGTAACAACCAGGAAAATAACAAATTATTTATACTGTAAGTATTTTAGAGCCATCAGCCTGACTGTTTAAGAAGCCCCTGAGTATGTTAAACGAATCCAAAACCCAGGAGGCAGAGGAAGAAGGGGCGAGGGCAGGTGTAAAGTCGCCCTCCCAAAGAGAGGGAATCGATTACCGACGGTGCTGGCATCTGTGATCGATCACCTCCCTTAAAACCTGCTTCTTCCTCCTCGAGTCCCGCCGTCTCTGCGACTTGCTCCGAGGAGGAGGGGGCGCCCGAGTGGCCATACTGAACCTCTGGCTCTGTCTCTGAGCCTCAGCTCAAGATTGACCAGACCTCCTGGCTGTCTACATGATCAGGAAAAACTATACAGGGAAAACAAGGTCGACATATTTAAAAAAAAAAAAAATAGACCCAGCTTACCTTCCTGCGGGATCGAGGACCGAAGACTCCTCATTTTCCACATGAAAGGGTGGAATCTAGGGTTCTTTTAAGACTAAAAGAGCTTCTCATTATCAGGCCATCAGAAAAATAATCACTATGGGCCCAGCCATCAGTTTGACTGTAGGAAGCATCTGAGCATGTTACATGAATAATAAAAAAATAAATAAATAATATATATATATATATATATATATCAGGAAGGAATGGAAGGCTATGGACAGAAAGGACCCACTCGTCGAGCCGTCCATTTCTTAACGCGCCCCCAAGGCAGCTGCAGCCTGCCAGATGCGCTTCCCACAAACACCAGCAGCTCTGCATACACAGCAGCCAGAAGAGCGCTCGCTGCCGGACGCGATGACATCAAAAAACGGACGTCATCGTCATCCAACAACTCATCCTCGTCAGCCTCAGGAGGAGCTGAGAGAGAATACACCTCTCTCAAACTTACCAAGGAGCTCACCTGCAAGCCCCATGATTGCAGCCGCCGTTTTGTCTCAGCACAAACAGGGCCAGAACCATCAGGCACAGATGCGGACACCTCTTCCCTCAAGAAGAGTGCCAAACGAGAACGGAGTGTCCCGATAGGGAGACGCTCACAGTAAATAACAGAAAAACACACAGACAGCGCCCTCAAGCGCTGTCTATGTGTGCTCCTCTCCCAGACAGAAAACACCCAGAATGTGTATATCAAGTGTCAAAAACCTGGGACACGGGTGAACACACTCTCTGAAACGTCTGTAAGACATAATTTAAGATTCCCTTACCGGATTTGATGAAATCGCGATCAGACAAAACAGTCCCGAAAGACGAAAAGATGCTGACTGTTTCTCTAGGCGCTCCTTATATACTTCTGGGTCGCGCTATGATGATGTCATAGGCTGTCGCCGGCCAATAGGATTGGCTTCCCTATGTAGCTTCTGTGGTGCGCAGTCACACGTCACATGGTGATGCGGCACCAATCAGGATTGGACTAGTTGCATCGAGCTTCAGATGCAGTCACGCAGAGGCATTCCCCATAGTGTCCTCATTCGACACATCTCATTCCCTCCTGAGGGAACAAAGGTTACAGTCGTAACCCAAAACATATTTGCAGTCTAAAGTCTATTGGACAGTTTAAACAATTACACAAGTTATCTTTAAAACTTTAAAAGAGAACCTTAATTCAGTTGATTCAGCACATCGCTAGAAACCGAGAGCACAACAATGATTATTTTTATAACGGTTTTAATGCTCAATGTGTGGGCTATATCGGCAGATGAGGTACTTTCACCAAACATAAACATCATTGAAGAACTGGGGAAAATAAAGAACATGGAAACAATAATGAAATCTCTGGAGACTGAAATGGAGCGACTAAGAACAGAAAACAAAGGTAACGTGATGGACACTACATACATGACAGAGTAGACCCAGAATAAAATGAAATGCAATAATTTGCATATTTATAACACCATATTGCTCATACTGTGATGTCATGCTGTCTAATCTACTACTTTGACAAAGATTAAGAAAGTGAATCTATATTTCTTCAGCTCTTCAAGAAAGCTTTGAAATATAGACACAAGTTTGTTTTAAAGATACAATAAAATACAGATTATTGCTCAAGTGAAAGCACTTCAAAAAATTATGAAAAAGTTATGTAAGTTTAAATTTAGTTTACTACTTACAGAACTGACTGCCACTGTAACAGAGCAGAAAGAAAACATCAGAGAACTGAGGAATGAGATGAAGAAGAAAAATGAAGGTACTTCACCAAAACATTCACTCTTTTATCAATGATCCTCAAAGTAAAACACCAATACAATACATTGAATAGTGTAAATGTTAGTTTAAAGTTGAGTGTATACTGTGTAAATTGTGTTATCTATTACAATAATCAGTGTAAATGTCATTTAACAGAATTTTTATTCCTTCACAGAAATTTCAAATCTTACTCTGAGTCAAGTGGAGTTGAGAAAGGAAAATAGAGGTGAAAGTGTGCTTGAATGATGTTAAATTCAGTGTATTCATTCTCAGTGTAATACAGCAATATATCACAATATTGCTTATGTTTTTCAATAACAGGCAGAGAAATAGCTTTTTCAGCTTCACTGGTGGAATCTGGCGATGAATATATTGGTCCTTTTACCACTCACTTCACACTAACCTACAAGAACGTCTTCACAAACATAGGGAAGGCCTACAACCCATTTACAGGTAATTATCAATGAAATGGAGTCATTAAACTCAGTTTATAGTAATGAAAACCTTCTGCTCCATTCAGACCTCTCTGCAGTTGTGTAATGTGGATAAGAGAATTAAATTAGTATGGTTGGTAATTCAGCAATCATACAGCAAACAGCTGATTCTGTATCTCTTGTTATGTGATTTAGGTATTTTCACAGCCCCACTGAAAGGAGCGTACATGTTCAGAGTCTCTATATATGGTGTTGCCGGAACTGCAGCAACTGTATCCATTATTAAGAATGGAGAGATTGTGGTTTCAGCATATGATGAACAGCCTCAGGGTGCATTAAACTCCTCAAATGGAGTTGTGTTGATCCTGGAGGTTGGAGATGTTGTCTATGTTAGACTTAAGGCTGGCAGGAGGATATATGATAACGAGAATAACCACAGCACTTTCAGTGGTTTCCTACTGTTTCCCTTAAAATAACAGGAGATTTGAAGAATGTGATTCTAGTCATTCTGAACCTTCAGCGTATGATTTAAGATGAAAATCATGAAGAATCATTAACATATAAACCTGTATTAATGAGGACTTTAAATAGATTACTGTATAAAGTCAGTATAATACACTATATTCATAAGTTCTGATCTGTCTATACATGTAAGTTTGTATAAAGAGTTTCAGCACTGAAACAGACAGGACCCATGAATATCACATGTGACTCAAAAGTGTTTTGTTAAAGTAGTAAATCTAGAAAGTTAAATAATCCCTTTTTATGAGTATCTTGTTACTGATCCTTGATCTGTATCTCTTCATCCTACAGAAATAAATAAGAGAATAAAGAGACATTGTGGCATTTTCATGAATATTTCCCCAACAATGTTTGCTTTGAAGCATTCGTGATATTACATTTATCAGTCCCACCTGGATTTTGTTTTGTGTGTGTGTGTGTGTGTGTGTGTGTGTGTGTGTGTGTGTGTGTTTTTGCGATAACTGAATTTCCAGAATGGTGGGGATAATTTCCTTAGAATGGACAATATGACCAAAATCATATAGACTAAACAAACCACAGCAAAACAAATACTTGCCCATAAGTAAAAAGTTCTAAATAAGCATAAGTAAAAAGTAAATAAGTACACAGTCAGTAATATAATTAGAACAAAGAAAATGACAATAGGATAAATTAATTTCTGAAACACTTTGTTTTGGTTCTTGAATCTGATTGGCTGAGAGCATTTTCCAGCTCTGTGATATTCTCCCAGTTTCACCTTTTGCATCACTCCACTTGCAGCGAATGTCATGGTGAGTTTTTTTAGGCGAGAATGTAGTTATTTAAACCTAAAATCTGTGACTTGTATTGTTATGACCCCTGAAAAGGTCTAGGGGTACAGGGGCATAACATTAAAAATAGACATTAAAAACAAACACATATAAACAATGTGGGACAAAGAACCACGAAGTCAAAAGAACAATGCAATTATTTATTAAGGGTGAATACAAGGTAACGGTATAAAGGTATGATGGTAAGCGTAAACATAAGACTAACTGCCAAAGAAAAACATGGAAAAGAAAAGTCTCCAGCGTCCGAGACGCCCTAACTAACCTACGCTGCCTAGCCAAACATGGGGTACATGGGGTAATCTAATGTACAATACAAAGACAATCAACGACAATGGGGCTTGTGGGTGGTCTGGCGTGCTCTTTTATTAGCGGTGGTCTTTTGCGATTGGTGAAAGGATGGGCGGACGACGTCAGCAGATGATGAGTGACAGATGGCTGAACCAATAAGCGGTGCCTATGAAAGTGAAATTGACAGGGAAAAGCAGAGAAAGAGAGAAACAAATACACAGAGCACAAGGATGTAACACATATATAAACATAGCACATATTTTACAACTTGTCCGGACACTTTCTCAGATGTGAGCTCCAAGCTGTCAGAGGCCATTCATTGCTCATGTACCCGCAGAGAACAGCTTCATCTTGGCCAGACCTTCGGGAATTTGCTGCTGGCTCTTATGTAAATAGTGGTTAAATATGAGCTATAATTCATTTTAGATATATTAAACAGGCAAACTTTGGTCTTATTAATCTACTGTTCCAGAGCGAATCGATTTTGGTTAAGGGTAAAATTTAGTTTTTAAGTCATAACTTTATATTTAGAGTATCCAATTTAACTTAAATCCTGTACTTGAGCACTGCTTTTGTATGTTTGAACTGAATTGTTTGCTTGTGTTTTCTTTTATAATGGCTTTTGTTGTTAATTTAAATATTGCTGTTCAATAAATATTTTATATTAATAAAATTCTGTATTTGATATTGAGAAAGCAAAGAATGTGAGTGAGTCAGAACAAGGAAGAAACTTCAAGGTTGTACGTCAGAACGCCGACTCATTATTGGCCAGCTCCTGCGTCGGCGTCACACGCATGCATTGTGCTTCTCATGTGATCAGCGTCAGCCAATACTGAGCCTGCATTCTTATTTAGAACCTGGAAATGCTTAACGTACACAGCATAGGAGAATGACACTGGAAAATAATATATTGTTGAATAAAGTCGTTATTTTGTTTTGTTTTTGTGACCAAAAATTGTTCTTGTCGCTTCATAACATTAAGTTTTAAAATGCAGAATTCACTCAACATAAACTTTAAATGTATTTTGGTGACATTAGAATTCACATGTGTGAAATTATATATTCATAAAATACAATTCACAAACGCAAAACACAATTCATAGATATACAACTGTGCACAAAAGTTTTGAATGTTTGAAACTTACGAGTTTATCCTTACATTCGCGTGTGAATCAACTTGGATTTGTGTGTGTGAATTTCTGAGACTCCCCTGCCACTGGATCTGGATCATTCGTACTCTTCACCAATCAGATTGAAGTATATTAATTGATCCAATCATTATCACGTGAGGGCGTGCCTACCTGGGTGTTACATCATCAGCTGTCGACCAGAGTCGTGTAGAAAGATATGTACAGTTTGATCGGTTCATCTGTGTTTACTGAAGAAAATGAAGTTAGAGTTCAGTTGAAGCTATAGTTTATTAACTATTAATAGATATAAGCAACTGCTGTGGTAGTCAGATGTCCCATTTTGTCCAAAATAAAGAGGAAATGATGCTTGTTTTGTTGTATTTTAGCTGCGGGTACAGAGCTTCTCGGATAGATTGCAAAACAATCATCTGTGGCCAGTGTCCACCCTAGCTCTTGCTCAGCTCTGGCCTCAGCGAGATCAGCTTTCATATTGTTTAAATAGTAAATAGACCAAATTTTATGAGCACTCATTGTTTAGTGATGATATATGTGCTTGGCATTTGTGCAACATTATACAGTGTTAAAGGTGCTAAAGATGATGTTTTGTTTTATACATTTTTGCAATATTACTTGAAACCGTCTTTACTAACTGATAAAAGACTATTTATTAATATAATAATTAATATACATCATCTGTGCACGAGGTAGGGCCTTAAAAACATCAGCCAATCGATTGGCCCTCTGGCTTGTCAATCACTGCCATGACGTTCCTTGTGAGAGACGCAGGGCTGCGCGCTCCAGTAACTTTCCACACTCTACAGGCGCCGCATGCAATGTTTTTGTCAGGAGACAGGAGTAACAACTGCAGATTATGAGTTACCTGCGGTGAGTCCGACATAATGAATCCACTAACACACACAGTGAATGCCGGTGGTAAACAAACACCCAATACTCGTGCATGAGTTTTGGGAGGCGTTCCCTCGAAATGAGCTGTGAAGGAGGGGGGTTGTTCTTACGCATGCGCTCATTTCAAAAGCTCACTAACAGTCTTTGGTTTCTCAGTCGACGAAAAGATCCTCTGTATTACCTTTAAATTAGCACACACTTATTGAACAACATTTCTCTGCATTTTCAGGATTAAACACTGACATCAGGATATCAGTCACAATTTTGTTTTTTATGCTTTTATACTTTATGAATTAATGTCTTAATATATCCAGTATTAATTTACTTATGTTCTGTGCTGTGTTGTCATTGTTTTAAAGGATTAGTCCACTTTTAAATAAACTTTTCCTGATAATTTACATAGTTTTTGATGAAAACATTCCAGGATTTTTGTCCATATAGTGGACTTCAATGGGCACCAAACAGTTGAAGGTCAAAATTAGTTTCAGTGCAGCTTCAAATTGTTCAAAACGATCACAGATGAGAAATAAGGGTCTTATCTAGAGAAAGCATCGCTCATTTTCTAAAAAAATTTGAAAATTATATAAGCTTTAACCAGAAATGCTCATCTTGAACTAACTTTCTTCTTCTTCTTCTCTATTAGAATTCCAGCATTGTAGACACTGCTAAGTGTATTACTGCCCTCCACAGGTCAAAGTTGGAACTAATTGTTATATACTATTGAACTAGCATATTGCATATAAAAATTAGTTCAAACTTTGGCCTTCATACGCTTCATACGCTTAGCAGCGTCAAAACTTTAATTTTTTTTCGACTGAAGAAAGAAAGACATGAACATCTTGGATGACATGGGGGTGAGTAAATTATCAGGAAAAGTGTATTTAAAAGTGGACTAATCCTTTAATGTCACAGGGCAATGTTGTGAAGCATTAAAGGGTCATGAACTGCATTGTTTTATAATGTTTCATGGGGTGCACTTAAAATGTTAGTATGCTTTTTACATCCAAAATTGTCATAATTTAGAAATAAATACTGGAGATTGCCAGTTCATGATCTTCATATGTAACAGGTACAAAGTAATTTATCATGGCCAAGTAATTATATAATTTATATAAAATTATATAATTTATATTTATCATCGTGTATCAGCAGGATACAAATGAATAGTAATGATGCATTACTTTCAGCCTCTTGTTGAAACAGCTGTCAAAGTGGACTGTGCAACATGACTGTTCTGAAAGAATTACAGCAGGAATGGTAAAGTCAGGTACTGGTTGTCTCTGCAACTTCATCATCTGCCTAGGAGACCTGAAACAAGAAAACTATAGTGTATAAATATATAACTCTGAAAGGGGCAAATGAGTGTATTAACTGAGCACAGAGACTGTTATGATATTATCTGAATCATAAAAATTTATAAATACCCCATTACTTGGGAAAAGGGGTTAATATGCTTAATAATAACCCTCACTGGGTTATATTTACTTTTAATAAAATTGTATGGTTACCATTGTTGTGTTTTGCATGCTGAATCAGTGTATTGAATCATGATTCGGATTGCGTGTCAAACTGCCAGCGACTGAAATCAGGTGACTTTGGCGCTCCAAACAGCAGTTTCGATACACTGATTCATTTGTGCTCTGAATCTTCCTGAAGCAGTGTTTGAAATCAGCCATCACTATATAAGTCGTTATTTTGTGGGGGTTTTTGCTGCACCAAAAATGTTCTCGTCGCTTTATAATATTAATATTGAACCACTGTACTCACATGAACTGATTTAAATATGTTTTTAGTACCTTTATGGATCTTGAGAGAGGAAATGTCATTGCTCCCTATGGAGGCCTCACTGAGCCATTGGATTTCAACTAAAATATCTTAATTTGTGTTCTGAAGATTAATGATGGTTTTACGGGTGTGGAACGACATGAGGGTGAGTAATAAATGACAGAATTTTTATTTTTGGGTGAACTAACCCTTTAACTCTATCGGGGAGGATCAGGTGTAGTGTAGAGAGTGCATTTTTTTTAAACGTAATGGAGCATTAGACTTTCACTGCTCAAATCAGAACTGTAGTGATGCATACAAAACCTGATACATAAAAAACATAATATAAAAAGTACCATATTTACGTTTATCTGTTTCAGAAAAAAACTGAACACGTTTTTAGTGCCACCTAGTGGACATTTCACATTTTTCATTTTCCAAAATGTTCCCACTAGTTTTGTCAAAAGTACTGACCACATTACTAAGTCAATACTGAAATTCAAAAAATGTGATGCTTTTTAGCACTGTTGAGCAGATTCATAAACACCTCTGATTCAAAAGACCCCTTTAAAATAAAACTGTACAAGTGTTAGTCCATCTGACAATCTTACAGGTAAAGCACAGACGACCAGCAGTCCAGAGTGAGAACCTGTATGGCCAATAAGGTGCCATAAACAAAACACACACACACAAAAAACTATTTTCTGAGTAATATGAATGGTCTTAATGATATCCAATGATGGAAAACTATGTGACCTACTTTATTAATTCGGATGCAGGATTGTAAGGGACACGCACACAAAAACAACAAATCTGTCATAGAGACCAAACCTTTTATAAAAACTTTTAATCAAATCCAGTGGAAAGCCTTGTGGGAATCGGTAAGAAGAACTTAAAACAAGTTCATTAGAATGTGAAGGCATTCTTCTCTGTTTATTACCAGTACAAAGGCAAAAAATAAAATAACATCCCATGTGAGGTGTGTAACAAAGTCCCAAAAACAGTGCTGGCTTGCATAATTTATAACACAGGTGAGATGTTATAACCTGCATGGCGTTTCCACCTGACGTACATCTTTTGGAGCCAATAGGTTAGCTGCAGTGTCGTCAGCTGGTACCCGACATTCACCAATGTTTCTCCCTATACCAGCACATCTCCCATCGGGGACAGTGGCATATCAGGAATGTCTCCCTGCCACCCCCTACAGCCCCGGCATCCAACCTCCATGGGGTAAACCTTGGCACTCTACTGCCAGCCAGACTAAATTTTGCTCCTTCTTCATGCCTTGTATATGTACATTTTGTGATCTTTTCGTGTTCTTGCCAAGTATTCTCTCTCAGTAAGTCCTTTTTAATGACCACGGGACCCCTGAGCCACTGTTTTCCGAAGTAAAACTTTGTATGTTTATGGAAAAAATTAAATAAAATTATAAAATTGTGTGGATCCGTGTCCCAGATATAAACAATAGTGAACGGTCATAGATTCTGGCTGTACATATGAGCCATCATGTCTGTGAATCTTGATTTATCACTGGCACCTCACCAAATTAAATTCCATGTGTTTCTATAAGTTGGGGTACATGGGAATTTGATTAAGAGGGGAGAAACTGTGATGTTTTGGGTTAATTAATTCTTACCTGTTGCCACTGGAGGGCACTCCAGGCTGCATGTGTGGGATGGACAATGCCAAGTAATAAATGAAGAAAATTGAAGTTGTTTTCCCTTTTCTTGTGGTGTTGCGTCTGTTCCTGAAAAGCAATAGATATAATCAGTGATAATCAGTGTTATACTATCTAATTGATGCAGACACAACAACTGGTGTTCTCCTTGAGACAAAACAATGGCATATTTTAAGATATGTCAGTGCAACTGACTCAAACATACATTTTAGTCTGGGACTAGGCTTAAGCCTCATATGTGAAACCAGGGGATATACATATAAAACATTAATAACCTCTAAAAATAACAATAATTATACCCTCCCTGGGGCCAAGTGTTGGAAATCCTCTTCTGATTGGAATCGCAGCCCTTATAACAAAACATCCTCCACTGCCTGTAGGAGGAGCACACACTAACAAAACTAAACTAAACAAGAAACTTACATAATTAGTTAAAGAAACAAAAAGTTTATATATTGCTTCTACAAAGTGATATTAGTTAACATTTATGCTAACCTCCACACACTCAGTTGGACTGAGTTATTAAACATTAAAAAGTTTTGCTATCATGAGTTGCTACAGGCAGGGTTTATTGACCATGGATTTAAGAATCTCTTAGCTCAGCATGTCAGTCCATGTCAGCAGTCTGCTATTTCAGAGACTTCAGAATCTAAACCCTTTCTATGTGCATGTGCTGTTGTAATGATGTAATCTTGTAACGTTTATTGTTTGTATCAAGGCTTTCATGCAGTAATCTAATAGTCATTTACTGGTTCGTATGTTTTTATCCAAACATCTTTTTAAACACATTTCTCTGGTAGAAAGTTTTTTAGTAAAAGAGGTTTCTGGACATTGAACTCTTGACCTTTGCATTGTTAGTGTCACACACTACTGGTTGAGTCACAGGTAAACGTATTTTCCCCAGTCTTTTCATGATACATGATATCCAGGACAAAGTCAGTTGCTTATTTTGAAAGTGAAACCAAGAGTTAAACTGCTCATTGCTCTTTACTCAGTCGATAAATAGGACATCCCCTAACTTACTCTAGACCAATAAGCCTTAAAAGGCTGGACCCAAGATATAAAGATGAATGTCAGGAAGCTTCATCTTGTATACAGCTCAGATTGAGCTACTGAAGTTAAGTAAAGCAAAAAGGTAAGTGACTTTCCTTCATCCATGGGTTACATGGGTATTACAACACAGTTTATAATGATGTTTATGTTTATGGGTGGAGTTGGGATTAGCAGATAGAAAATATCATTGGCTCAGTATAAAAGCTGCAGAGTCATCATAAACCATATATAATTGTGTGTGTGTGTGTGTGTGTGTGTGTGTAAGGATATGAGTGATATCTACACCATGACATGTCTTGATAAAGTTTAGGGCCATTATAAAGTTGATAAAGTTTAGGTCCATATTTTGAGTTATTTTTTTGTGTATATTTGTCCGGTGACAAAAATCCCTTTTTTTTTTTTTTTTTTTTTTTTTTTTTTGGAACCGGTTCTAAAATGGAACCAGTTCTCATTACACTACCCCATTGGTTACATTTTCTTGTGACGTTGTTTATCAGCTAAACCCAGTAAGTTTATAGACAAGAAGCTTGAATTTTGGCTGATATGGTAGCTGGACACAAACCTGACAGGATTTCTTTGTATCTGAATCAGTGTGGTGAATGTGTGTACAGGTATGTGTGCATTATGTGAGTGTGGATGTCTATATGTGTTGAAAGATGTGGGTTTTATTGTGTATAAGCCTGAATATTCTGTGGCTTTTTGCTGTTCCTCTATCCACATGTGTATGCGTGTGCTACGATGACATAAGAAACATTTTTTTTTTTTTTCACAAACTTCCCCAAACTGAAAAAGGAAAAGCTTGCTCATCTGGTGAATGACTCTATTGTGTACTGTAGAATTACTGGAATATTTTTCAACCCATCTTAACTTTTTACCTCCATTATACTGCAGTTACTTAAAGTATTTTAAATGTGTGTATCTGTTCGACAGCTGTATTCTCCAGTGATCATGGACAAACCAGTATGCTTGATTGACACGGAGTCAGATGGGAAGCTGTGTGTGCAGCAGTCAGCTCTACAGATCCTGCAGCAGATCCAGCAGCCAGTGGTGGTGGTGGCCGTGGTGGGTCTCTACCGCACCGGGAAGTCCTACCTGATGAATCGCCTCGCAGGACAACAAACAGGTTAGACCCCCACATGCAGCACTGATAGCATCCAAAAACATTATGCAGTAACATGCAAGTCAATCTGTGTGTGTGTGTGTGTGTGTGTGTGTGTGTGTGTGTGATGTTTTTTTGTGTGTGTTTGTGTGGCTTTATCAGGGTTTGCATTAGGCAGCACCATTGAGTCCAAGACGAAGGGCATCTGGATGTGGTGTGTGGATCACCCCACTAAAGCAGGAACCACTCTGGTGCTGCTGGACACTGAGGGACTCGGAGACGTGGACAAGGTGACTGCCAAACTATCTAACTATCTGTTGCAACATTCACACAGAACTTTGATTCCATAAATTGCTGAAGCTTCTTCTGTGTGAATGCATATTGTACACCAATCTCACAATCACAGATCAGACATTGTGTGTCTTCTATTATGGGTTGTGGTCTCATGTCAAATCAACGTACTCTATCTGTCTCAGGGGGACTCAAAGCATGACACCAAGATCTTCTCTCTGGCTGTCCTTCTGAGTAGCACTCTAGTGCTGAACAGCCGAGGAACTATTGACAACAAGGCCATAGAGGAACTGCAGTATCCTTCTGATCATAATTTGAATTTCTAAAGCAGGACTTAAAAATATATTGTTGTGATTGACTGCCACAATAGAAATATTCCTTATGTAACCCATGCAGTTCGCTTATGCCCAGCGTGGCCAGCGACACCGGGTATTAAAACTTGGTCTGTGTTGTGTTACGTTGTGTGGATGCAGAAACAGACATGGGACAGCAGGCAGCCGATGTCATGTGCTGATTGGTTTTCTTGTCTATAGGATTGTTCGAGATGCATTGGTGCTGCGCAGACCGATCGGCGTATGACATCAAAGTACAGTGAGAGCAATTCAAAAGCATAAGGAGTCGTATGCTCTCCAAACACTCTCGCACTACTTTGATGTCATACACCGATTGGTCTGCGCAGCGCCAATGCATCTCAAACAAGCCTATCGTGTCTTGTTCTCCTTGGTTCTTTGTGTGATTCATTACAGGTGTTCCTTGTTTAGTAGTCTTTGTGTGTATATAGCCCTCATTCCTTTGCCTAGTATTGTCCATGTAACTACTGTTTGGGGAATCTTATGTCCTGTCTTAAATGGCACCCTAAACACTCACGGCCTTACTACGAGTCCACACTTTCATGACGTAACGACGCTTTGACTGTCGGGAAGGAGCTTACACCAGTGCGGGCTCAGCAAAAGTGCACAGCAAGGGTGCATAATGGCCACAAAGGGGGCATTCACAAGCACCCTTCTGAAGCCTAAAATTGACAAATGGAACACTCTACGGTTTCGTGGACTTAAAAGACACGTGCACACAGCAGCCATTGTCCACAAGTCCACAAGACCGAAAGTGCATAGAAGTGTGTCATTTTAGGACAGGACCTTAGTCTTGTCCAAGTTTGTTTACTGCCAATTCATTTTCAATTTTATGTTTAGGACAAGAACATCAGAAGTCAGTTTGAGTCTTCAGTCTAGCTCTATCACCCTGCACATCTGTGTCCAACATGATACCTTTTGGCCTGCTGTACATGAGTCCCTTGCATTGGTGGCTCAAGACCAAGGGGTTTTCCCCAAGGGGCAACCAACTTTATATGATCAAGATCAAGATCTGTGATCTCATACACTATGCAAACTGGCACACCAGATCCTCCTGTGGTCTCTAGGGAAACTGCTCTCTCTGAGAGCAGTATACATCCCAGGGCACCAGAATGTAGGATCAGACATTCTGTCGAAACAGGGGCTAAGACCTGGGGAATGGAGACTTCACCCCTGGGTGGGGAAGCGTATATGGGAGATTTTACAGCCAAGTGGAAGTGGCTGTCCACTTTGGTTCTTCCTAACACACCCAGCCCCCCTGAGGCTGGATGCTATGGTACAGACATGGCCGAGGTTATGTCTGTATGCATTTCCCCCGATTGCTCTGCTCCTAGGAGTTATGGAGAAAATCCACCGGTATGAAATAAGTCTACTCCTAGTAGCGCCATACTGGCAGAGCTGAATATTGTTCTCGGACCTAGTGTCCCTCTTTGACTCCTTTCCCCTGGAGATTCCTGTCAGGAGGGAGGCACAGTCCTTCACCACTACCCGGAGATATAAAACCTGTGGGTTTGGCCTCTGAGGGGGCCCAACTCATAGACTCATAGGGTTTTAACTTCATGGTGCGGATCTCGAACAGATCTCGACGGATCTCTGCCCAGTTGGTACAGTGCTGGAGTTACTGCAGGATCGTTTTTTTTGCAGAATTATTCCCTTCGACACTAAAGATGTACGGCTACCATGTTCCTTGTTGACAGTCACCACGTTCCGTCTCACCATTGGACTAGCTGACACATGTTTCAGACGTAATCACGCAGAGGTGTTCTCAAAGCGTCAATGACACAGCGTCTCATTCCCTTCTCAGGGAACTGTGGTTACAGTTAAAACTTGCTACATTTTTTGTCAATAAACTGTGTTTGGTTCATCACAACTTGCCTACAGTGGACTCGTTACACTGTGAAATTTTTCATGCATTTAAATTACAATGATTCAATGTAATTATGGCATTCATGTTATAGATGTATTTTTTTTTCCATTGTGGCCATTAGCTACATTTGGTATATAACAACTCTTTTAAATTGAGATTACTATTTTAAATATGGTCCCTGGCTCATAGTGAATCTATAATCTATGTTCTTTAACTCACACTAAACAGATATGTCACTGAGTTAACAGAGTACATCAAGATCAAATCACCTGATGAAGTTGTAGATGATTCAGAGTTTGTGAAGTTCTTCCCCAGTTTTCATCTGGGCTGTGAGGGACTTCACTCTGCAGCTAAATATCAATGGCCAATATGCAACAGAGGATGAATATCTAGAATTTGCTCTGAAACTAAAACTAGGTAATATTCAAAGCTTGAACTTTTATTTAATTAACTGCTTGGTCCCACTTTATATTAGATGGCCGTAGCTACTACTATATACTTGCATCTAAATTTATCATTCAATACAATGCACTTATGATGTACATTCATGTTTTTACATTGAACTTATATTTAAAAATACCTGCATGCAATTAGTTCTGTAATTACATTTATAATTACACTGTTGATCCATCCCTTACATCTTAACACACCCTTAAACCTACCTATACCACCAAACCTCTCTAATCTAATCTCTCTAACACGTATCCCACCTCAATAGCAGAAAATGTGTTTTGCAATACAATATGATCACTATAAGTACATTGTACTTATTATTTGATGTAAGTAGATAGTAGTTAAGGCCACCTAGTATAAACCTGCTTTATTAGACTGTGCAGCTAGTTTATGGATATGTGATTAGTCTTTCTGTGAGCAAACAAAACCTTCCCACTTCCAATAACTGATTTTAGCTTTCTGTGTTTACCTACAGTGATATCCAAGGCCATTTATCAATAACATGTTTGTTAAATCTTTGTGTTGTTCTCTTGAAGGTACCTCGAGTCAAGTTAATAATTACAACCTTCCAAGAGAGTGCATTCGTAAATATTTCCCATCACGGAAATGTTTCACCTTCCCATTCCCAACCCATCCAGACAATGTCTCTTATCTGGAGACACTGGACCCAGCTGAGATTTCAAAACAATTTTTGGAGGTCACTGATCGTTTCTGCCAGTTTATCTTTGACCAGAGCCAAGTGAAAAATCTGAAAGATGGATATACGGTCACCGGCAGAGGTAAAACGTTAAGTCTCTTAATGTTTTGGACTGTCAGTTTTTTTTAAGTGGGCAGTGGGGTCTTCATGACATCTTCATGACATGGTGCTTGAAAAATCAAAAACAGATTTAGAAATGAATCCTCTTTGTTAAACATATCACCTGCCATTTGCTACTCTGTAAGCAGCTAGCATCCATTTATTCTTACCTTTTTTTCTTACCTTCCTTGTATTTTAACCCTGTGCCTCCATAAAGTTTTGGGTCATCTTGCAAAAACGTATGTGGACACCATCTCCAGTGGGGCTGTGCCGTGTCTGGAGAATGCTGTGATCGCCATGTCAATGATTGAGAATGAAGCTGCATTGCAGGAGGGGCTTGAGGTTTACCAGAGTGGAATGGAGAAGCTCAAGGACTCCTTTCCCCTGGAACTAAATGAAATCACCTCTGAACACCAGTGTTTCACCCTCATGGCAACACAAACCTTCATGAAACGCTCCTTTAGGGACCATGATGGGAAGTACCTGACATCTTTAGAGGTAGGTGGGAGTTGCCTATCAAATTATACCATGGTCTGAATACTCTACTCTGATTGGCTGGAAGGTGTGCAATAAAACCGTTAAATGCACAGGTAGTTCAAAGTCAGTTTAAAGGAGTGATGAACTGAGAAATCAAATTTTCCTTGAGCATTTGACATATAAGAGGTCATCATATTATAAGAATATCCTGTAAGTTTTAGAGCTAAAAACTTCCTTGTTAGTAAAATAAAAACTTTAATTGACACCACACCCAGCAAGCACTGCGTCTGCAGACGAAGATCAACGCCTACTTCATCACTGCCTGTTGAGCCCTGCTCACCTATTCGTGTATGACATGCAATAGGATAGTTAGCCTAAGTAACATACAGTAGGCCTATGTGGTGCTAAACCAGATCAAGCTACCAAGCAACAAACATGCTGTTGAGGATTACAAAATATTGTGCAGTGCCTGGACTCGACAGTAATGTGACAACATGTAAGTAACTGGAAGCAAAGGAAAAGATAAACTGTAAATTAAATAGAAATTTCCATCCATCCATTTTCTAAACCTATGTAGGGTTGTGGGGATGTTGGAGCCAATCCCAGCATTTCAGACTACAGGCAAGCAAACACACTGGATAGATAGCCAGTCTATCACAGGGCTAAATAGAATTTTTCTAAATAGAATTTTTAACCTGGAAAACTGGCTCAGGGGTTAATGAAATTAAAAATCAAAAGTTTTCCAGTTCAAGCCCTAGTGCATCCTGGCTATATGTCAAGTGTCCTTAGGCAAGACACTGAACCCCTACTTGTTCCCAGTAGTTAGGATAGGACACCTTGCATGGTAGCCGCCACCACTGGTAGGTAAATAAGACTTGGATAAAAGCATCTGCTAAATGATAAGATGAAAGATAAAGTGCAAAAGAACTCAAACAATGAGCATTAAGCATCCTTCCTGTTTTTCTGTGTGCTGTTTTAGGAAGCCATCAGTCGTCAGTTTGATGCGTATCTCTGGGACAATGAGAAGGCGTCCGAGGCAAAATGTGAAAGTCTTATGTCAGTTCTCTCTGACCCAATGACAGAAAGAATCAATGAAGGATTTTATGCCAGAGCTGGTGGTTACGATCTCTTCTGCCAGGACCTGGAGGACATTGTGATTCAGTACAATACACTGGCCTGCAAAGAAGTCAAGGTTATAAATGATATACATTACATTACATAGAACAATACTAATTATGACAATCATATATTCAATTTTTAACATCATGTTGACCCTTTCCTTGTATTTCCTCATAGATTGCTGAGGTGTTGGAGAAGTTTCTACAGGAAAAGGTTGCAGTGACCACAGCCATTCTGCAGGCTGATGATAAACTAACTGAAAATGAAAGGAGGATTTGTGGTAAAACCTTTGTTTTCAGTGTATTCATTGTTAAACACATGGGATGACACTGTAGAGTCTATCTTAGATTTGTCTCCTTGATTGGACTCTTGTCTCTTTTGCATCTTTTATTCACCTGTCTCCTTCAACCACTTCTTTTATGGCTTACCAGAGGAGAGAGAGAGGGCAGTCCTTCTGGAACAGGAAATTATAGCTCAGGAAGAGAGGCAGCGTCAACTGGAGGAGAAGATGGAGACTGAACAACAGAATAATGAAGAGAGGGTGAGACAGGTCATAGAAATGATGGAAGAGGAGATGTCCCGCCAACAACAGGAGACAAAGCGTGCAATGGAGAGTAAGATGAGGGAGCAGACTGCCCTGATGGAGAAGGGCTTTCAGGAGAAAGCTGACAGGATGGCCTGGGAGATAGACGAGTTGAAGAGAAAGAATGCAGATGTAGAGGAGACAATGTCGAGAAAGTATGGACAAATGATAGCAGATCAGCAGCGAAGAAATGAACAGAACATGGAAGTGCTGAGGCAGCAACACACACAGCAGATGCAAGCAATCAATAGCAGACCCAGACCTCGATCTCGATCCGGCTGTTCTATACAGTGAAATGTGTTGAAAGATGTAGTTCACTGCTTTTACAGATTTCTGGATTCATAATTACTGTAATCTCATTGCATTTGACGTGACTTTTTGTTGTTTTGAAATCATAGCTACATATATTTTTCATGTTATATCACAGTTGTTTCAAGTCATTTTGTCAATTCAGTAATGTTTGATCACCCATTTATCTAAATTACATGGGCTGATTTTAGAATTTATAATCTGACAGGAACATATCTGATAGAAATGACATTGCAACAACTGTCTAAATTATTTCACTAATTTCTTTTTCTTTCTTTAGCTTTAATAAATATCAGATGTACAGTATAAGATTTGATTTAATCTAGATTTTATTTAGCAGTGAAAACTTCATAGGCTGAATGTCTCAGATCCTCATTGAAATGAGCATGTGAAACCAGCTGTAACAAATCTGCTTCCTGGATTGGTGAAAGAAAACAGACGAGTGAATGTTGCCTAGATCTTCATGTTCTGTAAACACTGGATTAGACTAACCAATGTAAGGCAACACAATGTTTATAAGTGATCACTGCCAAATCACATTGATTTAGTGCTTTACACAATACAGTTTGTTTCAAAGCAGCTTCACAGTAATAAAATGTCAATGTAGCAAAAGTTCAGCAATTATGAAAAAAAAGTTCAGCTATAAAGCAAGTAAAGTCTTGTGTATTTATATGGCGCTATATATATTGTAATACTGTTTATACTGTAATAAATTTGTGTATGGTATCCCAAAAGCCCTGGATGTTATCAATTGAATTTTTAGTGATAGTAAAATAAAATACATAACATATTCTGAAGATGATCTACTTTACAGTGGTGCTGATACTGCCTGATGCACATCTCACGGTCATTTACTATCACAATCAATCCTCTTTTGGATTGGAATTGCAGCCTTTATAACAAAACTTCCCCCACTGCCCATAGGAGGAGCACACATTAACTAAACTAAACCAGAAACTTTCATTGTTGTGTTGTTTATCTTACAAGCTTTGTTATTTGTGTAAAGGCTTTATGCAGTTCAACACATTTTTATGGTTGAAAGTTCCTGGACATAGAACTCTTGACCTTTGCATTGTTAGCGTCACACTACTGATTGAGTCACAGATTTTCCCCAGTCTTTTCATGATGTCTGAAACCCATGTGAAAGTCAGACATTGTTGGGAATTTCCAGTGACTTTAATCAGGGAAAAAAACCCAACACAGATTAACAAGGAGTTTCTTGTATCTGCTAACACACCCTGCAGGTGCTTATTTTGAAAGTGAAACCAAGAGTCAAATTGCACATTGCTATTTGCTCAGTCAATAAAAGGGGATGTAAGTCAGCCACAGGGAATAACCAGAGTTACTGAGAGACCAGGGACATTCCCTAACTTACTCTAGAGCATTTAGCCTAAAGAGGGCGGACCTAAAGGAGTGTCTATGATATACAGATAGAATGACAGGAAGCTAAAACTTGTATGCAACTCAGACTGAGCTACTGAAGTTAAGTAAAGCAAAACGGTAAGTGACATCCCTTCATTCATTGTTTATATGTGTATTACAACTTAAACACGGTTTATGAGGATGTTTATGGGTGGGGTTAGGATTAGCGGATAGAAAATATTATTGGCTCAGTATAAAAGCTTTTGCACATGCAAATTCACCATAAGCCATTTAATAATGTGTGTGTGTGTTTGTGTGTGTGTGTGTTTGTGTGTATTAGTGATCTCTACACCCTGACATGTTTTGTTAAACTTTAGGTCCATGTCTTGCTTTGTTCATCAACTAAACACAGTAAGTTTATAGACCAGAGAAGTTTGAATTGAGGACACAAACAAACCTGACAGGATTTTATGTCTCATTCAGTGTTCTTGTGTAATGTGTGGTGAATGTGTGTATGTGTGCATTATGTGAGTGTGGATGTCTGTATGTGTTGATAGATGTGGGTTTTATTGGATTTTTTATGTATGTTTATAAGTCTGTTAAATCTGTGGCTTTTTTCTGTTCCTCTATCCACGTGTTTGTGTGTGTGTTGTGACATAAGAAACACTTTTACGGAAACTTCCCCAAACATAAAAAAAGAAAAGCTGCTGATCTGGGGAATGTCTCTATTGTGTACTGTAGAATTACTGTAATATTTCTCAACCCATCTTAACTTTTCACCTCTAGTACACTGCAGTTACTTAAAGTATTTTAAATGTGTGTATCTGTTCGACAGCTTCGACCAGTGATCATGGACAAACCAGTGTGCTTGATTGACACGGGGTCAGATGGGAAGCTGTGTGTGCAGCAGCCAGCTCTACGGATCCTGCAGCAGATCCAGCAGCCAGTGGTGGTGGTGGCCGTGGTGGGTCTCTACCGCACTGGGAAGTCCTACCTGATGAATCGCCTCGCAGGAAAACAAACAGGTTAGACCCCGACATGCAGCGCAGATACCATCCAAAACCATATGCAGTTACATGCATATAAGTCATTGTTTGTGTTTTTTGTGGCTTTATCAGGGTTTGCATTGGGCAGCACCATTGAGTCCAAGACGAAGGGCATCTGGATGTGGTGTGTGGATCACCCCACTAAAGCAGGAACCACTCTGGTGCTGCTGGACACTGAGGGACTCGGAGACGTGGACAAGGTAGGTGACGTAAAAACCAAGTACTGAAAAACAATCACCTACTGTAGTTCTGGCATGAAACTCTAAACGGCGCAGGCTGATAGGTCTTTAACTCATTTGGTAGTGATCACATCATTATCTACATTGCACAGCTGATTGGTTGCTGTTGCATCAGAGGCCAATAAGCTGCTATTCAAACAAATACATGTAGTGTTGCTGTTAGCAGTCTTTAGTGCGCTTTCCAGAACGTATCTGGAATCAATGTCTAAGATAAGTGATTGATGTTTTATTACACATATTGTGTGGTCTGTTTATTCCTAAATGGAGCAATCTTTACACGTTTTAAACTAGTTTTATGTTAGACATGTCAAGTCAACATTTCAACATCTGTACGCGTGAATCACTCAGTATGTATACATGGACAACAATATTCCGATAATAACCCAATTAAGACCATACTCTGATTAAGAAACTAGCATGTAAAATTTTAAATTAAAAATTAAAATTTTTAATTCTAAGTAAAACTTGAAGTGAACACAAATCAAATTAAGATGTGGATTATACCTATTTTACTCGCATAATCAAAGTGCATTATAGACGTACACACCTTAATCACGCTCTTAATGTAGTGTGGGAGTTTTTGCTGCATTTTGTGTGCACACATTGACGGCAAACAACAGAGCATAGCTTCAAGCAAGAAGGCACAAATAAAATTGCTTTGTTCACAGAATTGTGGAGTGATTACTAAGCATATGCTGGAGCGTTATGCATTTGTGTCTATGAAGCATAAAAATGGCTTATTGTTTGTATCTTTTTGAGTATACGCTGTCTAAGCTATGGATGAGAAGTTTAAAGTAAATAAGCATTCACATTCAACAAGATTACATATTGTTTAGCTGCATAGAAAAATTACACATTCTTTTTCAAGTGTAATGTTTTCATTAGCTATGCTCAGAGGTGGGTAGAGTATCCAAAAACTGTACTCAAGTAAAAGTACAAGTACTTATAGAAATATTTACTCAAAGTAAAAGTGAAAGTAATAATCCTAATAGTTACTTGAGTAAGAGTAAAAAAGTATCCAATAAAAATCTTACTCAAGTAGCTCGTTACTAGTTACTTTTATTATATATATATATATATATATATACATACACACACACACACACACACACACACACAATAGCATATTATTTAATGTTTATTATTTAAATAGATATTTAATAATTAGATATCTTTGCAACAAACAAACATAGAAGAGACAAGCATTATTTCTAGCATCTGTAACCCGAATGTATCGTTACTATATTAATAACGTATACAGCTAACGTTACATTTTAAAGAAGAGAGAAAACTCTTTACATGTGCTCGCGCTCATATCTGAACTTGACACAAACAATGATCAAATACACATTGACGGATCTTCTTCGGTCTGTTCTCCAAAATGTAACGTTAATCAAATGTATATTTCAGCAGGCGCGTGTAACTGCTTAACTGTGTCAACGCAAAGCGTTCATTTTCAAGACGAACAGGTCGCTGGCGCCGCCATTGCGCAATAGTAGTATAAATTAATGTATAAATTAAGATATATGCCCATAAAAACGGTAAAGAAATATACGTTTGTTATAGTGATGTAATAATCTGTTTGGTTGTAAAATGTCGGCTATTGGCTGTAGCCTATCATGAAGTAAAATCAAATGAAATCGATAGGCCTAACGTTACCTGTGGAATTGTTCACAGACAGCATACGCAGCTCAACTAATAAAGGTCTTCATCGCTGGCAAACAACTGTATGCATTTGCAGATTTGCTTTTAATTGACTGTAGGTCCACTGCCACTTCATCCAACGCTCCGAGTGAGAAACCGCTTCAGACGATTCAGCGCGTGCAGGAACTGAACAAATCATTCAAGCTGATTCGCGAATCAATTTAGACAGCTTTACCAACTTTTTTGATCAAGTCTTTGAACAGAATCGACTCAAAAGACTGATTCATTTGTGAATGGGGCATCGTTCATGAAAAAAGGGACAGCGCGCATGGAATAAACTACGCGTTTCTTAACATTTACAGTATTGAATTAAAATAAAGTAACGAGATGAACGTTGCCCATTGTAGCGAAGTAAAAGTACAGATTTTTCATTACAAATGTACTCAAGTTAAAGTAAAAGTACCCACATTTTAATCTACTCTAAAAAGTACAAATTTTCCAAAAAACTACTCAAGTACATGTAACGAAGTAAATGTACTTCGTTACTACCCACCTCTGGCTATGCTAACATGTTGATGCAGCGTCAGATCATGCTCTGTCATTCAATACTACTCCTAATGGCTTTTTATCAAATAAGAGTATAAGGGTTATGCAATCATTATGAAATAACTTATAGATGATACTTGCTCAGGTGGTTGCTGGGTTCTTATCTTTATCAGCTTGCAAATATATCTGTTGTTCACGAGAACACATAGCATGCATTTCTTGTGCTAAGCCATTCGGCAAGGTAGCGAAGGCACAGATAGCCTTAGGTCACTAAGCCGGTTGGCAAGGTAGGGGGTGTTTTTCCTATCTCTTCCTGTCTTCTGTCAATGTAATCATTGTGCAGATATGCATTTCTGCCGATACAGCAGTTTGTTTTGTTTTTGTGAAAAGTTGCTTTACAAATGTATAACAATAGTCTTCTTTCAGCTGTTGCACAACAGCTCTACAACCTGTAAATGATCTGTTTAGTGTTGAAGAGGTCTCTGTAACATGCATGAATTAACCGCCAACAAAGCAGGAACAAGAGAAAAGGTTCCTGCTTTGTTGGGGGGTTAATTCATGCATGTTACATGTGCAGCAGCAGCATGTCTTACATGCTCACAGCAATGTCTGTGAACAGTGGTGGGAAGAGTACTGAAAAATCATACTCAAGTAAAAGTACTATTACTTACCAAAAAATATAATGTGAGTAGAGTAAAAGTACCCGTCCTAAATACCACTCAAAGTACGAGTAAAAAGTAGCCCCTTCAAAAGTACTCAAGAGTAGTGAGTAGTGAGTATTATGCTGTGACTTATTTCACCTTATACCCTGTGAATTAAATGTAGCTTTAAAACAGTGTCATTCTCTTTTATGGATGTTTCTCAGTAAAAAAAAATAACAATTACTCAAAGAGTTTTATTTTTGACTGCTAGGACTGAAAATTCTGGCATGTAATATTTGAAAAAGCAGCCAATAATCAGATAACATTTATGACCTCTGTAGAGGTCTTCTTGCAGCTTAATAATAATAAAAATAAAAAAAAAGGCAGCATTGTACATTAACAATTTAACTTAAAAAGGTTACATTAACACGCATTAACAAACAAGTCTCTTAACATGAACGCAGACTTTAATGTAGGGGGCGACAACAATCCTACATTTTGAATTTGTTGTTCAGTTTTACAATGAGCTGATTCTCAAAATTTGTACTGTCCAGCCTTGCTCGTTTAGGTGTAAACAGATCACAATGCAGTATTCAGAGAGGTAAGAAACTTAAGCAGGATTTAGCCTATTTAAAAATTAAATGACGACGACAACAACAAACAACAAAGTCAAATCTAAACAAACAACTTAAGTATTCCAATTAGAACACACTGAGATTGAGCAAACAGACTTACATTTTGATTTTGAATGCTGCACATACATTCTGAAGGGATGCTTCTCCCTGCTCCTTCAGGATCCGCATTACCCTCTCTGCAGCATTGTACATTGAGTTCCATCTTGTTTGGTTGGGCTGAATGAACTGCAGCTTACATTCTTCTTGGACGATCTCAGCATTGATGGCAGACCGGCTGGTTTTATTGTATAATGCCTGGCATTTCGCAAACGTTGAACGGGAAAGCTTCTTATATACTTCACTGCTGTCCTCTGCCTTGGAAGCATCCACAGTAGCCACCAAATTAAGTAGATGACACGCACAACGCTGATGCTTAGGTAGATGATACTCCAATCCAGTGTTAGTGTTTAAAATGGAACAGGTGTCCTGAACCTCAACTCCTTCATTTTCCTCACTCTCCAGTGTCTCTGCCTCAGCAAAGTCAGCACCAATCAACTCTTGCTGATTCTGTTCACCATACACCTTAAATGCTTTGATAAAATTTGATCCACTATCAGTTGTTGTTCTGACTATTTTTTCTGAGATGCTATATTCCGAGTGGATGTCATCCAGGGCTCCTGCGAGCACATCAAATGTATGTGATCCTTTCAAATGTCTAAAGGCAATGGAAGCAGACCTTCTTTCCAGTGTACATTCATCAATCCAGTGTGCGGTTACACCGATGTAACTCCGTTGTCGTGCTGTCCAACAATCAGTTGTGGTACCTATATAGCTGACTTTTGCCATCTCAGCAATGATGTTCTTCTTAACCTTTGTGGCTGCTTCCTCAATTCTCAGCTTCACAGTTGGTCTGGACATAACTGTACAGCCAGGTTGCATTGTATGGATTAGATTTTTAAATGTTGGAAGTTCAACTACGGTAAAGGGCTGAAGGCTTTCGCAGACAAATTCAACTACAAGTCTGTCAATTGTGGACTGAGCAACCATCCTGCACGACATGGAATAGTCTTTAATCTTCATCTGTTTCACAGCTGAATCATTCTGTTCTTCTGAGTTCTTTCTTTTCAAGACGCATTCATTGTATTGCTTTATTTTTGATGGATGTTTTCTCTGTAAAAAGAAAATTAAGTAACTCACATCTTACACCACTGATAAACTTTTGCTACCATCATTTAAAAATAAACATTATATATATATATATATATATATATATATATATATATATATATATATATATATATATAAAAAAACTGATGTTTTATGAAAGTTGTTTGCCATTCATAAACTACAATTTTAAATCGCCATGCAAGAACACATTACATTAACATATACATCAATAATTAAGCCGACAAAAAGTAGGCATGTTGAGCGAAATGTGTAAGGGGCATAAATCTAATGATAATGCTTAATGGACTTTGAACCCTGCTAACAAGCTAAGGGTGTCCAGCAGCTGGCGCCTTGAGTTCGTGCAACACTGACAAAATACATTAAAATTGCGCATGTATTAGAAAACGTAACATTCTGCAGTGTATTTAGTAACTGTTTAAAGCCATTTTGCGATTTAAGTCATTATACATACAGTATAACCAGCAACAACCCCGCTCCCTCTTCTTATCAATGACGACGACTGACGAGATAGTCTTACTAAGCAGTCGTTGCTTGTGATGATTTTTGCGTCTTCTCGAACACTTCCACACTGCTGCATAAATAAAACGACCGTGCCTCTCACTCCATGCAGTGCCCAAGGAAGTCGACCGGAAGTTGAAGTCGGCCGGGTGCCGCCATCTTGTAGCAGAACTTCACTTGCGTTAGCATCCCCATTGACTCCTATTCATTTTGGCGTCACTTTGACAGTGAATAACTTTACATCTGAGGCGTTTAAAGACTCCATTTGTCCATTATTTATTTCTAAAGATACACGACAATGTATAAAGGGCTCCATTACCTTCTATGTTACATTATGGCCCCGTAGAAACAGTTTTTGTAAAAATAGGCTAACGATTGCGTCATAACCACTCGACTCTCTGTCGCACAGTAGAGAAATTACCGTAGAGACAGGAGGAGAAGCTCGCAGGCAATAGTATGCATTAACTTAATATGGCGTACTGGCGTTACATTTTAAAATACTATACAAAATAATTAATCAGAATACTACTCCTGCTCACTCACGCCAAAGAACTCCCCGCTCAAGCTCGCCGTCTCTGCAAGATTAACAATGGCAGTTTGCACGCACAGCTACTAGAAGATTTACATCTGTCAGACAGGTTGCAGACGTCATCAAGCTTAGTTTGAGTCTGCGCGTCAGAAACGGAAGTGCTAAAAATCGCTAAAAATGGGCTTCACTTCTCTCAATTGAGTTCCAATGGGGTCGCTGTGTCCATTTCTTTTACTGTCTATGACTCCATGCTGGTTGCTAATCGCTAATTGTTTTTGGCCGAATAATTTCGGTTGCCTGAACCATTCGGTGCATCCCTAATTCACATTGGCTCATAAAACCTAACAAACACACTTTTATTTATGCCCCCCACACTATATTTGTGACGTTTATTATACCATTTAACATAAATATTTAAGATATGATACTTAGCAAATAATTAAAAACTTACCTCGATGTGCTTTTTTAAATTAGAGGAAGAACTCTTGAATGCTGATATTTCAACCGGTCTGGGCAAGCAAAGTAGGCATGACATAATGACACAATTGCCCTTCTTCGCCTTCATTGTAAAAAGCTCCTTCAGGTATGGCCAAGGATGCTGAAGTGCTGTATTTGAGTTATTGCATGTTGAAGCATCCACCACACTTCCTTCCTCCTCTTCCTCCATGATTAAACTAAATTGGCGCCAGGTGTTTTGAAGTCTGTCTGATGCAAGTTTTCTATGCGCGATTTGATTGGACGGGAATCACTTGACTGATTATTCTCCTTAGCCAATCATCATTGACAGGAAAAAAATAAACAATGTAGCGACTGCAGGTTGAGGGAAAATAGCGCAGTAAAAGTACCGATACAGCACTAAAAATGTACTCAAGTACAAGTAAAAGTACACTGTTTTTAAACTACTTAATAAAGTACAATTCCTGAGAAAAACTACTCAATTACAGTAACGAGAGTATTTGTAATTCGTTACTTTACACCACTGTCTGTGAATGTATTGGCAGTAGCAGGTCTTGGTACTTGCTCTGCAGCAGCATAGCAGATCTGTTCCGCCAAGACCAAATACATTAACACTGCCATATCCATTAGCATGCCAATTTCTATTACCAGAACTAACATCAAATGTTACAAGCAGTTTTAAGGGACCAAGAATACTCTCACTTTTAGAGCAGATATCCTTATTCAGATAGAATATCATTGAGAATGAACACACATGTATTCAATTAATAGCTTGCTAGTTTGTTGTAAATAGGAGGCACATTCTCAAAAAATAGATTGACGCAACACATTTACTTAAAGACTAATTTGCACAGATTTAATTTTGTTAATATAGAGCAGCTTTCTTTGAGATTAATCTCCATTTTTTCTAACTCCATGATTGTCTTTCTCTTTCTCAGGGAGACTCAAAGCATGACACCAACATCTTCTGTCTGGCTGTGTTACTGAGCAGCACTCTGGTCTACAACAGTCGAGGCACGATTGACAACAGGGCTGTAGAGGAACTGCAGTATCCTTCTGACAATATAGATACCTATCATGTCATTTAGCTGATGGTGTGTATCCAAAATGTTTTACAAATACATCACGACTTTGTAGTCAAAACAAGGAGACGTCACTTTTTTTAAGGTTCTACACATGTTTTAAAGGGGACATATTATGCCCCATTTTACAAGATGTAAAATAAGTCTCTGATGTCCCCAGAGTGTGTATGTGAAGTTTTAGCTCAAAATGCCCCAGAGATAATTTTAATCTTAATAAACTGTTAAACTTATATCCGTAAATCAACTCCGATTAACTGTAATAAAGTGCTCTCACCTTCATTACTGCTGTATCCAGTATCACTCTGGAGACTGTAAACTGGATCAGAACAGTTTGTACTGATCTATCCTTGAGTAACACATTTGTTTTGTATTGTCCCCTTTGTATTGACATTCGTTCACAAAGTCTGGTGTGATTCAGGCAGACATAAATGAATTTCGGTAGAATTGAGGGAGCATTTTCTTCAAAAACAAAATGAATCCACCTCATCTTCAGCGGCTCAGATTTAGGG
Source organism: Megalobrama amblycephala (assembly GCF_018812025.1). Classification (NCBI taxonomy): domain Eukaryota; kingdom Metazoa; phylum Chordata; class Actinopteri; order Cypriniformes; family Xenocyprididae; genus Megalobrama; species Megalobrama amblycephala. The sequence continues at coordinate 32,281,928 of NC_063057.1, read as the reverse complement.
AGTAAATGGAGAGAGCTATGTGGATTAATCCATCCAGCTACAGAACATCTAAAACGTTGGGAGACGTTCTTGTCAGTGCAGCAATGGCGGACTGTGTACAACTCACTGTGAACTCGCTCAGGGCGGTCCTATGTTCAAACGGCAGTGTCTGTCAACATTCGTGGGCGGGGTCTGTGGCTTTTGTGACGTCACACTGCCAGGGATCTGGAAACGGCTTGTTCTGAGACACTGCTTATGATTTATGGGGATTAAAAAAAAGGAGCGGTTGGATTTTTATCATTATAGGGTGGTTGTGTACACACACTGCCAACACACATTTATGTCCAAACACCATGCAAAAGTGAATTTTGCATAATAGGTCCCCTTTAATGCCATGTGTGGGTACAGTCAGTGTATTATGAGAAAGTGCAAGAAGAGCAAATTTATTTATTTATTTATTGAGAAAGGCACAAAAAAGAAAGTACATCTACTTGCCTACATCTACACCCACTTATCTACAGCTATCTGCTTCCTTTATTGCTTGGCTTGGTGATACTGAAAATAATTTAGCACTGGTGTTGATAATTTGCTTAATACTTCATGGAATGACACATTTGTTTTGCTAGACAATGCATCATGTGCTGTTGTTTGACAGTCACTTGACAAGCCTGACATGTTTAGCATACCTGAACAAACTATCAGATACGTCACTGAACTAACAGAGTGCATTAAGGTCAAATCATCAGATGAGGATGCCGACGATTCAAGCGAGTTTGTGAAATTCTTCCCTAGTTTCATCTGGGCTGTGAGGGACTTCACTCTTGAGCGAAAGATTGATGGCAAAGATGCAACAGAGGATGAGTACCTAGAGTTTGCTCTGAAGCTGAAACCTGGTAATTTTATAATAGTAAAAAAACATTATTTTAGTAAAATTATTATTTTAGGAGCCCTTACAATCGCTATCACTTTTTGTGACTAGTTTTTGTCAACAGGTTTGTCTCTTTTAAAATTCATTATTTATTGAGATAATGCTTATGGTTCAATAATATTTGAATTGAGAGAATCTACAGCATGCCCTTATTTGTTTTAGGCACATCAAAAAAAGTGATGGAGTACAACTTGCCCAGGGAGTGCATCCAAAAATTCTTCCCTTCCAGAACGTGCTTCACTTTCCCATTCCCAACCGCTCCAGAGAATGTGTCTCGTTTGGAGAGTTTGGATCCTGCTGACCTTTCCTCTGACTTCCTGGAGGTCACAGATCGTTTCTGCAAGTTTGTCTTTAACAAGAGCCATGTGAAGAAGCTGAAAGATGGAATCACAGTCACTGGCAGAGGTGATTCAAAATTAAACCTGAAGAGTTTGCATGTACATACAGAAAACTGTTCTTCAATACCTTTTCTGTACCATTATGTTTGACTTCTTTCCTTCTCTGAAGTTCTGGGTCACTTGGCGAAAACATACGTGGACACCATCTCCAATGGGGCTGTGCCGTGTCTAGAGAATGCTGTGATTGCTATGGCAATGATTGAGAATGAGTCTGCAGTAAAAGAGGGGCTTGAGGTTTACCAGAGTGGAATGGAGAAGCTGAAGGACTCCTTCCCTCTGGAACTGAAAGATGTATCCTCAGAACACCAACATCTCAGCAACATGGCGACACAAACCTTCATGAAGCGTTCCTTCAGGGACACTGATGGGAAGTACTTGAAATCTCTAGAGGTAAGCTGGATCTCAGTTTCAGTTCATGTAGGATGATGCGGTGAATGACTCAGATTACAACTGTAACCATGCTTCCCTGACAAGGGAATGAGATGCTGTGCCTGAGAATTGGAAGATGTGGGAAAAACGTGTGAAATCAGTCCAATGGCATGACATAGGCGGGTGATGTCATGACCAGGAAACTATAAAGCATACCAAGACCAAACAGAGTTGGCTTCTAATAGGCTGAAACAAGTAAATCACAGACATGCAGACATATACACAAGACAGGCCCTTGTTAGTACGGCGGCATGGGTATGTTTCCATAGAGCCCAAATCTAGGTTAATAAAATCTAACAAATGTGTGCTGAGAGGACTAGCCCTCCACATCACATACATGCAAAGTAGATTCATTTTCTCCTGGTCTGAAGTTTGAAAAGGGGGAGGACAAAATGCCTGCAGTACAATAGATCTTGCCACATTAGTGGGGTACCATAGGAACATAACTAGGGTATAAAAAAGCTTTCATCAGGCCTGGTGCAAATTTCAAACATGACAAGGAAACTGAAAGGGCTCGCAAGTTTTCTATTCTTTTGAGAGACGTAATAGCGAGAAAAAAAGAAAGGTTTAAGAGTCACAAACTTAACTGGGACCTCCTCAATAGGCTCAAAGGGAGCCAAGGATAGTCTTCCAATACCATGGCCAAGTCCCAAGCCGGCGCCCTCGTGAGAAGTGCAGGCATCATCCCCAAAGCACCACAAAGAAAACAGGTTACCAAAGGGTCTCTCTCTAAAGAGGACTGTGAAAGGAGCTCTGGAGTTAAATATGGTCTCAATAACCTCACAGAGCAGTAAATATACCACCTGAGGACCGGCTTTCAGTCATTAGAGTGTTCGGTGTCAAAATGGGAAAAGCTGTTTTGATAAAGGACAAACTGATGGCACGGCGCCTCGGAACTTCGATCTCGGAAAAGGGTGCCTTGCAGTTGTTCACATGCCGCTTTAGTGAGTGCATATCAAAAGTTGCATATAATGAATATACATGCTTGTGATAGACAAACACCAAATAGACAGACGATTTCACATACTTTGTGTTTGCTGAAGGCACAGAAGCTAACGCTTTTTGGTCTGGGTATGCATTATAGTTTTCTGGTCATGACCATTGGACTAATTTCACATGTGTTTCATGTGTTATTATTTTGCTGCTTCTGTGGTGAGAAGAGATGTCAGAGTGTACATAGATGAAATGTCCTCTGATGCATTATACACTAACTGTTACTTACATGCTACATGTTATGTTTTTAGGAAAACATTAATAAACTCTTTGATGGATATCTGTGCCAAAACGAGCAAGCTTCAAAGAGACGATGTAAGGATCTGTTGTCATCCCTCTCTGCAACAATGATGGAAAATCTCAAGCAGGGTTCCTATGCCAAACCTGGTGGCTATGATCTCTTCTGCAAGGATCTGGAGGACATTGTGAAGAATTATAACAGCCAGGCCAATAAAGAAGTCAAGGTCTTGCCCATATTACACTTATTACACATCTTTATACACACTGCACACTACAGAAATATGATCAACATCACAATTATCCATTTTTTTTCTGTATGTCAATAGGCTGAAGAGGTCCTAGAGGAGTTTCTGAAGCAGAAGTCAGTGGATTCTAAAGCAATTCTGCAGGCTGACAAAAAACTGACTGAGAAGGAAAAAAAGATTAAGGGTGAGAGCCTTAAGCATTTAAATCCCAATGTCCTGGTTTGTATATTCTTACCAGGTTCCTTGTGTAAGAGGTGCTCAAAGGTTTAGGTAATTGTGAGAGGACTGCTGAGACACTGAATGGAAAAGAAGATGTAACAGCCAAATTATTTTAGTACAAGCTGTTTCAAGGGTCCAAGAATTGCACCCTGCAATAACAATTATAGTCCAGGGTGGCTGTGTATGCCATTATCATTATGAATCAAGATCAATGTGATCAAGATCAGTACTTTGAACTCTTCTGGCTCCATTTAAAAGGGTTAGTTCACCAAAAAATGAAAATTCTGTCATTAATTACTCATGACGTTACAAACCCATAAGACTTGATCAAGACTGTATCAGTTCACCTCCGGAACACAAATGTCGATCTTTTTGATGAAAAAATCAATATGCTATTGATGTTTTTGAAAAAATGCAACTTAGATGAAAACAAACTCTCTGTAAAATATTGGAAGTTGAAAATGGAAGGAACTGTTGTTCTTAAAAGATGTATTAGTATATTTATAAGCATTCACAGAAGTATATTGCCTTAAAGGACAATGAATGACATAAACTCAGTTTTCTTCTTTCTATTTTTGTCAATGAATGACCAGAGGAAATAGAGAAATCAGCCCTCCTGCAGCAGGAAATCAAAGCTAAAGAGGAGAAGCAGCGACAACTCGAAGAGAAGATGGAAGCAGAGAAACAGAGTAATGAAGAGAGGATGAGACAGATGAAGGTGAAGATGGATGAGGAGCTGAGGCTCCAGAGGAGGAGGCTGAGCGTGCCATGGACAGTAAACTGAGGGAGCAGGCTGCTCTGTTGGAGAAAGGCTTTAAGGATAAGGCAGACAGGATGACCCAGGAGATGGAGGAGTTCAAGAGACAGAATGCTGAAGCTGAGAGTAACAGAGCTAAAGAGTTTGCAGAGATGTTAGAGAACTCAAACAAGAGACATGAGGACTCTATGGCTATGATGATGCAGCAACACAAAGAACAGATGCAGGCCATTCAGCGGATGAACGCACGCTCTTCAGGTGGATGTTGTATTTTGTGAAATGCTTTAATTCTGTGATCATCAGAGGAATATATAGAGGTATAACCTTACAATTAAACAATACATTTGATCTCATTCTATCTTCACATGAACTTCAGTGATATTTGATATGATGGATTAGGAAATTTAAATTTTACTTCCCAAGCATATTTTGTGTGTCTAGTGTAAATGATCTATGATCTGTCATAATTACGTTTATTTGACATTAGTATTACATTTTAAACAGTGACAAATAAGGTTAATTAGTGATTCAACTACTTCTCTGGCATTCCATGTAATCATCAAATAAACAGATGGTATTTGTAAAAACAAAACCAGTGTGTGTGTGTGTGGCAGAGGGATGGTTAATAATTTGAGTACTATCAATATTCAGGCAAGAAACTGAGACAAATAATGAGGTAATTACACATTTAGGTTTTTCTTTAAAGAAATTGTGCCATCTGTATGCTCTACAAAACGATAAAAATAAAAATGATGACATTAAAGGAGATTTTTACAATATGCAATATAAGGTTTGCTAGTGTCAAACTCTATAAGCCCTTCAGGCTCAAGATAGTTAAAGAGAAGATTAATGAGAGAGACTTAAAAGAAAAGAGAAACTAGAATTGTGTGACTGCATTGGTGGGTGTAAATAAATTCCTGTTTACACCTGGTATTAAGATGCGTTTTGACTGATTGGATCACAAGTAGACGGCAAAGTAGACCAAATACAGCTGTAAACGGGGTTTTAAACATTTTTAGCTTGTCCACTTTCAACCACTTCCAGAGGTTGTTGAAAACACATTTTACCAGATTTCTTTCGTAGTGTAAGACGCTTGGTCGAATGCGTTCGAACAGCCACAAAAGACCACCTACTGACCTAACACATAACATTATGTGAAGAGCGCTCTAGACAGATGGGATTTAAACTTTGTTGGCTGAAGACCCAAGTTTGGTTTGGATGCCAGAGCCTCCAGCCATCATGGCCGCCAAGCCAAAATCCCCTTACATCATGGCCGTTCAAGATTTCCCCTTTTGGGGGTGGGGTGGTAGTCTCAGAGGTCCTGCCACCATTAACTGCTTTCCTGTAATGACAGGCACCATCTGGTGTCATCTTCACCATCTTTCCCCAAGACGACGCGACTACAGCTTCTTCCAGAGGCAGCGGTGATGGCTATGGCCTTGGAGGCCGCCCATGAACTCGCTCTGCCCCATGACATGGAGGCCATGGTGGTCTCAAGTTCCACCAAAGTTGTCTTGGTGGTTTACAACCACCTGATCCATCCTATTGTGGTCCTTCTCCCCATGATTCAGGCCCACCACTGCTCCACGTCTCATGGTCTCAGCCACTGCTCCATGGTCCAGGCCCAACACTATTCCACGTCTCATGGTCTCATCCACTGCTTCAAGGTCCAGGCCCGACACTTCTCCATGTCTTATGGTCTCAGCCACTGCTCCACAGTCCTGGCCTGCCAATTCTTCATGTCTTATGGTCTCAGCCACTGCTCCACAGTCCTGGCCTGCCAATGCTCCATGTCTTATGGTCTCAGCCACTGCTCCACAGTCCTGGTCCGCCCTTGTTTAACAGTACAGTAGCCGGCCTTTAGAGGGGGAATATGTAACGCTGTTTGGGTTTTGTTCATGTGTTTATTTTGTATTCATGCTCACAGTCTTAGTTCCTTGTTTGTCATGTGATTCCCTTGCCCCTCATGTGATCTGGTCATATGCTTCCCTTGCTTCCCTGTGTCATGTTTTCATTGGTTTTGCCATGTGATCCCTATAGTCTTGTATTTAAGCCCTTTTGTTTACCATGTTACTTTGTTGTGTATTTAAGGAAATTGCGGTTATGTTGTTTCCATGCTTCTGTTTTCCATGTGCCAGGCCATTGTTTATTTTCAACTTCATAGTTTGTTTTGTTACAGTGTCAGTAAGAAAAGGGTTAACATATAAGTTTACAGCAAAAGTCATGGCTATTCTCAATACAAATACAACCTACTTAATACAAAGCTAATCTGACTTTTCCACTACAGACAATTCTGACAACTTCCAGTTGTCAATACAATACTTCAGGGCAAATCCCTTCCCAAATACAATCACAAAATACTTCAGGGTAATTCCCTTCCTGAAAGGAAAGGAATTCCTAAAAGCTACTATCACTACCCTAATTCACAGGTGAGTACCAGGTCTTTAGCATTTAAACACTGGGAGAACGCAGATGTGTCACATGATTAACACTTTACTCAGAGTATTACTGTCTCACCCTGAGCACAGGACTTAGTCGTCTTACACTATCACCAACTTATTTGTGAGCATCTGGGCATTCAATCTTCCGAGCTGCAGCATTTAAGAATACACTCTTAAGTTGCTCTTTACAGGAACAATGTTTTATCTGACAACGGCCAGAGAGCACTCAGTCACAACAATTAAGAGACTACCCAGACAGAAAAATACACACATATTCATATTGCAGTTGAGTTTAAAAAACAAACAAACAAAATTTTTTACTGTGATTGGTTATACTGATCTGTTGATTGGTTTGTGATGATCTAAGCTAATCATATGGCTGTTAGTTCTACTGTGCAAAGCATTTTCGTAAGTCTAGACTGATAACATGAAAACATAGTCTGCATGATCTGAAGATCCATGTCTGCACATTTCAAGTCTGTTATTTTAAAACACCCTTTTGACCTTTACAGACATTGCATATCTTATTGCAACATAACACTTTCTTTCAAAAACAGGAACTGAGTAAATCACAAAAATCCCATCTTCTCTAAAACAGTCTTGCACTTTTGCATACTCTAAAAAAGCATTCAATCTTTATCAAGAAAATTTCTATCAAAATGTATACATGCATATCCCAAAAACCTGAATATAAGTAAATTGTGAGTAAAAGAGAGATTGTTCTCACCAAAGGAATATATGTGTAAAAATGAACAAGCAGTTTTGATAAGAAATGATAAATGAGGAGGTTGTTAAAAAAAGAAATAATACACGATAACACACAACGTGTTATTAATCATTGGCAATCAAGTCTCATGTACAATTCCAAAGACAAGAAACAAGCAGACACAGTCTGAGTTACAGGTAAACATATTTTCCCCAGTCTTTTCATGATGTCTGATACTCTGGAAATTCCCAACAATGTCTGACTTTCTCCTGTAAATTTAATCAGGAACAAAAACCCAACACAGATTAACAATGACTCAGAGTGTCTTGTATTTGCTAACACGCGTTGCAGGTGCTGATTTTGAAAGTTAAACTGCACATTGCTATTTGCTCAGTCAATAAAAGGGGATGTAAGTCAGCCACAGGGAATATCCAGAGTTACTGAGAGAACAGGGACATCCCCTAACTTACTCTAGAGCATTTAGCCTAAAGAGGGCGGACCTAAAGGAGTGTCTATGATATACAGATAGAATGACAGGAAGCTAAAACTTGTATACAACTCAGATTGAGCTACTGAAGTTAAGTAAAGGAAAAAGGTAAGTGACTTTCCTTCATCCATGGTTTATATGTGTATTACAACTTAAACACGGTTTATGAGGATGTTTATGGGTGGGGTTAGGATTAGCGGCTAGAAAATATTATTGGCTCAGGATAAAAGCTGTTACACATGCAGAGTCACCATAAGCCATTTATAAATGTGTGTGTGTGTGTGTGTGTGTTTGTGTATATGAGTGATCTCTACACCCTGACATGTTTGATAAACTTTAGGTCCATGTCTTGCTTTGTTCATCAACTAAACCCAGTAAGATGGACTATGAATTGAGGCTGATATAGTAGCTGGACACAAACAAACCTGACAGGATTTTTATGTCTCATTCAGTGTTCTTGTGTAATGTGTGGTGAATGTGTGTATGTGTGCATTATGCGAGTGTGGATGTCTGTATGTGTTAAAAGATGTGGGTTTTATGGGAATTTTTATGTATGTTTATAAGTCTGTGGCTTTTTTCTGTTCCTCTATCCACGTGTTTGTGTGTGTGTTGTGACATAAGAAACACTTTTACTAAAACTTCCCCAAACATAAAAAAGAAAAGCTGCTGATCTGGGGAATGTCTCTATTGTGTACTGTAGAATTACTGTAATATTTCTCAATCCATCTTAACTTTTTACCTCTAGTACACTGCAGTCACTTAAAGTATTTTAAATGTGTGTATCTGTTGGACAGCTGTATTCTCCAGTGATCATGGACAAACCAGTATGTTTGATTGACACGGAGTCAGATGGGAAGCTGTGTGTGCAGCAGTCAGCTCTACAGATCCTGCAGCAGATCCAGCAGCCAGTGGTGGTGGTGGCCGTGGTGGGTCTCTACCGCACCGGGAAGTCCTACCTGATGAATCGCCTCGCTGGACAACAAACAGGTTAGACCCCCATAGACAGCACTGATAGCATCCAAAGAGCAACTGAATGACAGTTACTGCTGTTTTGAATGTGGAACCATGTGTTAGTTCTTAATAAACATGTTATCAAGACATCTGTGTTGTCAGTCTGTCAGAAGACAGTGTTGTTGTCAAAATCTAACAACTATAGATCCTGGTGGAAATTTGTCAGAAAACTGTAACTCTCAAACCATTTCACAGATGTTTGTGACTTTCTCTAGTTCAGCAAGACCGTTATTCAATATGAAATTAAGCACACAAGTTGTCACAAACTAAATAAGGCGCTACTCAATTTGACAAGGAGGTAATCAAAATATTTTGGTGATCTGTGATCCATGTTTCTTAGCTCTTTCTCTCTTTTAGGGTTTGCATTGGGCAGCACCATCGAGTCCAAGACGAAGGGCATCTGGATGTGGTGTGTGGATCACCCCACTAAAGCAGGAACCACTCTGGTGCTGCTGGACACTGAGGGACTCGGAGATGTGGACAAGGTGACGTAACAGCCTATATGACATAGTATGAGAAAGCATACATGAGAACCACTGATGAGAAAAAAAATCATATATTTATTATATATCCAGTTAACTAGTTGACTAATTAGGTCAGCTGTGATGGATTAGGTTGATATAAATTGTACCTTTCTGGCACTTCTTGTCTGCCTGACAAAGACCTTTGGGTCAAAACATTGTTTACGTGAATAAATTGATCTTTGGGAGCAGCAGTGGCAGTGTGCCTATTCTTGTATATTTTTAGTAATGATTCGTCTCTCGAGTTGGGATCCATCAGCAGGCTTTATTGATAGAAAGCGTAGTACAAACAGGCAGGGTCAAACAGGGGCAAACAGGGATAGCAAGGGACAGGCAGAATCGTAGTCAGGGTACAGGCAGAGAATCAGGGCAGGCAGATATTACTCACAGTCCAGGCAACAATAAACAGTCCAAAGGCAGGCAGCAGAGAATCGTAAACGAGAGGCAAACAGGTTCAGTACAGGCAGGCAGTCAATAGAAGAAAGCACTCAGAAATGCAAAACCGTGGCAATACAAGACTTCGCAATGATGGTGGGGTAGTGAATGTCTTAAGTAGTCCAGTAAAATGAGCTGCAGCTGGGTGTGGTGATTAGTCCAAGGTACGGGGGGCTGATGGGAAATGTAGTGTGTGTGTCAGTACTCGGGAGAGGGTGCCCTCCGATGGTCAGAGGAGGGAATCACGGAGTTCATCTCTGTGACAGCTTTATCTGATTGAGCATCTGCCCAATGTTTCTGGATGTGTGCATATTGTTTTTTTCAAATTCATTTAAAAATTACATAATTTAAATAAAATAAGCACTATTTGATAAGCAAAATGGAAATTCAGAAAAAGAAAGGCTGTTCTAATTTTACACCTTCTTACCAGAATGCATTCCAATGCATGAATATTTTCATAACAACATGAGTCACCTGGAATGAAGAAAAAGATTAGCATGATTGATATTCAAAATTTTTATATCTGCAGTCCTAGTTTTGGTTTCCTTTTTGAATGACAAATATAGACTATTGCTGATAGATAGTTATTTCCTTGGACGTAGGTGCACGTCCGTAGGTGAACGCACATGCTAGTTGACAACGCAGACAACACAGTCAGCTTTGTTGCTGCTAGTTCTTCACATCAACAATACTGCTCATTTTAAGTTGGGGTGCTGGACACATTTGAGAGACAAGTTCATTGATTGAGTGGCTTGTGTATCAGTGCTGACTTGGGACACAAAATGTTTCAAACGATTCAGTATGATTTAGGTTCAGCCAGTTCAAAAGAACAATTTGCTCACAAACCAGACATCACTAACAACCATGTGTTAGTTTATGACACATTTTTACCACCAGGGTGTGCACAGATCCACTATGCTGTCAGGGGGGTATGTATGATAATAATCTTGCAATGTCATTCTTTGACAAATTATTGTATCCAATCTGTCTCAGGGGGACCCAAAGCATGATACAAAGATCTTCTCTTTGGCCGTCCTTCTGAGTAGCACTCTAGTGCTGAACAGCCGAGGGACGATCGACAACAGGGCCATAGAGGAACTGCAGTATCCTTTCATTCACACATTATACACTTACTGTTATTATTGTAGTTATTATAGTAGTCAGCATTTGGAGTGGATCAAAAAAAGGTAATCAAAGTTCTCCTAAGACAAGAATGGGTATTGCTTTTTGGTTTTAGGACAACTTTGATGAAAGGTTTTGATCCATAGTATAGTATATTTCATGGATTAGTACAACAGAATTTGTTTTCCCTGAAAATGTCCAAAATAGCATTATTTTTCGGAAGAAAAAAACATGAAAGTCAAAATTCCATCATTGTACTCCTTACCCTATACTGCTAATTCTTTGAGAATTAAACCACTATTTATATACATTCAATGCAGTTGAGCCAGGATCTAAAGACTAAAGAAGCCCCGGCAAGTTAGTCCTTTAGCTGCATTTTTGCCAAAGTAACTTACAAATGAAGAGTACAACAAGCGATTCATCTTAAAATTTTCCTTGATATTTCCTTAAAAAGTTAATTGTACTATAAAAACATAATGTAAGTTTCAGAACTCAACTTCCACATTAGTCCAAAAACAGCTTTTATCACTTCTCTTAGTAGCATGAAAAAGTCTAGGTTATGTATGAGAAGTGGTTCCCTGAGAAGGGGAACAAGACACTGTGTCTGATATTGACACTATGAGGGGTGCCATCAGTGTGACTGGTGTTTAAAGCACATGTAAACACATGCCAATCAATCATTGGCAGATGGCAGTCAGTGACATCACACACAAAGGGTTCCTGTAATACACATCATCAACTCTTTTTGTCTCAAGGAAATGTGCAGGCAAGCCCTAAGCATGGGAACAAGATGCCCGTGTATACTTCATTTTCCGTGCTCTGCTCTGTCTCACACATAGTTGAGTGCGCAAGCCTTTCAAAATATACTCCTTTGGCCATGAGTGCAGAAAGACGCGTTGGCACATGCACACTATCTAGTGGACTTTGTTTTCAAGCACTCAAGTCACTCACACATGCACTGTTGTACGTGCACCATCAACATGGACACAAAAAATGGGCTACATGCAGACAGTATATTCCGAAGTATACTTTGGGCATTACACACATAACCTAGAAGTTCCCTTTCGAAGTGGAACTTCGATGCTGCTTTGATGCTGTGAATATGAACAAACATAATAGGAATAGCATAAATTGACTCAAATTACTTGGCCGGAGTAAGAGCATGTCAACCCCAAGGGAGCATCCAAAGTGAATCATACAGACTGTATAGTGGTGCCACTCCCTAAGACAATATCCTTCAATAGTTGGAGAATATACCCAAGCATCTATACTTTATAGTAAGGGAAGTCCTGGCTTTTCTCCAACCTTCCTCCCTCCCTTGCATGACAGGCATCATCCTCATAAGGCCCCAAGAGCAGAGCATAGTATTTACATTGCTGGGTACAAAGCTAGTACAATGACCTTCAATATTACCACTACTTCCAGGGGAAGAATGCAATCCTCAACTTCATCAGAAGGGATGCAATTATGAGAGTGGTATAATATAATTGCCGAAGACTCTCGCCATCAAAACTCAACTCAACCTTTAGGGAAACTGAAGGGGGGCCTCAGCTCTACTTAAATACCCTACAGCAACTAGGGGAGGACGCTCACGCCCTGATTGAGCAAAGGTACTTCTCCAGGGTCCATAAAAGATTCCATTCACTCATCTAAGTTATAGAGTGCAACATAACAAGGAGGAATGCTACTAGGCGAACTACCTCTACTTGTCAGGTTCTTTGGTGTTAAAACCTCAGTAATCAGCCCTTCAGGTTACAACCTTCGGTGTTGCTGATCCTCCAAGGGGGAGTCTACATCCCTACTCGTACTCAGGAAAGGGAGGAAAAAGAGAGCAGGGTGTGATGCAGTGTGCCCAGTAACGCTCATCACCCAGACTCTAAACCCCAAGGGAGCCGCAGGGGAGCTTAGGCCCTAAAAATTATGACTGTTTTGATGTAAAATTCCTACTAACATTTTAAGTGTACATCAGAGAGCATTGTAAAAAAAAAAATGTAACTCATGTCCGCTTAAAACAATGAAGCACATAACTCCTACCTCAACAACAGGAACTTAGGTAAGAGTGGGTATCTCAGAGCATATGTTGTGGTATGTCCTATCTGGGTAATTTAAGTACAGTAGCCACTTATTATACAATTTGCCCACCCCAGAGAGCGAGGCAGTGCCACCAAACAACCACATGAAGATTACCAGGAGTCAAAGAATACATAAAAAGTGTTCAAACCTAAACTACCTCCAGATATGTCACAGAGTTGACTGAGTATATAAAGGTCAAATCCTCTGATGAGGTCGAAGATGACTCAGAGTTTGTGAAGTTCTTCCCTAGTTTCATCTGGACTGTGAGGGACTTCACCTTGGAACAAAAAATCAATGGAAAATACGTGACTGAGGACCAATACTTAGAATATGCCTTGAAGCTGAAACCAGGTAATATTTAAATTGAGCTTTAAAATGACCCGATCATCATTGGGAATAGTATGTACAGCCAGTCAGTAGCACAAAATACATCCTGATTGGAAGATCAGAGTTTGCATTATACTGAGGGCTTTATTACGCTGCCTGCTTACTATGTTTACAATTTTAGAAATATCACTAAGCCTGGGAAATACTATTTTGATAAATCAATTCATACAAAATGTATAACTATAAAAATATATTAATAAATATTATTAAATATTTATAATATGATTTCTGTTAAAGCATGCAAGCAACCAAAAGCAACAGGAAAAGTCAATTTACAAACTACACTGTATTTTGCTAACCTCTTTGACAAAGTGGTGTTTTGTATCTTTTAAAGGCTCTTCAAGAACAGTTAAAGAGTTCAACCTTCCACGGGAATGTATCCGAAATTATTTCCCATCCCGGAAGTGTTTTACTTTCCCGTTTCCAACCACCCCAGAGAATGTGTCTCGTCTGGAGAGCTTGGATCCTGCTGACCTTTCCCCAGATTTCCAAGATGTCTCAGATCATTTCTGCAAGTTCATCTTTGACAGGAGTGAAGTGAAAAAGCTGAAGGATGGACACACAGTCACAGGCAGAGGTGAGTCAATAGGATATATGAAATGATGTGACGTGACATTTGCAAAATAAACATTAATATAGCAGCAAGCAAATATTTGATTAATTTACTATATTCAATTACACAAGTGAATATGGCACAGTTGTCAGCTGTTATGAAGTAGTAATTAGACGTGTATTTCTCCTGTAGTAAACTGCTGTCAACAGAGGAACCATGTTTTGGTTCGAATACCTAAGGTTATATGCTCATTGTACCATAATGCTGATGTTAAGCCCCATACCTAGAGACTAATTTCTAAATTGAAACATCCATCCATCTTTGTGATGTGATAACACTGAACAAGTGGCAAATGCTAATTATTCCCACTAAAATAGCATAAATTGAGCTATCAATTCAGCTATGACATTGTTTATGACTCTTTCTGGACTGCAAGTTATTAATCTACTGCCTCCAAGTTAATTTCCTTGTGTCTGACCCTTCTCCTTCCCTGAAGTTCTGGGTCAGCTGGTGAAGACATACGTAGACACAATCTCCAGTGGTGAAGTTCCATTTCTGGAGAATGCAGTGATTGCTATGGCAATGATTGAGAATGAGGCTGCAGTGAAGGAGGGGCTTGAGGTTTACCAGAGTGGAATGGAGAAGCTGAAGGACTCCTTCCCTCTGGAACTGAAAGATGTGTCCTCAGAACACCAACGCCTCAGCAGCATGGCGACACAAGCCTTCATGAAGCGTTCCTTTAAGGACAGTGAGGGGACATTCATGAAATGTCTTGAGGTGATGCCCAGTAAATAATATACAACTCCTATTGAACTGTTATTCAAGCATCTATCTGTCTATCTACAATAGTGCACACCAACTTCTAGTTGCTAAACAAGAATAGTACTATTTTGTAGTATTTGTTCTCTAAGAACAAGGCCCATTGTTTTGGCTGTAATGAGTAATGTGTCTCTTAATCTGAATCAAAAGCTGAAAAAAAAGATTATTTTAAATGGCCATTGTATAATAAACTTGTTTTTGTCAATAGTTGTAGCCTCTAAATGGTGTTTAACATTGTCTGTCTCTGATATTTTGTGTGATGCTGCAGGAAGACATTAATAAACTCTTTGATGGGTACCTGTGCCAAAACGAGGAGTCTTCAAAAAAAAGATGTGAGAATCTCCTGTCATCCTTATCGGCACAAATGACAGAAAAACTCAAGAAAGGATTTTATGCCGTACCTGGTGGTTATGTTCTCTTCTCCCAGGACCTTGAAGATATTATAAAGGAATACAAAATCCAAGCCAATAAAGGAGTCAAGGTGAGTATCAACACAATCACTGCAACATCACAGGTTTCAGATGTTTTCAGACTGTAAGATGTTTGTCATGTTTTCCTATAATATGTGTTCATATAATGTGGGAAACAGTGGATTACGGGTAGAGAAATCAACTGGAAACAAGTAGGTTCCTGGTTTAAATTCTGATTTCTTCTGGCCAAATATTGAAGAATCCTTATTCAAAACACTGAGTCTCCGGTGGCTGGGACATGGACACTTGTACTCCATCAGTGCTGGACTTTGGCTTTGGACAAAAGTATCTAGAACTACTTGATGAATTTCATGATCTGCTGAAACATTGCATTTGACAAAAATGTGTCGATTGTGATGTAAAACCAAACTGAGCAACACTCATATCTTCACAATCATCATTAATTATATTAGTTGTAGTAGTAGTAGTAGTAGCAGTTTTTCAGATTACATATGTTGTCCACAGGCAGAAGAAACACTTGAAGAGTTCCTGAAGCAGAAGTCAGTGGATTCTAACGCCATTCTGCAGGCTGACAAGAAACTGACTGAGAAGGAGAAAAAAATAATGGGTGAGTGTTTTGCATCCTGGATGAAGCAACAATAGCACCATCTAGTGGTAGTTGCCAACTTGCAGAGAAAGATATTCAATGTTCAACTATGAAACAACTACAGTAGTCAACATTTGAAGTGGATCAAAACCTTTCATCAAAGTTGTCCTACAACCTTCTTCTTAGGACGACTTAGTTCTTAGTACAACTTTGATGACCTTTTTTGATCCACTTCAAATGCCTATTGTATTATTTAATTTGTTATTTCATCCAATGTTACCAATTGTGCTAAACAATGCACAAAATGAACATTAACAACTCAAGATTGACCAGTCTCGGTACATTTATCATTTGATTGAGGACTTTTCTCTTTCTGTGAATTGCCTCAATGCCTTCAATTCATGGAACTTAAAAGTCAAGATTTGAAAAGCAATGCAAAATTAGGTACAATGTTACACTTTCTTAAACTTTCCATTAAACTTTATTTCATTTGCCTCAACATCTTCTTCCAGAGGAAAGAGAGAAGTCTGTTCTCCTGGCTCAGGAAATAAATGCCAAGGAACAAAAGCAGCAACAACTCGAAGAGAAGATGGAAGCAGAGAGACGGAGCAATGAAGAGAGGATGAGACAGATGAAGGAGAAGATGGATGAGGAGCTGAGGCTCCAGAGAGAGGAGGCTGAGCGTGCCATGGACAGTAAACTGAGGGAGCAGGCTGATCTGTTGGAGAAAGGCTTTAAGGAGAAGGCAGACAGGATGACTAAAGAAATAGAGGACTTTAGGAAAAAGAATAAAGAAGCAGAAAAGGAAAGTGACAAGATGTTTAAAAAGATGATAGAAAACATGAACAACAGACATGCTGAGACTATGAATCTGATGATGAGGCAACACAGTGAGCAGATGAAGGCAATCATGAGCATGCCGAGGCCTAAGTCAGACTCCTCCATGGTAATCTTGCGTCTGATAATCGGCGGTCTCAGCAGTGTTTTATTCTCAGGTCCACGTCCCTCTTAATACAGTTATAAGCAATTTTAGCTATTTCTGTTGTTAGGATAAAATTTAATAGTCCAGATATTTAAACGCTGATGTTGAGGCAGTAATTATAATGAGTAGGTGACCACTGAAACAAATGTTACATTTCAAATGTATGTATTACATTGTTATGCCAGTAGATGAACGATCAAATGGACTATGACTAGAATAGTTCTTGGTTATGCAGACGCCCAGGTGATTAAAATGATCTAATGATGTCTTAAAAGGCAGTTTTGAAAGAGGATAGGAAATGGCAACAGAATTAGTTCATGCTTATGAATGTTCAGTTTATAACCTGAAACATGTCCAAATTCCTCTAATAAGACTAAAACTTGGGGTATGAATATGGATCTGTCCAGATCAGAGAAAAAAGTAAAAGATCGTCAGCATATAAAGACAGCTTATACACAGAACCTCCCCTTTTGATGCCCATCATCTGACTGAACTTAAGGGCTACTGCCAGTGGTTCAATAGCTATGGCAAACAGTAAAAGGAGAGTGGGCAGCTCTGCTGAGTACCACATCCAAGAGTAAAATAGTCAGAATAGTCATTGTTGGAGCGGACACAAGCCAAAGGAAAAGCATACACAAGTTTAATCCAGGAATAAATTTACTGCCAAATCCAAATCTTTTTAAAGTGAAGAACAAATAAGGCCACTCCACACAGTCAAATGCCTTCTCTGCATCCATAAAAATAACCAGATCAGGAGTGGTAGATGTTGAAGGAAAATACAATCCATCAAATAGACGCCTGATGTTATGTAAAGAGTGTCTTCCCTTGACTAACCCTGTTTGGTCTCTAGAAATGATTGAAGGCAAAACAGCCTCTAGACGCCTTGCCAGCTTCTTAGCTAATATTTTAACATCCGCGCATAACAAAGAAATAGGGTGATAGTTACTACAGAGAAGTGGATCCTTGCCTTTCTTCAATATTAGTGAGATGGTGGCCTGTCTTAAAGTTTGAGGGAGTATGCCAGATTGTTAGGATTCATTAAACATGTTTATAAGTAGTGGGGAGAGTTTATCAGCAAATGCTTTGACTGCCACCATTTGAGCATTCTCAGAAGTTCTTTAAATCGTGAATTTCAGCAGAAACAGCTAGAAACTGACTGCCACAAAAACAAGTAAATTGCAAGACATCTTGTAGGGAGTGGCCAGCCTGATTTCAGTTTGGACTGGTGCCACCCATTGCCACCATCTGCCCCTGCATAGCTACAAACTTTTTTGTTGTTATTGTTTTTTCAAGTTCTGGTTTTTGTCAATTCAATATGGTAATGTTTGGTAGCTGATCATCCATTTATCTAAATTATTACTGTCGAAATTATTGCATTCATTTTTTATTTATTTTTTAGTTTTGAAAAATATCAGATGTATAAGATTTTATTTAAACTAGATTCGATTTAGCAGTGAAAACTTAATAGGCTGAATGTCTCTGAAGCCTTGGCAAGCTACAGCCAACTGCAGTTCCTGGATCAGTGAATGACAGCAGATGAGTGAATGTTGCCTAGATCCTCATGTTCTGTAAACATTGGATTAGACTGACCAAAGTAAGGCAACATGATGTTTCTAATAATCAGAGGCCCAGATCATTGGTATGTTGAAAAGGGGGAATAATAATATAATACGAGTAGGAGGAGTGGACATGAGTTTCGGTGTGTGGATGATTTGCCGCAAGTGATCACTGCCAAATCACATTTATTTAAATAGTAAATAATATTATACAATACAGTTTGTTTCAAAGCAGCTTCACATTAATTAAATAATATCAATGTTGCAAAAGTTCAGTAATTATTAAAAATAAATTTCAGCTATAAAGCAAGTAAAGTCACATTTATATAACATTGTATATACTGTAATACTGTTTATACTGTAATGAAGTTATGCATGGAATCAGGCCCTGGCTTTTATCAACTGAATTTTTAGTGATAGTAAAATAAAATACATAACATATTCTGAAGATGATCTACTTTACAGTGGTGCTGATACTGCCTGACGTACATCTCACGGTCATTTATATCACAATTAATCCTCTTCTGGATTGGAATCGCAGCCTTTATAACAAAACACTTTAGTTTAGGGTTCAATTCTCACTATTAACTAGTTGCTTATTAACATGCATATTACTAGGATATTGGCTGTTTATTAGTACATATACAGCAGATATTAATGACTTATTCTGCATGACCACATTCTACATCCCTTAATCCTACCCAATACAGCTTTACAGTGATAACAGGAAAACAATTTTGGCTCTAGAAGAAAAGGGTGTCATTGTCCAGCTTAAGTAAGTTCAGAATTGATCAGTAGTCTGCTATTTCAGACTTTAGACTTGAGACTTTAGAATCAAAACCCTTTCAATTTGTATGTTGAATACACAAAGTTATATGCTGTTGTTTATCTTGCAGTGATTGTTTTTTGTATCAAGGCTTATGCAATCATTTTATTGAACACATTTCTATGTTGGAACGTTGAGTAAAAGAGTTTCCTGGACATTAAACTATTGACCTTTACATATAGCGTCACACACTACTGATTGAGTCAGAGGTTAACATATTTTCCACAATCTTTTCATGGTGTCTGATACCCAGGAAAAAGTCAGTTGCTGATTTTGAAAGTGAAACCAAGAGTTAAATTGCACATTGCTATTTTGTTTAGTCAATGACGTGGATTTAAGTCAGCCACAGAGAATAACCAGAGAGATACTGGGAGAACAGGAACATCCCCTAACTTACTCTAGACTAATTAGTCCAAAGAGGGCGGACCTAAAGGTGTGTCTGATATACAGATAGAATGACAGGAAGATACAACATGTATATAACTCAGACTGAACTACTGAGGTTAAGTGAAGCAAAGAGGTAAGTGACTTTCCTTCATCCATGGGTATTACAACGGATAGAAAATATCATTAGCTCAGCATAAAAACTATGCATATGGAGAGTCACCATAAGCCATATGTAAGTGTGTGTGTGTGTGTGTGTGTGTGTGATCTCTACACTCTTACATGTTTTGATAATTTTTAGGGTCATGTCTTGTTACAGCTTCAAATGACCTTGTTAATCAACAAACCCAATAATGTTATAGACCAGGGGCCATATTCACAAAACATCTTAAGGCTAAAAGTAGCTCCTAACTTGGCGATTTAGGAAAAAATCTTAATAATAATGGGAATGTCAGCCCTAATTTTTGGACTCTAAGAGTATTTTACAAAGCATTTTTATCTTAAAATGAGCTCCTACATCTATGGAAAGTTAGGAGTAGTCAAGAAGATTCCTAAGTCAGTAAGACCAAATCACAAACAATCCTAAAATGGATGTTGCCGGCAATTGCCTCAGCAATCCGCCCAAAGACACTGTACACCATTGAGGCAATAGGCAAATAGAGTCTTGAGTGCTGATCCTTTTCTTAATAAACGCAATAAATATTTTGATTTATATATTTTAATCTGTCATTGCATAATATAAAGGTTAATTTATTTATAGGCAATATGCATTTAATAAAACATTGTGGTCAAGTTAAAAATGATGTCCTATCGTCTGTGCTGATAGACTTGTGGGCAGCTCGTGGACCTTTCCCAATCCTGTCCCCCTTTCTCTCTTCCACTTTACTTTCTGTCTACTCACTGTCTTATCATAATAAAATGGCAAAAATAAATCTTTGGAAATAAATAAGAAAATAATGTCCTATTATTGTTGTTTTCACAAGTTCATACTTACAAATGATCAAATAGAGTAAGAGTAAAATAAGCATTTTTGGCCTTCTGTCCGAAAGGGATCAAAGGCTCGGAACTCGGAATTTAGCCCAAACTTAGAGTACTCCCCTGTATCTTGGGAATAGGTTCCAACCAAGAGTGAGGAATCGGGGTGGCGAAGAGATGCAGAAAACTGTTGAGGTAACCAGGTGAGTTAGCTGTGTATATATACCTCTTCTCGAGATGATTAGATAGACTATTTGAACGTGCTCTTCCTGAAATGTTTATAAAACATAATTTGTCACTTGAATTATGCCATCTCCCGAGATGCAAACATGTAAAGGCAGGAACACACCAAGCTGACAGTTTGCTGTCGGGCAGTTTTTGTTTGTCGGCCGACTAAGTTTTCTTAGCGTGTTCCGCACCATCGGCTGAAGTTGGTCCTCGTCAGCTTTTTTCCAACCGATTCGACATGTTGAATCAGCGTCGGAGCTCGTCGGCCCATCTGATCATTCTGACTGGCTGTTCAGCTACTGCCACCTGCTGATACGGAAAGGCATTTAATCTTACGCAGGCACAGAACTGACGTGCTACTTGGCTGTCGGCTGTCGGTTTGGTGTGTCAGGCCAACTTTGGACCCGGACACTGCTGACGTGAGCCAACCCCGCAGTCTGCTTTCGTTGCCACTAGTTCATCAACGTCGGCTTGGTGTGTTCCTGCCTTGAGAGGTTGACAATTAGCTGAACATACTTGTTTAATTAGACACTTAGCCAACATTTAAAAGTCTTTATTTGAATATGGCAACATGATACCTCATTCTACAATATTTCTATGATTTAAATCACAGACAGAGACCCAGACCCATCAGCCAATCACTGTGTGCATAGTTAATAAGCGTGTTGACATCATCCTGGCAATGT
The DNA here is from genome assembly GCF_018812025.1 of Megalobrama amblycephala. Classification (NCBI taxonomy): domain Eukaryota; kingdom Metazoa; phylum Chordata; class Actinopteri; order Cypriniformes; family Xenocyprididae; genus Megalobrama; species Megalobrama amblycephala. The sequence goes on along the minus strand of NC_063057.1, from coordinate 32,260,531 downwards.
GGTCAATCCCGCCCTTTCTCTTAGCTTAAGATTTCTCTATAGGTTATACAAACTTTTACTGCTATTTAGGAGAATTCTTAGTGGTAAGATAAAATGTTTTGTGAATACGACCCCAGAGGAGTTTGAATTTGGGCTGATATGGTAGCTGGACACAAACAAAGGAAACGCTGCTCATCTGGTGAATGTCTCTATTGTGTACTGTAGAATTACTGGAATATTTCTCAATGCATCTTAACTTTTTACTTCTATTACACTGCAGTTACTTAAAGGATTTTAAATGTGTGTATCTGTTCGACAGCTGTATTCTTCAGTGATCATGGACAAACCAGTATGCTTGATTGACACGGGGTCAGATGGGAAGCTGTGTGTGCCGCAGCCAGCTCTACGGATCCTGCAGCAGATCCAGCAGCCAGTGGTGGTGGTGGCTGTGGTGGGTCTCTACCGCACCGGGAAGTCCTACCTGATGAATCGCCTTGCAGGACAACAAACAGGTTAGACCCCCACATGCAGCGCTGATACCATCCAAAAGCTTAAGAGAAACATTATGCAATTACGTGAATATAAGTCATTGTGTTGTTTTTTGGGTGTGGCTTTATCAGGGTTTGCATTGGGCAGCACTATTGAGTCCAAGACGAAGGGCATCTGGATGTGGTGTGTAGATCACCCCACTAAAGCAGGAACCACTCTGGTGCTGCTGGACACTGAGGGACTCGGAGACGTGGACAAGGTGACGTAAAAACCAAAGTACTGCTAGTTTGTTGTAAATAGAAGGCAGTGAGTGCACTTTCCTAACTACCATGCAACTTGCACTGGTTTAATGCTGTTAAAAAAGAGCAGCTTTCTTTGAGATTAATCTCAAAGAGTTTTAATATCAGTTTTTCTAACTCCATGATTGTCTTTCTCTTTCTCAGGGAGACTCAAAGCATGACACCAACATCTTCTGTCTGGCTGTGTTACTGAGCAGCACTCTGGTCTACAACAGTCGAGGGACGATTGACAACAGGGCTGTAGAGGAACTGCAGTATCCTTCTGACAAACTAGATACTTGTGTCATTTAGCTGATGGTTTTAATCTAAAGTGTTTCACAAAAGAGTGCAAATACATCACAACTTGGTAGTCAAAACAAGGAGACGCCACTTTTTGTAAAGGTGCTAAACATGTTTTGTGCCTTGTGCTGGTAGTCTATCATGAGGAAGTGCATTCATTGCAAGAATTAGTACTTCATGGAATGACATTTGTTTTGTTAATGCATCATGTGTTGTTGTTTGACAGTCACTTGACATGCCTGACATGTTTGGCATACCTGAACAAACTCTCAGATATGTTACTGAACTAACAGAGTGCATTAAGGTAAAATCATCAGATGAGGATGATGATGATTCAAGCGAGTTTGTGAAGTTCTTCCCTAGTTTCATCTGGGCTGTGAGGGACTTCACGCTTGAGCGAAAGATTGATGGCAAAGATGCAACAGAGGATGAGTACCTAGAGTTTGCTCTGAAGCTGAAGCATGGTAATTTAATAATAGCACATATATATATATATATATATATATATATTATTTTAAGAGCCCTTACAATCACTATCACAATGAGTTTGTGAGAATAGTTTTTCTCAGTAGGTTTGTCAACATCTTTTATATTACTCTTCAAATTCATAGTTTATTGAGGTAATACATATAGTTTAATAATATAATATTTGAATTGAGGGGATCTACAGCATGTGCTCATTTGTTTTAGGCACAGCAAAAAAAGTGATGGAGTACAACTTGCCCAGGGAGTGCATCCAAAAATTCTTCCCTTCCAGAACGTGCTTCACTTTCCCATTCCCAACCGCTCCAGAGAATGTGTCTCGTTTGGAGAGCTTGGATCCTGCTGACCTTTCCTCTGACTTCCTGGAGGTCACAGATCGTTTCTGCACATTTGTCTTTAACAAGAGCCATGTGAAGAAGCTGAAAGATGGAATCACAGTCACTGGCAGAGGTGATTCAAAATTAAACCTGAAGAGTTTGCATGAACTTACATTTGACTGTCTGTTGTTCAGTAACTTTTCTGTATCATTTTAACTTCTTTCCTTCTCTGAAGTTCTGGGTCACTTGGTGAAAACATACGTGGACACCATCTCCAGTGGGGCTGTGCCGTGTCTGGAGAATGCTGTGATTGCTATGGCAGTGATTGAGAATGAGTCTGCAGTGAAGGAGGGGCTTGAGGTTTACCAGAGTGGAATGGAGAAGCTGAAGGACTCCTTCCCTCTGGAACTGAAGGATGTGTCCTCAGAACACCAACATCTCAGCAACATGGCGACACAAACTTTCATGAAGCGTTCCTTCAGGGACACTGATGGGAAGTACTTGAAATCTCTAGAGGTAGGCCGAATCTCTTCACAGAATTAGTTAATTTAGGATGATGCCTTGAAATGATGACTCAGTAACACTGGGCAACCAAGTGAAAAATTAAATCTCTCTTCTGGCCCTTTGTTGGTTCTGAAAACATATTCAAAACCCAGTAATCAGTGTGATTATTTATTTTGCTGCTCTGTTCTGGGGTTCAATGGTGTTAAGAGATGTCAGAGTGTATATAGCTGAAATCTCCTCTAATGCATTATAAAACTAAGAACTGTTACTTACATGCTACATGTTATGTTTTTAGGAAAACATTAATAAACTCTTTGATGGATACCTGTGCCAAAACGAGCAAGCTTCAAAGAGACAATGTAAGGATCTCTTGTCATCCCTCTCTGAGCCAATGATGGAAAATCTCAAGCAGGGTTCCTATGCCAAACCTGGTGGCTATGATCTCTTCTGCAAGGATTTGGAGGACATTGTGAAGAATTATAACACCCAGGCCAATAAAGAAGTCAAGGTCTTGCCCATATTACACTTATTGCACCTGTTTACACATAGTACACCTTACAGAAATATGATTGTCATCATAATTATGTCTGTATGTCAATAGGCTGAAGAGGTCCTAGAGGAGTTTCTGAAGCAGAAGTCTGTGGATTCTAAAGCAATTCTGCAGGCTGACAAAAAATTGACTGAGAAGGAAAAAAAGATTAAGGGTGAGAGTCATGCTGCATTCACACATGGCGTCGGCCTTAACTCTTCTCATTTAGTTTGAATGGGTGACGTCAAGCGCTGCCGAATTGAATTGTGGATTCCGTCGTGTCGTTTCACCCGCATTGCAAGTGGCAGAAGTTGAAGATTTCTCAACTTTAAACACCAACGCAGGCGTCGGCCAATCAAATCGCTTCATGCAAACACCCTAGAGCAGTCGCTAGCCAATTGCATTCATGCAACACCGGAAAGTAATGTGATTGGCTGTTTTCACTATAATGGTCCCGTCAACACAAGCTTCAGACTCGCCCTCCGTCAAGCGTTGATGCTGACACCCCGTGTGAATGCAGCGTGAAGCATTTAAATCCCAATTTCCCAGTTTGTATATTCTTTCCAGGTTCCTTGTGTGTAAGAGGTGCTCAAAGGTTTAGGTATTTGTGAGAGTGCTGCTGAGACACTGAAGGACACAGAGACACTGACAAGATGATGTAACAGCCAAACTAGCTGTTACAAGCTGTTTCAAGGGTCCAAGAATTACACCTAGCAATAACAACTGCAGCCCAGGATGGCTGTGTATGCCATTATCATTATGAATCAAGATCAGTGTGATCAAGATCAACATTTTAAAATCTTCTGGCTCTATTTTAATGGTTCTAATTCAGTTCTAACACATATAAGGCCAGAACTACATAAGCGAATGTAACATTCAATATGTTATTGATGTTTTTGAAGAGCACAACTTGGATTAAAAGTCTTTTAGTAAAATATAGGAGGAAAGATTTTTCTTAAAAGGTAATCTTCTTAAAAGAAGTGTATTTCCTTAAAGGACAATGAATCATCTATAAAATCATTATTTACAGGAAAACATACTGTTAATCTCAAAGTTTGAGTCTTTATAAAGCATGTTTCCTTTTTTCTTTTTGTCAATGAATGAGCAGAGGAAATAGAGAAAGCAGCCCTCCTGCAGCAGGAAATCAAAGCTAAAGAGGAGAAGCAGCGACAACTCGAAGAGAAGATGGAAGCAGAGAAACAGAGTAATGAAGAGAGGATGAGACAGATGAAAGAGAAGATGGATGAGGAGCTGAGGCTCCAGAGAGAGGAGGCTGAGCGTGCCATGGACAGTAAACTGAGGGAGCAGGCTGCTCTGTTGGAGAAGGGCTTTAAGGAGAAAGCAGACAGGATGGGCCAGGAGATGGAAGAGTTCAAGAGACAGAATGCTGAAGCCGAGAGTAATAGAGCTAAAGAGTTTGCAGTGATGTTAGAGAACTCCAACAGGAGACATGAGGAATCTATGGCTATGATGATGCAGCAACACAGAGAACAGATGAAGGCCATACAGGACATGAATGAAAGCTCTCCAGGTGGATGTTGTATCTTGTGAAATGCTTTAATTCTGTGATCATCAAACTCATCAGAAGATTGTACTGCACAATGCATTCACATTATATATAGAGGTATAATCTTACAATAAACAATACAATTGATCTCATTCTATCTTTACATGAACTTTTTTATATATATAATGGATTAGGAAATGTAAGTTTCAGTTCACAAATGTTTTGTGTATCCAGTGTAGATTATCTCATAATTAAGTTTATTTGACATTGCTAATTAATTATAAACAGTGACAAATAAGATGAATTAGTAACTCAACAATTTATCTGGCATTCCATGTAAGCATCAAATAAACAGATGGTATTTGTAAAAACAAAAACAGTGTGTGTTTGTGGCAGAGGGGTGGTTAATTATTTGAGTACTAACTATCAATATTCAGACATGTAACTGAGACAAATAACGAGATTACACATTTAGATTTGTCAGTTTCTCTACAATGAAATTGTGCATCTGCTTGCTACACAATCACAATATGTAATGTAAGATTTGCTAGTGCCAAACTCTATAAGCCCTTCAGGCTCAAGATATTGAAAGAATAGATTAATGAGAGGGACTTAAAAGAAAAGAGAATCTAGAATTGTGTGAGAATTTATTAGTGGTATTATTATTATTATTATTAGTATACCTGGTATTAAGATCCATTTTGGTTGATCGGATCACAAGAGGATGATGTTTTGAGCTTGTCTACTTTAAACCCCATCCAGAGGTAGTCAAAAACGCAATTGAATGGATTGCTTTCATAGAGTAGATGCTCATGTGTTCAAATTCATAAGAAAAGCCACAAAAGACCACCTACTCCACCTACTGACCTAGCGCAATAGCCAGATGGGTTTTAAACTTGTTTGGGTTGAAGAAGAAAAACGTACCAAGCTCAATGTTCTCTTACCATTCCTGATTTCAAAAACACACAGTGTTCTACAGTATGTATTCTTGCGGCTGTCAGAGCAGAAACGGAAGCTGCTGTTCTCCATGTGTTTTTCCGTCATCTCTGGTTGTGTTTATATACAAAATGCGTGAACTCATTTTGTAAATTAGATCGAAATATCTGAAATATAGATCTGAAAAATCTGAAGTCCATACATTTACCCACCCATTGACCCTCCCCTTGAAGAAATCAGGACAGAAGTGGTTGAAGGTGCATAAAAGAGACACTATGTCTAAATGATGTTCCTCGTCTACCTGTAATCTGATCGACCAAAACACATCTTAATACCAGGAGTAAACAGGGCCAAAGCGAAAGTAAACTCTTTTCCCCATTAACTTGCTCATGAATGTTGCTGCACAACTTCTGTCATGTAGAGAACCAAAATGCAAACATGTTGACATGCATTCAAGGAAATGAATGCAAAAGAAAAAAATTAAGCTGTTTTTCTTCATTCTTGGTTTCTGGAATAAGCACCATCATGCTTTAACCTCCATAGCTGTGGTTCAGACCTATCACCTGTTTTTTTCTGTATACTCAATATGTGTGTCTGTCATGTTGTTTGGGTTTTGTTCATGTGAGCCTCCAGCCACCACGGCCGCCACACCAGAGCCCCCTCACATCATGCCCATTTAAGTTTCCCCTGAAGGTTTTTTTTAGTGGGTGGGTGGGTGTGTCCCATGCCACAGAGGCCACCCATAAACTTATTGTGCCCCATACCACGGCCACGCAGGCTGCTCATGAACTCACTGTGCTCCATGTCATGGCCACGAAGTTCTTTCTTCTCCAGGGCCTCCTGATCCACTGAGGCTACCCATGAATTCACTGTGCCTAATGCCATGGAGGCCACCTGTGAACATATTGTGCCCATGGCACAGAGGCCACCCATGAACTCACTGTGCTCCACGCCATGGTCACGAAGGTTTAGTTCTTTCTTTTCCAGGTCCTCCCGATCCACCAAATCTACTGAGGAGGTAGTCATCACCTCCACCTGCTCCAACGTGGTTGTCTTTTGCTCTATCAACTCCATCCTGGTGTTTATCAGCATTGTCTGATCTGCTGTAGTGGTCTTAAGTTCCACTAGCACCACCTTGGTGTTTTCCATCTTCACTAGCCCCACCTCGACCATCCTTCACCCCATGATCAAGGCTCATCACTGCTCCATGGTTCAGGCCTGCCTCTGCTCCAATTCTCATGGTCTCAGCAACTGCTCCACAGTCCAGGCCTACCTCTCCTCCCCTTAACAGGCCTGGTCCACCATCCCTCCACTTGGATCACCTTCCCTCAACCAGCCTTCTGGACTTTTTGTTTTGGGGTGGGTGTTCCTATGAGGCATCTGGAGCTGCCCTTATGAGGGAGAAATGTCACATTGTTTGGGTTTTGTTCATGCACTGTCCCCCAGGCTACGACCACATAGGTCGTCCATGAACTCACTGTGCCCCATGAAAGGGAGGCCACACATGAACATACTGTGCCCATGCCACAGAGGCTGCCCATGAACATACTGTGCCCATGCCACAGAGGCTGCCCATGAACCTTACTGTGTCCCATGGCACAGCCCGCAGGCTGCCTATGAACCCACTGTGCTCCACGCCATGGCTACAAAGGTTTAGTTCTTTCTCTTCCAGGGCCTCCCGATCCATGAACTCACTGTGAACTCATATCATTCTTCGTTGTTGTCCATCCCTCCCCTTGGAAAACCTTCTCTCCACCAGCCTTCTGGACTTTTGGTTTTGGTTTTGGGGTGGGTGTTCCTATAGGGCATCTGGAGCTGCCATTTTGAGTGTAGAATGTCACATTGTTTGGGTTTTGCCCATGCATTGTTCCCCAAGCTATGACCACGGAGGCCCTATTGAGGGAAGAAATGTCACATTGTTTGGGTTTCGTTCATGTCTTAGTTCCTGGTTTGTGATGTGATTCCCTTGCCCCTCATGTGATCTGGTCATGTCTCTTTACAGAAAACTTGATTTTTCTGATCACATCACAGCACGTGAATAAAATTTGTATATTATATTTTATATTATATATTCAACATATGAGCAGAAATCATTGAAGCTTCATTGATGAGGCAGTAGGCTATTTTACAGTAAACACTTTATAAACTATCCAAAGCAGGTCAATGAAATCTTGTCTAAACATTTATATTGTCTGTAACTTATTATATATCATATTTATGTTATATTACAGAACATACAGTAGGTACCCAACCAAAATGCCTATTGTGGCTCGAGACCGTGGCATTAATTGCAATCCAGTCACATGTGACACTCGTTCATGAAATCACCACCAGGTGGCACAAAGGGATGGTTTGCAACATTGATCAGTAAGCCTGGAATTGCAACTATTATAAATGAAGATAAAATAATTAAATAAATTGCTGGCAATTATAATAGTTACAGAGTTTTATAACATTTAATCTTGACTATTTTTCATAGTACTTAATATTCCAGTTATTTGACGACTGTTACAGTGAAATATTGCAGTAATAGCAGTGCATTAAGTTAACTTAAATTTTACTGTACAGTAAGCCAGTATTTTAGATTATTACTCAAGCTGTGCATTGGAACAGTGATAGCCTAGTTTTCTAACACATGCATTTATTTACTTTATCAATATTGTCACCAAAGAATTTAAAATGAAACTAAAAGTCACACATTGTGTACAAGACAGAGCGCTGTGCATAACATGCAGAAAAATAAAGTGTCCATAAATTAAGAAATTGTTGATCACTTTTTATTTATCATTCCTTTGTAAATGAATTAAGAAATTGTTAATCACTTTTTATTAAATCATTCTTCATAGCTATCACAGAATCAGCAACATCATTAACACCAGACCCTTCAGCTCCACCCACTCGATCAGCTTCACCGGAATTCTAATTCCACACACCTGTCACACTCACAGTATTTAAGCAGTCTTCCACTATTCCATCTCTGCCTGGTCTTGTTGATCACTACTGTTCAACTTACATGATTACCTACCTGATCTACTTACCAGTAGAGATGCCTCTGTCTTCAGCTTTCGACATCCACAGTCTTCTATCTAGCCTTGTACCATTGAAGCACCTGCAAAGACAAAGAGATTATTTCCGTTGAAGCTGCTAAACTACACATTCGGTGCGTTCCAAATGGGATATATTGCCCTCCGAAGGGCACTTCGGAGTGAAAATAATCATGGCCGCCATATTGAAGGGTCGTTCCAAACCAATGTGCTCAAAACTGGCCACTTCAAAGGACCCTTCGGAATGAAGGATTTCGAAGGGAACAACTGATGGACACTTCGGGCCCCCATGATCCTTTGCACAGGGAAGTTGTTTGACGTCACAGAATGGGAACAGGAGGTTAGGAGTTCGATTTTAACTATAAAGGTATGTATAATATTTTTCTGTACTACTGTAATATTTAAACAAGTTAGATTTGGTACATTATTATGGTCAAAATGACATTGTACTTCAAAAAAAAAAAAAAACTTTACGGCTCATTTATCAGTCCATTCAAATGTTTCAAATACATAGATACAATATAGCCTACATGCGGTAAACCTAAAATAAATAAATAAATAAATAATAACGTTAAACAAAAGGCGCAGCTTGCACAATTTATCCTCCTTGATTGTCTCGTTAAGATGACGCTGAAGTGCGTTCCAAAAGAACAGTTTTTTTTACCCCTACACCCTTCATCCCTTCGAAGCTCTCACTCCGGAGGGTAAACCCTCTGAAGGGATTAGGGCATAGGGATGAGCCCTTCCGAATGGAACGCAGGGATTGAATGAACACTCGCCCATTTCTCCTGCTTGTCCTTAAAACGTCTGAACTGGGACCATCCACAATTAACAACATTCTTTGTTTCCTCAGGGGAGGAAGAAAAGTGTTGAACTCCAAGGGGGGTGGAGCAGAGAACCGAATGATCTTCATTCCAGTGATATTCTTTTGAGCTGTTTTGTATTGTGTCCCATTTCTCATTCTGCAGTTTTTATTTTCTTATTTTCAAATCTCCCTCTTGCTCGTTCTCTCTCCTCGACTGTCACACGCCCCCTGATGCTGATTGGTTAAACGTTTGTTGTTGGACTCAGCCCAATTAACTTCCAAACAGTGGATTTGAATCATCACAGAGTGCCCCTTTAAGTAAATGTGTGAGATTGTTCTCAGCAAAGGAATATATGTGTAAAAATGAAGCAGTTTTGATAAGAAATAATAAATGAAGAGGTTGTTAGAAAAGTGCACGCTCAAGATGTGTTATCAATGGTTGGCAATCAATTCACATGTACAATTCCAAAAGACAAGAAACATGCAGACACAACCATACAACTCACTGCCAGTCAATAAGAGGCGTGGTTTTAAGGGTGGTTACCAGGAAGCTCTCAAACTGTATCTTTCAGAACTCAAGAGAAATCATAGAGAGCAGGTAAGTTTTAGTTAGATTTAAAACAGGCAGCTCCATTTATTGCTTACAGCTCTCTCTTATCAGTGAGGTCTCAGTTCTGTGTTGTAACCTTATGTGTAAATATTATGTGACATTAAATCAAATCTGTGTGTGTGTATGCACTGGCTTGACATATTTATAGGGCAAAAAATGGCCTCATACTGTAGGCGTTGTCAGAATTTGCTTTATTATGAGGAAATCCCAAATGTCTGAGATGTAAAAGTACCTTGTAAAAGTACCAACGTGTGTGTGTGTGTGTGTGTAAGCTCCATCTCCAGTGATCATGGACAAACCAGTGTGCTTGACTGACACGGAGTCAGATGGGAAGCTGTGTGTGCAGCAGTCAGCTCTACAGATCCTGCAGCAGATCCAGCAGCCAGTGGTGGTGGTGGTCGTGGTGGGTCTCTACCGCACCGGGAAGTCCTACCTGATGAATCGCCTCGCAGGACAACAAACAGGTTAGAACTATACAGGCAGCAACATCTAAAGAGCAACCCAATGAAAGTGGGGTGAGTTGTGCCAGTTTTTACTCAAAGTGACTTTAACGTGAGGCCATGGCAGTAATGCCTTCAACTTAGGAATGTACAAATATTTCAGGATGTGGTGCATCCCTGAGAACAATAACTTTGGATCGGAAATAAATTGTTTCAGAAATATAGCTTTTGGGAAAAAAGTGGTCTTTGGAGAGAATAAGTTGGGATAAATTGTGCCAGTCATTTCTGAAGTAAAACAACATTTTAATGTTATGAACTGTAATGCTATATGAAAGCAAGACAAATTCAATACAAAATTACTCATTTAAGGTTTATTTAGATATTGTCACCCTATTAAACTGTTGGAATAAGTCACATTTTGTAGTTTCTGGGAAAACACAAACTTAAATACACAATATATGATATTTGTGAATCATTTCAGGACAAAAGGCTTTGGCAATAGATGCCTGTTGACATACACAGAATGCTGTCTGTCAATTATGTGACGCATAAGAATACACCACAATCCAAATTATTATGCAAGTGACATATCAGTAAGATTTCAGTAGAATAAACATTCAGATTTTAGTTTTTCTAAGAAAATGTTTGTTTATTTATCCATGTCTTTTTAGATAACTTGTATCAATCTCAGACAAAATAATTTGCCATTTCTATGGAAACCCTACTTAGAGGTTGTTCCACATTATTAAGCAAGTCACAGTTCTCATGCAATATGGGAGGAAGAAAGATCTTTCTGAAGATGAAAATACCTGTTTGCTGCTAAACACTGGCTTTTTATATAGCTGCCCTTTTAATACAATTAATTTTAATACAATTAATTTTTTTGACAGTAACTTTCATTAATAAGGCTTTATCTGACCGAGTTCTGCTGTGCTCTAAATCACTCTCAAATCTTATGATAATTCAATAATCTCCATTCAGTTTTCACACAATATTAGTTGTTTTCATGCCTTTTGCACAACATTGCACCATTTCATGCTTTTCATCTTCAGAAAGTGCATTTTATAAGTGCGTGGCATGATGGGTTTTGGTCTAAAATCAAGAATGTCACATAGTTTAACTGATAAAATGTAAGAGTACAATGTACAATTACAAATTAATAATATGTTGAAAATAATCATAAGTGGGGGTGAGTTATGCCACTGGCACAACTTAACCCAGGCCCTCTGGCACAAATCACCCCAGAAGTACAAGTTTGAAAAACTAGCATGATCCAGCAGTTAAGAGCTAACATCATGCTAACTTGTATAGACTGATTGTGTAGCCTGCTAAAGCACTAAAACATGTGTGAAATGTTTTCAAACTTATCTATAATTGTTCAGACATGACAATCAAAAAACCTTGATCATAGAAATTTTACTTTGAAAGGAAAAAAACAGTTTTTTTTTAGTTAAAATGTGCTTTCCTCTCATGTCATGTGTCTTTCTTCTTTGGAGGATGAGTAAAATGGATGGCTTTTCAAAATTAAGTGGTCACATGACTCATTTCTTCTACGGTTTTCCAGAAACAATGGGTGGAACTACTTCCCCCCCTGGCACAAATCACCCCACTCTCCACTACTACTGTTTTGAATTAAGGCTGATGTAGAGTTGATGACTTTTCAAGAGCAGTGACCATATTTTATGGTAATGATTTGCAAATATAAAATTGGAATATTGCATAAAACATTTGCGAATAAAGCAGCATTTCTATCCAGTCAGTCAAAGAGAACAAAATCATCACTTCCTGAAAATTGCCAATAAATATCACTTAGAAAAATGGAAGTTCAATAGTAGGAGAAGCCACTATATATAATAAGGTTCATATGATATTACTCCTCCTGAGCACACAGACAAATTGCAATAAACAAGGTCATGTTAAGTCATGTAAAGCTTTCTGAGGACGATGCCTGCCGTTTGGGAATGCAGTCGTGACAGTTCTGGAATTTAATTGTACTGAACCACTTTGATGACAGACTTTGCTCAGACACTTCAAAACAACCAAAACGTGGAATGTATTTGGTAAATATTTTTCCATCATAGTTTATGCACATTTTCTTCAGTTGAGTTTTTTTAAGCACATTTTTAGAATTTATGCACATCTTGGCATTCCCATCCCAAAATGCGCATAAAAATAGGTGGATGGAAACTTAGCTGCTGTTGTTGTCAAAATCTAACAACTATAGTTCCTGGTGAAAATTTGTCAGAAAACTGTAACTCTCAAACCATTTCACAGATGTTTGTGACTTTCTCTTGTTCAGTAAGACTGTTATTTATTATGAAATGAAGCACACAAGTTGTCACAAACTAAATAAGGCTCTACTCAATTTGACAAGGAGGTAAACAAAATATTTTGGTGATCTGTGTTCCATGTTTCTTGGCTCTTTCTCTCTTTTAGGATTTGCATTGGGCAGCACCATCGAGTCCAAGACGAAGGGCATCTGGATGTGGTGTGTGGATCACCCCACTAAAGCAGGAACCACTCTGGTGCTGCTGGACACTGAGGGACTTGGAGACGTGGACAAGGTGACGTAACAGCCTATATGATATAGTATGGAAAAGCATTCATGAGTCCCAGAAAGCACAAGACCTATTGACGTTATCTATAAAGCTATCAAAGAATGTGCTAACCAATATGTTTAACACTCAAAAATGACCAAACACTAGCTATAGCACAGATAAAATGGATCAGAATGCACAATTAGCAGCTAAATAATGACTTTATTTATGATAACATAGAAAGATGTAGTGTATTAAATGTAGATTATGTACCACAAGTATATTTCTACCTTTATAAGTTCATCTGATTATGTGACATAATGATATACTTCAGTATTCTGTAAAAGCAGATGTGTAGCACAAGATGCAGTGAGATTCACATATAAAATTTTACCTATGAAATTTTTAAACAGCATGTAAAAAAATACACTATTTGAAAAGCAAGGTCACAAAAGGTCACAAAACAAAAAAAGTCTGTCACATTTTCCAAAAGAGCAATTTGTTCCAAAACATAAAGTCACACTCATACTTCTGAAATACTTAAAATTAAAAAATGGTTCTTTACTTCTTGTTTACATCATCATGTAATTTGGACAAACTGCCGCCACAGGTTCAGTGTACATCTTGACGCAAGAACTGCTGCTGTCGAATCGTTTAGTCCAACTGTGAACTGGTCAGAGTGTATTAATAATGATACTGTCACAATCATACAAGCAAGTCTATAAATGTTTTCTGTATATATTTGCTATAATTGTAGCCATACTTTACTTTTGCCCCATCAGATAAAACTCATAAACATATTTTTAATACAACTTATTTTAGCAAAGTCTAGCCCTGACAAACCAAGCCGACGGTCGACCAACATCGGGCCATTGTTGAGCATTGGCCAGCCCACTTTTTCCGTTGTTCTGCACCATCAGCACTAGTTGGACTCTATTGTTTTTTTGTTTGGGCTGATTGAGTATGTTGAATGTTTTCATAATAACATGAGTCACCTGGAATGAAGAAAATGATCAGCATGATTGATATTCAAAATGGTAAACAAGCGCTGCTTTGTTTACGGTTTGTATATCTGCAGTCCTAGTTTTGGTTTCCATTTTTGAATGACAAATATAGATTATGGATACCTGCTGATATAGACAGTTATTTTCTTTTGGGGATGCTGGGGGATATTTTGTTGTTGTATTTTGATATTAATTTGTTGTTGTTGTTGTTTTTGCATAAACGTACGCCACACGGCTCAGGGGGGTTAATAAAGGCATTCTGAAGCAAAGCGATGCATTTGTATAAAAAAAAAAAATCCATATTTACAGCTGCTGTCCATAACTTTTTTTGTTCAAAATTTACAAAAATTATATAATGAAAATGTACGACATGAATCTATTTTCCAAACCGTATTTTTTTATCTTACCCTGAATCATTATGGTACACTTATAATAAGTGTTTATATTTTGACTATTTCAGACCGGTGTGGAGTAGCACAGTACCTGCATGACTCGCCATAGACATACACAGAGAAAAGTAGCTCCAGCTACAATGTTCTTCCGCAAGACGTGTGAAGTTCTGTTTATTAACCGCTAGAGGGCCAAAAATCGCGGACTGCAGCTTTAAACAAGTTATGAAGTCAAATATCTAGCTTCCACCAGAACGCCTTCCGTATTCAAATTACGGAAAAAAAAGAACTGGCGCAGCGTTAGTTCTGTAATTTGAATAGGGAAGGTGTAGGACATTCAGCGTAAGCATTTTGAAGAATACGGAAAGTGGAAACATGTGCAAGGCGATCATTTGTGTTTATAAAGCATATACATTTTTATTTATTTTTTTTAGAAAATGACCAATCGTTTCACTAGATAAGACCCTTATTCCTCATCTGGTATTATTTAAAGCCTTTTGAAGCTGCACTGAAACTGTAATTTTGATCTTCAACCATTTGGGGTCTGTTGAAGTCCACTATAAGGAGAAAAATCCTGGAATGTTTTCATCAAAAACCTTAATTTCTTTTCAACTGAAGAAAGAAATGTCATCTTTAATGACATGGGGGTGAGTAAATTATTGAAAGTGAACTAATCCTTTAAGCAATCAGACATTTGAGGTGATCCACCCAGGCCCCCTAGAGGCTACACTACTAGTTCAAACAACTTTTTGGCCAAGACGCAGCTGACGTGTGGCGACAACAAAGTCAGCTTTCATTGTTGCTAGTTCTTTTACATTAGCTTAAAGTGCCAGGGCCCTTATTTTAAGTTTAAGAGACCAGTTCACAGAAAAGGAACAGTTCAAAAAACTATTCATGTGTTTAGATTTTGACACATTTTTACCTGCAGGTTATGCACAGATCAACTATACTGTCCGGGGTTATGTATGATAACAATCTTGCAGTGTCATTCTTTGTCAAATGATTGTATCCAATCTGTCTCAGGGGGACTCAAAGCATGATACAAAGATCTTCTCTTTGGCCGTCCTTCTGAGTAGCACTCTAGTGCTGAACAGCCAAGGGACGATCGACAACAGGGCCATAGAGGAACTGCAGTATCCTTTCATTCACACATTATACATTTTTCGAGTTGATATTTCATGGATTAGTACATTGTTGTATTCCTTACCTTATGCTACTAATTCTTTAATAATTTCACCACATCGCTCTTTTTTACTGTTACGTTTATTCATTTACCAGCATTTTATTCAAAGTAACTTACAAATTAGGAAAAAAATACGCGATTTATCTTTAAAATTCAAATATAAGAGTTCATTGTACTATAAAAATATAATGTAAGTTTCAGAACTCAACTACCACATTAGTCCAAAAACAACTTTTATTACTCCTCTTAGTAGCAAGAAAAAGTCTGGGTATGTAACCCCAGTTCCCTGAGAAGGGGAACAAGACACTGCGTCTGATATTGATGCTATGGGGAACTAATACCCACTACGCCATGCCGTAAATATGCACAAACATAATGGGCTTAGCATAAATTGACACTATGGATTATTAAACCAGAGTCAGAACACATCAACCTCAAGGGAGCATCCAAAATGACCCATATAGACTGTATAGTGGTGCCACTCCCTAAGACAATATCCTTCAATAGTAGGAGAATATATTCAAGTTTCTATGCTGTATAGCAAGGGAAGTCCTGGCCTTTACAACCTTCCTCCCTCCCTTGCAGGACAGGCATCAGCTTTACAATAACCCAAGAGCAGATCTCTAAAAAAAATGGCTCAACTCTTTTTGTCAGCAGATTGATAAAGCCTTTAGGGAGTAGATTACCAAAGGGAGAATATCAACTTTGACTGTTGTGGCTCTGCCTGTTTTAGCATTTCTGCTCCCCCTGCTGGTCATTTTAAATTCTACAGCTTAAATTTATATTATTCAGTTTCTGGGGTTAAGTTTTGAAGAACAGCATGCACAGTGCATGGTGGCACATGTTTATTTTGCCTTCCATTGCATTAACAGCACTTGCACATGTTGTGTGCTTTGTAGCACGGATGGTTAGATCTGTGGCATGTGCAACTTTGTTTTTTGGACTGCCTTGTGAGATAGTACCACTATCTCTGCAATACCTGTGTCCCATTCTCCCTGAGGTGTGAATCATGCTGCACAGTCCCCACACACAGCCGATTCCCTATATGCAAACTAGGCAAGTTGCGTAGGGCCCCCAAACCACCAGGGGCCCCCCTTGCTCATCACTATATAAAATAAACATGACTGTAATTTACCATAATGTGAATATTTCTTTATAACATGCAAATATATGTACAGTGTCTACTAAACATATGCAGAGTCATGTGGAAATATTTTCAATAATGATTTATATATATTCAATAACCGTTTCGGACTCGGACATCACGGAGTGTGACAGATAATAACATGTGTTTCGACATGGCTATGGCTGCAAAATGAAACTATCCTTCAGGAACAGAAAAAAAGTGCCAAGAACGAAGAAAGTATGTATTTTTGTACTTATTTAGCTTTGACAAAGCAATAAATTCAATAAAGTCCAGGTGTTTCGTTAGAAATGCCCCATGATGAAATGTAACTTTCGGTTAGTGTTGGTACACATCAATAAAATAAGAACAAATAATCCAATTACAAATAGCACAAATATTAAGGTTTATTTAGCTACAGGTTTTTTAAGCTGCTGTCCCTTTAAGACCGAATGCACGGTTCCAATATACTGTTACATGTGCGTTTTATTTCTCAACTGCTTACTGTTCAATTAAGACATTACCAACTATGTTTACTAGGGTACTTGCTAATTCAGGCTTTTTTTTTTACATAATTTTTACACGAAAGAGAATTATTTATCAGCTTGCGCACAGTGGTTATATAGGCTTAAATATTTAATTTGTTTAACATCGTATTAATTCAATACATTTATTTCATCCAAAGACTGATATATCCATTCTGCTCTCTGTTTGCTCTGTTGTCTGTGTTTTTCACAGGCACTGTACTGTACATTATGCTATACAGTACAGTATTAAGACACCATAGTGTTCCTTTAAATGTCCATGTCACATGTAGTTGTCTATTTTCTCTATAGTATTTTTATTTTCTCTGCTTGCTTGGTGTTCAAACCTAAACTCCCTCCAGATATGTCACAGAGTTGACTGAGTATATAAAGGTCAAATCATCTGATGAGGATACAGATGACTCAGAGTTTGTGAAGTTCTTCCCTAGTTTCATCTGGGCTGTGAGGGACTTCACCTTGGAACAAAAAATCAATGGAAAATACGTGACTGAGGACCAATACTTAGAATATGCCTTGAAGCTGAAACCAGGTAATATTTAATTTGAGCTTTTAAATTACCTGACCATCATTGGGAAGAGTATGTACAGCCAGTCAATATCACAAAATAAATCCTGACTGGAAGAATTTGTATTATACTAAGGGCTTTATTACACTATCATAACCATTTGGCAGCTTACTATGTTTACAATTTTAGAAATATCACTGAGCCTGAGAAATACTGAAAACTTTACAACTTTACAATTTACAAGCTACACTGTATTTTGCTAACCTCTTTGACAAAGTGGTGTTTCGTATCTTTTAAAGGCTCTTCAAGAACAGTTAAAGAGTTCAACCTTCCACGGGAATGTATCCGAAATTATTTCCCATCCCGGAAATGTTTTACTTTCCCGTTTCCAACCGCACCAGAGAATGTGTCTCGTCTGGAGAGCTTGGATCCTGCTGACCTTTCCCCAGATTTCCAGAAGGTCTCAGATCATTTCTGCAAGTTCATCTTTGACAGGAGTGAAGTGAAAAGGCTGAAGGATGGACACACAGTCACAGGCAGAGGTGAGTCAATAGGATATATGAATTGATGTGACGTGACATTTGCAAAATAAGCATTAATATATGATTCATTTACTATATTTAATTACACAAGTGAATGGCACAGCTGTCAGCTGTTTTTAAGTAGTAACCAGACGTGTATTTCTCCTGTAGTTGTTGCTAAACTGCTGTCAACAAAGGAACCATGTTTTCATTTGAATACGTAGGCTGCTGTTTGTTAGGTTATGTGCTCATTACATCATAATGCTGATGTCCATTCCAGTTGGGAGACAAATTTCTAAATCAAAATGTTCTTCAGAAATGTTCTTCTCTCTTCTTTAGAAGAGTGTCAAATACTAATTATTCCCAGAAAATAAATTTAATTCAGCTTTCTGGACTGCAAGTTATTAATCAACAGTCTCCAAGTTAATTTCCTTGTGTCTGACCCTTCTCCTTCCCTGAAGTTCTGGGTCAGCTGGTGAAGACATACGTAGACACAATCTCCAGTGGTGAAGTTCCATTTCTGGAGAATGCTGTGATTGCTATGGCAATGATTGAGAATGAGTCTGCAGTGAAGGAGGGGCTTGAGGTTTACCAGAGTGGAATGGAGAAACTGAAGGACTCCTTCCCTCTGGAACTGAAGGATGTGTCCTCAGAACACCAACAACTCAGCAGCATGGCGACACAAACCTTCATGAAGCGTTCCTTTAAGGACAGTGAGGGGACATTTATGAAATGTCTTGAGGTGATGCCCAGTAAAATCAATCAATCAATCAATCAATCAATCAATCTATCAATCTATCTATCTATCTATCTGTAATTAATTACATGATGTGGCGATTAATTAATTTAATTAATTGCAGATCAAGTTTGACTGTGAAACTAGCCCCCCCCCCCCCCCCCCAAAAAAAAAATTTTTATTATTGTGTTAAATGATAAGAGCATAAAATAGAAATAAGTATTATTTAGAATATTTAGGCTACAATGACCATCTTTTTTTCCCCCCCAGAAGCTGCATCTGAATTATTTATATATATTTACAGACCAAAACACTTTGGTTACTGAACATATATTTTCTTTTATGTTAAAAAAAGAAACTAATTCAGGTTTGAAACAACATGAGGATGAGTAAATGTAAATAAACAAAATTTTCATTTTGGGGCAAATTATCCCCTAAATATTTATTTCAAATGGCTCATAAATTCAAGAAAGTAAATAACTGTCTTTATGAGTGGGTCACCAAAGACCCTTTAATATATATGACCCGTCACGGAAACCAGGGACACAAGTCGGCAGCACAACTCTTGAGCAAAATGAGAAAGAAGCATTTTTTTTCAAAATTGGTGATTTTCGTGTTTTTGCAGAATCTGTTAGTTGAGATCATGAAGAAGCCTTTCCGTGTTTGAGATAGCAGTATTAGTATATTTAAAAGTGTACATTTTGAGGTCGAAATCGGCTTGTTTTCGGAGATTCTAGCACGCAGTAGGGGCGTGTCATGTCTGTGTGTATTTCCATACTGGGAAGCGTGGCTACTTATTATGCAGCGCTCTGGCCGGCTCTAGCTGATATCAAAATTCAATGAAGAACCGTGGCCGTTACACCGAAAATGTTTTGAAGTTGTAACGTCTACCAGAGGGTTTGAAGTCTGCCCAGATGAAAATTAGAAAACAGGAGGCGAGAAGAAAAACCCGGGGCAAATGCACTGGTAGTCCCACGAGTCTTTATAGATGGTTCGCACAATATAGCACACTCTTCACATACATGCAAAAGAGCGAGGGTAAACAGGAAAAAGAAAAGCACTCTGATAAACGCTACGAATCAAAGTGGAAAAGTAACATTATTAAACTGTAACATCAGTCAGCAGTAGAGCAGTCATCACTCTCTCATCACACGAGCATTCTCTATCAACTCTGTGCGTGCATGAGAACAGCGTGCACACTACAACGTACACCATAGAAGAAGTTATCTTAAAGGCACATCAACATTAATGTCTTGAACAGTATTCAACATAATTTAGGTGGCCGTTACAAAGTACTTCTTCGACAAGCCGGATGCTTATGAACAAGCGCTCACTGATTCTGAAAACGATCTGAGCGACGATGAAAGCGGCATAATAAGACATTACCTCTCTGGAGTCGGGTAACGCGCCGGCGCATTTTGCAGGATTTTTTTCACATTGCAGCAAAACAGACTTAAAATACTCAACACTCAGTCATTTTTTGTCATAGAGACATAAGTAATATATCAATTGAAACTATAGAATGTCTTCTTTTATTTGTGTACACTCAGAGTAAAAACACAATGTTGTGCTTTTTGAAAAATAAAGAAAACTAACATGATGCGTGATCTCTCATCTCCCTCTGAACGAAATCCAATCTGATAGTTCTCAGAAAATGAACTGTAACTTAGTGAATACTAATCATAAAAAAATTATACTTATGTCTGAAAAAACGTTGAAATGTCAAGTTTTAAAATGTGTAAGGCAAATCTAAAACAAACCTTCTGTGTTTATGTAATCTGTATGAAAAGAGAGCCATGTCAGAAGTCTGTGATTCAGCTCATTATCCGCTAATGCGGCCACGCCCACGGAGGGAGCGCTATTCAGATGCAAATTCAGTGGCAATACATGCATTCATCGTCTCAATCGTGTATTTATTGTCTTGAAAAGTGTTTTGAATAGCCATAGTTAGCGATCTCTGGCCTCTGTTAGTCCAGTTATTTCCTGGATTGCCTATTCTTCTTTAACAGGCTTCTCAGGTGAGAACATTTCATTTCATGATTATAGTGACCAAAATGATCATGGTTATCACAGAATCCTGTTCAAAAAGTCAATTCACCAAGTTTTATGTGGAAAACCAGCAAATAAAAAATAAAATTAGCATCAATATGTACTTTTTCTTTACATAAACATTAAAATAATAACATTAAAAATGATGGGCAGATTTTAAAGGAGTGTTTTGCAACATGTTATCTACAATGCACGAGTTCAAATAGAGTTTTGACAAAAAAGTCACATATTTCAGCCTCTAAATCATTTTTATAAAAGTCAAAAAAGATAAATTACTGACATTTACAATGCACATTAACCTTTATTATTAATAGTATGCGGTCCATGCAGCTTTACAGGGGGTATGGCTTATCTAAATGAGATGTAAATGAGCCCTATTGTCACTCCCAGCAGGTGAGAACAGGTGAGAACTGCAACTTTAGAGGCGTTTTTCTCCCTATAGAGCTTTCTTGATTGCCTACCTTCAAATGGCCACAACTTCTCAAAATATGATCAGATTTCCATGTGTCACACATCGTTGGAAAGCTTGGAGACTGCATTTTCAGAATCTGCGAATAACTCAAAATGCCCCAAAACCGACTTGTGTCCCTACTTTCCGTGACTGGTCACATATTATGTTTTATTAAACAAGGGAACAACTGTTTGGTTACATTTATAGACAGAAATCTTATCATTGTAATATAGCTCAACACATTTATTGTCTTATTGTTTGAATCAAGCTACGCCTTTGTTTTGAATAGGCGACCTCTAGTGGCGATAAATTACATATTGTGCCTTTAACTTTATCATATGATATAAATATGAGATAAAACTCATGACCTCTTTTTTTCAATAGTTGAAGCCTCTGAATGGTGTTTAACGTTTTCTTCCTCTGATATTTTATGTGATGCTGCAGGAAGACATTAATAAACTCTTTGATGGATATCTGTGCCAAAACGAGGAGGCTTCAAAAAAAAGATGTGAGAATCTCCTGTCATCACTTTCGGCACCAATGACAGAAAAACTCAAGAAAGGATTTTATGCCGTACCTGGTGGTTATGTTCTCTTCTCCCAGGACCTTGAAGACATTGTAAAGGAATACAAAATCCAAGCCAATAAAGGAGTCAAGGTGAGTATCAACATTTGACACAATTACTGCAACATCACAGGTTTCAGATGTTTTCAGGCTGTAAGATGTTTGTCCTGTTTTTTACCAAATGGCAACCCGGGGTGTCGAAATACTATTTGGTAAACTGGCAGTGGACGGGATCGCATTCTTAATCAGGATATTGTCTTATTCAGAATAGGGTCAATAATTAGATTACTAGATTACTGCTGTCCATTTAAATGTAGTCATTAAGTTCCCAGTGGCTGGGACATGGACACCGCTTGACTTGTATGGCCTTCGGCAAAAGCGTCTAGAACTATCTGATGAATTACATTGTTATTTATTATTATTATTATTATTAGTATAACCATTATCGTCACAATCATCATTAATAATATTAGTTATAGTAGTAGAGGTACTAGTTATAGTTAGATAGTAACAATAATAAAAGTAGTAGCAGATTCTCATATGTGTTTTGTCCACAGGCAGAAGAAACACTTGAAGAGTTTCTGAAGCAGAAGTCAGTGGATTCTTACGCCATTCTGCAGGCTGACAAGAAACTGACTGAGAAGGAGAAAAAAATAATGGGTGAGAGAGTCTTTTACATCCTAGATGAAGCAACAATAGCACCATCTAGTGGAGAAAGATGGTACATCTGTGAAATGATGGCATCTTTGCAGTGAAACTATTTCCTTCCATGTTCCTCATTGATTCTGGTCACTATTACGTACATTTTCTATCTTACCCTCTTTCCCCGCCATTGACAGAATATTCCGTCATTTATGACACAACTCTTCCTCCTCATTGACAGATTTCTGCCAATCCATGTTTTCAATGTTATCCAGTAATGTTATAAGATCTCCTGAAAGAGGACAGAATCTCCAGATCAAAACACAGGTGAAGAAGAAGCAGAAACAAGCGATAGAAGTATTGCTTATGCACGTTGTAGTCTTTGTCAAAAACGTGATTTTCTCAGCTTTGAAACTTACATTCACGTGTGGATAAAAGATAGTTACTTCATCCAATGTTATCGATTTGATAAATTTCTTGCATGCCAAATATTGTTTAGCACTTTGTTTTGAAGAACAGCGCACAATACCCTTGATTGGCTGATCATCTGAATCATGGACTAAACTGCATTGCAACCATCATGCATTGTTCGGATCATGCAGAACTCTTCAATCATGGGTTTAAGATGTGCATCACCTATATAACTTCTCACAGATAAAGTTTCCAGCACTTGATATGATAGGGAATATTACCATTTTCCCTAATGTATTGAATAATACAGATGCATGTCAAATCAAGAGCCCCGTGCTAAACAATGAACAACATTAACAACTCCCAGTTACATTCATCATCTGACTGAGGACTTTTCTCTTCAACAACTTTCAGTGAATTGCCTCAATGCCTCATTGAATTGAAAAGCCAAGATTTGAAATACAATGCAAAATTAGGTATAATGTTACACTTTCTTAAACTTCCCATTAAACTTTATTTCATTTGCCTCAACATCTTCTTCCAGAGGAAAGAGAGAAGTCTGTTCTCCTGGCTCAGGAAATAAATGCCAAGGAACAAAAGCAGCGACAACTCGAAGAGAAGATGGAAGCAGAGAGACGGAGCAATGAAGAGAGGATGAGACAGATGAAGGAGAAGATGGATGAGGAGCTGAGGCTCCAGAGAGAGGAGGCTGAGCGTGCCATGGACCGTAAACTGAGGGAGCAGGCTGATCTGTTGGAGAAGGGATTTAAGGAGAAGGCAGACAGGATGGCTAAAGAAATAGAGGACTTCAGGAAGAAGAATAAAGAAGCAGAAAAGAAAAGTGACCAGATGTTTAAAAAGATGATAGAAAAAATGAACAAAAAACATGATGAGTCTATGAATCTGATGATGAGGCAACACAGTGAGCAGATGAAGGCAATCATGAGCATGCCGAGGCCTAAGTCAGACTCCTCCGCTCTACTCTTATGTCTGCTGCTCAGCGGCCTCGGCGGTTCCAGCGGTGGTTCAGTGTCATGTTCACGTCCCTGCCGCTGCTAATGCAGCTGTACACCAGACTTGGCCTCTTGCCATAATGCCCCCAACCCTATCTATCTATCCATCCATCCATCCATGGCACTCAGCATGGATCGGGGAAGCGGGGGGTCGCCCTGGGTTACTTTTGAGGTCTGGTACAAATATGAGGTCTGGAATTTCAATATGACTTCACACGCAGTGATGTGATTTTTACGTCACTCAACATTCTTAAGCGTTGTAAATGCTAAGAAAGATTTATTTTTCTGTGACAATGAGAACACATATTTTCTTAAGATTCATTAATAATCAAGACTGAGTGTTCACAGGAGTGTCATGATCCCCTGCTGGAGTTTCCTTGACAGCCACCAGAGGGCACTCTACCCCAGACATTCTCAGTATCATAGACTTCATTTCCCATAATCCTTTGTTCCCGACTAATCACTGTTCATTGCACACAGCTGTTTTCACTCATCTTGTTTGTTTCTGCCTATTTATACCCCGTTTGTTTCAATCATCATTATTGAGGTTTAGCTATTTGTTACGTTGCTCTTCTGTGTACGTTCCCTGGTCCTGTCTCTTGTTTTGTGGATGGTTTTGCTAGGTTTTTGACCTTTTGCTAGGCATTGTACTTCTCTTCTGGATTTCTCATTAAAAATGCAATTGGAACTTAGCCAAGTCTCAAAACATCAGTGACAAGGGTGAACTGATTAATTGATTGTTTTAGATAAAATCAGATGGCATTGCTAGCAAAATAAATAACACTTTCAGATGCCCAGAAAAGTACTAACAACTTCTTTTTGGTGTTGTGCACCAAAAAGAAAGACTTTTCAACAATATCTAGTGATGGGTGATTTCAAAACACTGCTTCATGAAGCTTTGAAGCTTTACTAATCTTTTTTTTTCTCGAATCAGTGGTTCGGATCACATATCAAACTGCCAGAGTCTAAATTTTGAAACACTTATGACGAAAGGCCTCTGAAATCACATGACTTTGGTGCTCCAAAACACTGATTCGACACAAAAGATTCGTAATGCTCCGAAACTTCATGAAACAGTGTTTTGAAATCGCTCATCACTAGATGTTAAGTTTTTTTTTGGTGCACAAAAATATTCTCGTCACTTTATAATATTAAGGTTGAACCACTGTAATCACATGAACTGTTTCAAATATGTCTCTAGTAGATGTCTGGACATCTGAAAGTATTAATTGTCTTGCTGTCAATGGAGGCCTCACTGAGCCATCGATTTCATCAAAAATATCTTAATTTGTGTTCTGAAGATGAACAAAGGTCTTACAGGTGTGGAACAACATGAGGGTGAGTAATAAATGACAGAATTTTCATTTTTGGGTGAACTAACCCTTTAATGTAGCTATATCCAATTAATCTGATTAACTGATCTATTCTTAATTATAACCAGTTATGAATAATAATTATAAATATTTCCCTTTTGAGCTAATTCACTACACAATTATTCTGCTTATACTACGGTTACCACACTGCGAGGCACCGTGGTATTTGAAGACTTTTGTCAGGTTTTTGTCCTTAAAACACAAATTTCTTACGCATCTTTGTTATATAATATTATTTAATCAGCATTTAGTTCATATGCGATTGCTTGTCATAAATGTGTGCTTTTATCTGATTGTGATCTGCTCTGAAGCAGTCTGAAGAACGCACAACAGCGCCACGTTCAGGCTTTGAAACGTGAAGCGCTCACATTTATTTTATTAAATCAAAGCTTAAATTAACATTATTGTTATGATTTGTACAACATTATTATTATGATTTATTACTTTAATTACGGATTTGACTCGTCACAAAAGTCTGTGTAAATAATATAGCGAAGGTGTGATTCTATTGGTTGTACAATAAGAGCTCGCTGCTGATTGGCTGCGAAATCGACGACACTGAGCTGTTTGCAAAGGATCGTCCCACACTATTCTCTTGAGGTGAGTGAGACGGCTGTCTTTTAATACGCTGTATTATAAAGCCTTATAATGTGAAATGTACCTCTTTATTTTAAATGCATGTAGGCAATATTATTCGTTTTATAAAAAAGTCCCATAGACTTAACATTGGGACAAAATCTGTGAGATCATATCTTTAGATCAGAAGGTCGTAGAGACTTGGGGCTGGGCTCTTTTGACTCGGCCTATCAAGCAGCCAATAACAAATGACTTCATAGCCACACCCTAGCAACCAATTACAGCACCCTAGCAACCGAGTGGCGAATTTTGCCACTGCAAGCACCATTCACATTTTCTTCAGGAAATGTACATTCTAGTTAATGGTGCTTGCCAAAGGCAAAGCTCCATTCTTAATCTTCTGCATACTTATTATTATTATTAAGTTGGCTTGAAAAAGCCAACTTACTGTAATCCTATTTAAACTTATTAATGGTGCTTGCCAAAGGCAAAGCTCCATTCTTATTCTTCTGCATACTTATTATTATAATTAATAGTGCTTGCCAAAGGCAAAGCTCCATTCTTATTCTCCTGCATACTTATTAATGGTGCTTGCCAAAGGCAAAGCTCCATTCTTAATCTTCTGCATACTTATTATTATTCTTCTTCTTCTGGACACTTTCGTCTGCGCGTAACTCGTCCCGCAGTTTTTGTCATAGACCCACGAATGAGGTGTCAAATCGACCGGCCTATTGAGGAGTGGTGTGCTATGACTTTTATAAGCGATCGGGTGTACGATGTTCGTCCGGCGGGCGAAAAATCGGGCGAAAAATCCCATAGACTTAACATTGCGACGAACTTTGACGAGTCATAGCTCCTAACGAGAATTTCGTAGAATCATGTGAGTTACCACGTTTGAAGAGGCTGACAGGCTCTCTCAGACCATACCTCAAAATGGGGTGTAAGTTGTACCCCTGGGGCGCAAGAGCTGCCCAAATTTGCCCCATAGACATACTATGGTGAAGCCGTGCCCATGAACCAGGAAGTACTGTGTTTTTCCTACTATGGGAAATTACATAGGGATTTTGTATTTAACATAACTCTGGATCACAATGACATAGAGACAAGGGGGTGGGCTCATTTCACTCAGGTGACCAATCAGTCTCCCAGGATCATTGTGAAGCTATCAAGCCACGCCCTAGCAACCATATAGAGCACCATAGCAACAAGTTCCATAGACTTCCATTGAAAAAGATCAAAGGAATATCTTTGGATAGAAGTGTCATAGAAACATGAGGGTGGGCTCATTTGTCTCGGGGCAGCAAACGGCCAATCACGAATCACCTTCAAGACCTCCTAGCCACGCCCTAGCAACCATTAAGAGCACCCTAGCAACCCAAAGAATAGAGGGATATCTTCAAATCTGAATATCATAGAGGCATGGGGGTTGGTTTATATCATTCATACTGGCAAGCAGCCTTTGGTTTATCATTACTGGCAGCTGCCAAGCCACTCCCTAGCAACCAAACAGAGTACCCTAGCAACCGTTTAGCAAGATCTATATCTCTGCATCAGAACATCGTAAAGACATGGGGGTTGGTTTATATTGTCAAGCAGCCTTTGGAGTATCATCATTGGTAGCTGCCAGGCCACTCCCTAGCAACCAACCAGATTACCCTAGCAACCGTTTTTCAAGATCCATATCTCTGCATCAGAACATCATAAAGACATGGGGGTTGGTTTATATTGTCAAGCAGCCTTTGGAGTATCATCATTGGCAACTGTCAAGCCACTCCCTAGCAACCAAACAGAGTACCCTAGCAACCATTTAGCGATGCCTATATCTCTGCATCAGAACATCGTAGACACATGGGGGTTGGCTTTTTTGACTCATGCTAGCAAACTGTACTTGCAACATGCTACACATGCTAGCAGTTAATAGCTACATGCTAATAGTGATTAGCTAAGTGCTAAAGTGGGCTGAGAACATGCTAAGAACTCTATAGAAACTCCATAGTAACTATCTGTGCCAACTACCAACCACCTAGTAACACCATAGCAACCACCCAGGTTACCATAGCAACTGCCCAGAACACCCTAGCAACCGCCTAGCAACACCATAGTGACCACTCCAGGTACCTTAACAACTGCCTAGCAACACCTTAGCAACCACCCAGGTTACCATAGCAACCGCCTAGCAACCACCTAGAACACCCTAGCAACCGCCTAGCAACACCTTAGCAACCACCCAAAGTACCTTAGCAACTGCCTAGCAACACCCTAGCAACCACCCTGGTTACCATAGCAACCGCCTAGCAACAGCCTAGCAACCACCCAGAACACCCTAGCAACCGCCTAGCAACACCTTAGCAACCACCCCAAGTACCTTAGCAACTACCTAGCAACACCCTAGCAACCACTTGGGTTACCATAGCAACCGCCTAGCAACCACCCAGAACACCCTAGCAACCGCCTAGCAACACCGTAGTGACCACCCCAGGTACCTTAGCAACTGCCTAGCAACACCCTAGCAACCACCCAGGTTACCATAGCAACCGCCTAGCAACCACCCAGAACACCCTAGCAACCGCCTAGCAACACCATAGTGACCACCCCAGGTACCTTAGCAACTGCCTAGCAACACCCTAGCAACCACCCTGGTTACCATAGCAACCGCCTAGCAACCACCCAGAACACACTAGCAACCACCCCAAGTACCTTAGCAACCGCCTAGCAACCGAGTGGTGAATTTTGCCACTGCAAGCACCATTCACATTTTCTTCAGGAAATGTACATTCTAGTATTGTAATTACTATTCACCTGAACAAAACTTTTGCGCGTAACTTGTCCCGCACCGTTTGTCGTAGACCCACAAATGAGGTGTCAAATCAACTGGCTTATGGAGGAGAGGTGTGCTATGACTTTTCTAAGCGATCGGGTGTACGATGTTCGCACAGTGTACGAAAAAACGGCTGAAAAAACTCCCATAGACTTAACATGGGGGCCAAATCTGTGAGATCATATCTTTGGTTTAGAAGGTCATAGAGACTTGGGGCTGGGCTCTTTTGACTTGGCCTATCAAGCCGCCAATAAGTAGTGACTTCATGGCCACGCCCTAGCAACCAATTACAGCACCCTAGCAACCGAGTGGCGAATTTTGCCACTGCAAGCACCATTCACATTTTCTTCAGGAAATGTACATTCTAGTATTGTAATTACTATTCACCTGAACAAAACTTTGGCGCGTAACTTGTCCCGCACCGTTTGTCGTAGACCCACAAATGAGGTGTCAAATCAACTGGCTTATGGAGGAGAGGTGTGCTATGACTTTTCTAAGCGATCGGGTGTACGATGTTTGCACAGCGTACGAATAAACGGCTGAAAAAACTCCCATAGACTTAACATGGGGGCCAAATCTGTGAGATCATATCTTTGGTTTAGAAGGTCATAGAGACTTGGGGCTGGGCTCTTTTGACTTGGCCTATCAAGACGCCAATAAGTAGTGACTTCATGGCCACGCCCTAGCAACCAATTACAGCACCCTAGCAACCGAGTGGCGAATTTTGCCACTGCAAGCACCATTCACATTTTCTTCAGGAAATGTACATTCTAGTATTGTAATTACTATTCACCTGAACAAAACTTTGGCGCCTAACTCGTCACGCACCGTTTGTCGTAGACCCACGAATGAGGTGTCAAATCGACCGGCTTATTGAGGAGAGGTGTGCTATGACTTTTCTAAGTGATCGGGTGTACGATGTTCGCACATCGTACGAAGAATCGGCTGAAAAAACTCCCATAGACTTAACATGGGGACCAAATCTGTGAGATCATATCTTTGGTTTAAAAGGTCATAGAGACTTGGGGCTGGGCTCTTTTTACTCGGCCTATCAAGCCACCAATAAGTATTGACAACTCCATAGCCACACCCTAGCAACCAATTACAGAACCCTAGCAACCGAGAGCCGAATTTTGCCACTGCAAGCACCATTCACATTTTCTTCAGGAAATGTACATTCTAGTATTGTAATTACTATTCACCTGAACAAAACTTTGGCGCGTAACTCGTCCCGCACCGTTTGTCGTAGACCCACAAATGAGGTGTCAAATCAACCGGCTTATTGAGGAGAGGTGTGCTATGACTTTTCTAAGCGATCGAGTGTACGATGTTCGCACAGTGTACGAAAAAACGGCTAAAAAATCTTCCATAGACTTAACATGGGGGCCAAATCTGTGAGATCATATCTTTGGTTTAGAAGGTCATAGAGACTTGGGGCTGGGCTCTTTTGATTCGGCCAGCCCATAAATTGTGACACAGCAACTTCATAGCCACGCCCTAGCAACCAATTACAGCACCCTAGCAACCGGTGCCGAATTTTGCCACTGCAAGCACCATTCACATTTTCTTCAGGAAATGTACATTCTAGTATTGTAATTACTATTCACCTGAACAAAACTTTGGCGCGTAACTCGTCCCGAAGTTCTTGTCGTAGACCCACGAATTAGGTGTCAAATCGACCGGCTTATTGAGGAGAGGTGTGCTATGACTTTTCTAAGCGATCGGGTGTACGATGTTCGCACAGCTGACGAAAAATCGTCTGAAAAAAGTCCCATACACTTAACATGGGGACCAAATCTGTGAGATCATATCTTTGGATCAGAAGGTCATAGAGACTTGGGGCTGGGCTCTTTTGATTCTGCCTGTCAAGCCGCCAATAAATAGAGAATTCATGGCCATGCCCTAGCAACCAATTACAGCACCCTAGCAACCGAGTGGCGGATTTTGCCACTGCAAGCACCATTCACATTTTCTTCAGGAAATGTACATTCTAGTATTGTAATTACTATTCACCTGATCAAAACTTTGGCGCGTAACTCGTCCCGCACCGTTTGTCGCAGACCCACAATTGAGGTGTCAAATCGACCGGCTTATTGAGGAGAGGTGTGCTATGACTTTTCTAAGCGATCGGGTGTACGATGTCCCCATGGCGGACGAAAAATCGGCTGAAAAAACTCCCATAGACTTAACATGGGGGCCAAATCGGTGAGATTATATCTTTGGTTTTGAAGGTCATAGAGACTTGGGGCTGGGCTCTTTTGATTCGGCCTATCAAGGCGCCAATAAGTAGTGACTTCATAGCCACGCCCTAGCAACCAATTACAGCACCCTAGCAACCGAGTGGCGAATTTTGCCACTGCAAGCACCATTCACATTTTCTTCAGGAAATGTACATTCTAGTATTGTAATTACTATTCACCTGAACAAAACTTTGGCGCGTAACTCCTCCCGCACCGTTTGTCGTAGACCCATGAATGAGGTGTCAAATCGACCGGCTTATTGAGGAGAGGTGTGCTATGACTTTTCTAAGCGATCGGGTGTACGATGTTCGCACAGCGGACAAAAAAATAGCTGAAGAAACTCCCATAGACTTAACATGGGGGCCAAATCTGTGAGATCATATCTTTGGTTTAGAAGGTCATAGAGACTTGGGGCTGGGCTCTTTTGACTCGGCCTATCAAGCCGCCAATAAGTAATGACTTCATGGCCATGCCCTAGCAACCAATTACAGCACCCTAGCAACCGGTGCCGAATTTTGGCACTGCAAGCACCATTCACATTTTCTTCAGGAAATGTACATTCTAGTTATTATTATTCTTCTTCTTCCACTTTTTTTTCTGCGCGCTACTCCTCCCGCAGTTTTTGTCCTAGACCCATGAATGAGGTGTCAAATCGACCGGCTCATTGAGGAGAGGTGTGCTATGACTTTTATAAGCGATCGGACCAACGATGTTCGCACAGCGGATGAAAAAGCGGCCAAAAAAGTCCCATTGACTTACATTGAAAAATTCAAATTCACGAACATTCCGTCTCTCTCAACTGTCACTTTCTCACACACACTCACACACGCAGGCCCTTAGAAGCCTTTCTCTCTCAGACACAGACACTCATTTTCTTCCACTTTTATTTCTGCGCGCTACTCCTCCCGCAGCGTTTGTCCTAGACCCATGAATGAGGTGTCAAATCGACCGGCTCATTGAGGAGAGGTGTGCTATGACTTTTATAAGCGATCGGACCAACGATGTTCGCACAGGGGGCGAAAAAGCGGCCAAAAAAGTCCCATTGACTTTCAATGGCGGAATCTTCAGAAATTTGAATTTCAACTGTCACTTTCTCACACACACTCACACACGCAGGCCCTTAGAAGCCTTTCTCTCTCAGTCACAGACACTCATTTTCTTCCACTTTTATTTCTGCGCGCTACTCCTCCCGCAGCGTTTGTCCTAGACCCATGAATGAGGTGTCAAATCGACCGGCTCATTGGGGAGACCTGTGCTATGACTTTTATAAGCGATCGGGTGTACGATGTTCGTCCGGCGGGCGAAAAAGTAGCGAAAAAAATCCCATAGACTTTGCATTGCGACAAACTTTGACGAGTCATTGCTCCGAGCGAGAATTTCGTAGAAACATGTGGGTTACCACGTTTAAAGAGGCTGGCAAGCTCTGTCAGCCCATACCTCAATATGGGTGTAAGTTGTACCCCTGGGGCGCAAGAGCTGCCCAAAATTGCCCCATAGACATACTATGGTGAAGCCGTGCCTATGAACCAGGAAGTACTGTGTTTTTCCTACTATGGGAAATTACATAGGGATTTTGTATTGAACATAACTCTGGATTACAGTGTCATAGAGACAAGGGGGTGGGCTCATTTTACTCAGGCAACCAATCAGTCTCTCAGGATCATTGTGAAGCTATCAAGCCACGCCCTAGCAACCATATAGAGCACCTTAGTAACATGCTCCATAGACTTCCATTGAAAAAGATCAAATGAATATCTTTGGATAGGAGTGTCGTACAAACATGAGGGTGGGCTCATTTGACTCGAGGCAGCAAACTGCCAATCACAAATCACCTTAAAGACATCATAGCCACGCCTTAGCAACCATTTAGAGCACCCTAGCAACCCAAAGCATAGGCAGATATCTTCAAATCTGAATATCATAGAGGCATAGGGGTTGGTTTATAGCATTCATACTGGCAAGCAGCCTTTGGTTTATCATTACTGGCAGCTGCCAAGCCACTCCCTAGCAACCAAACAGAGTACCTTAGCAACCGTTTAGCAAGATCTATATCTCTGCATCAGAGCATCATAGAGACATGGCGGTTGGCTCTTTTGACTCATGCTAGCAAACTGGACTTCCAACATGCTACACATGCTAGCAGTTAATAGCTACATGCTAATAGTGATTAGCTAAGTGCTAAAGTGGGCTGAGAACACGCCAGGAACTCTATAGAAACTCCATAGTAACTATCTGTGACAACTACCAACCACCTAGTAACACCATAGCAACCACTCAGGTTACCATAGCAACCGCCTAGCAACCATCCAGAACACCCTAGCAACCACCTAGCAACACCGTAGTGACCACCCCAGGTACCTTAGCAACTGCCTAGCAACACCCTAGCAACCACCCAGGTTACCATAGCAACCGCCTAGCAACCACCCAGAACACCCTAGCAACCGCCTAGCAACCACCATAGTGACCACCCCAGAGTACCTTAGCAACTGCCTAGCAACACCATAGCAACCACCCAGGTTACCATAGCAACCGCCTAGCAACCACCCAGAACACCTTAGCAACCGCCTAGCAACACCTTAGCAACCACTCCAAGTACCTTAGCAACTGCCTAGCATCACCTTAGCAACCACCCAGGTTACCATAGCAACCGCCTAGCAACCACCCAGAACACCCTAGCAACCGCCTAGCAACACCGTAGTGACCACCCAGGTACCATAGCAACTGCCTAGCAACACCTTAGCAACCACCCAGGTTACCATAGCAACCGCCTAGCAACCACCCAGAACACCCTAGCAACCGCCCAGCAACACCTTAGCAACCACTCCAAGTACCTTAGCAACTGCCTAGCAACACCCTAGCAACCACCATGGTTACCATAGCAACCACCTAGAACACCCTAGCAACCACCTAGCAACACCTTAGCAACCACCCCAAGTACCTTAGCAACTGCCTAGCAACACCCTAGCAACCACCCCGGTTACCATAGCAACCGCTTAGAACACCTTAGCAACTGCCTAGCAACATCCTAGCAACCACCCAGAACACCCTAGCAACTGCCTAGCAATACCCTATCAACCGCTCAGAACACCTTAGAAACTGCCTAGGAACACCCTAGCAACCGGTGCCAAATTTTGCCACTGCAAGCACCATTCACATTTTCTTCAGGAAATGTACATTCTAGTATTGTAATTACTATTCACCTGAACAAAACTTTGGCGCGTAACTCGTCCCGCACCGTTTGTCGTAGACCCACGAATGAGGTGTCAAATCGACCGGCTTATTGAGGAGAGGTGTGCTATGACTTTTCTAAGCGATCGGGTGTACGATGTTCGCACAGCGTACGAAAAAACGGCTGAAAAAACTCCCATAGACTT